>NW_027185394.1:788122-885622 GCF_022577435.1 Embiotoca jacksoni | reverse complement strand
CCAACAGAAGGAAAAACTCTCTTTTAACAGAAGAAACCACAACAGAAGGAAAAACTCTCTTTTAACAGAAGAAACCTCCAACAGAAGGAAAAACTCTCTTTTAACAGAAGAAACCTCCAACAGAAGGAACAACTCTCTTTTAACATGAAGAAACCTCCAACAGAAGGAACAACTCTCTTTTAACAGAATAAACCTCCAACAGAAGGAAAAACTCTCTTTTAACAGAAGAAACCTCCAACAGAAGGAAAAACTCTCTTTTAACAGAAGAAACCTCCAACAGAAGGAAAAACTCTCTTTTAACAGAAGAAACCACAACAGAAGGAAAAACTCTCTTTTAACAGAAGAAACCTCCAACAGAAGGAAAAACTCTCTTTTAACAGAAGAAACCTCCAACAGAATGAAAAACTCTCTTTTAACAGAAGAAACCTCCAACAGAAGGAAAAACTCTCTTTTAACAGAAGAAACCTCCAACAGAATGAAAAACTCTCTTTTAACATGAAGAAACCTCCAACAGAAGGAAAAACTCTCTTTTAACAGAAGAAACCTCCAACAGAAGGAAAAACTCTCTTTTAACAGAAGAAACCACAACAGAAGGAAAAACTCTCTTTTAACAGAAGAAACTTTCAACAGAAGGAAAAACTCTCTTTTAACATGAAGAAACCTCCAACAGAAGGAAAAACTCTCTTTTAACAGAAGAAACCTCCAACAGAAGGAAAAACTCTCTTTTAACATGAAGAAACCTCCAACAGAAGGAAAAACTCTCTTTTAACAGAAGAAACCTCCAACAGAATGAAAAACTCTCTTTTAACAGAAGAAACCTCCAACAGAAGGAAAAACTCTCTTTTAACAGAAGAAACCTCCAACAGAATGAAAAACTCTCTTTTAACAGAAGAAACCACAACAGAAGGAAAAACTCTCTTTTAACAGAAGAAACCTTCAACAGAAGGAAAAACTCTCTTTTAACATGAAGAAACCTCCAACAGAAGGAAAAACTCTCTTTTAACAGAAGAAACCTCCAACAGAAGGAAAAACTCTCTTTTAACAGAAGAAACCTCCAACAGAAGGAAAAACTCTCTTTTAACAGAAGAAACCACAACAGAAGGAAAAACTCTCTTTTAACAGAAGAAACCTTCAACAGAAGGAAAAACTCTCTTTTAACATGAAGAAACCTCCAACAGAAGGAAAAACTCTCTTTTAACAGAAGAAACCTCCAACAGAAGGAAAAACTCTCTTTTAACATGAAGAAACCTCCAAAAGAAGGAAAAACTCTCTTTTAACAGAAGAAACCACAACAGAAGGAAAAACTCTCTTTTAACAGAAGAAACCTCCAACAGAAGGAAAAACTCTCTTTTAACAGAAGAAACCTCCAACAGAAGGAACAACTCTCTTTTAACATGAAGAAACCTCCAACAGAAGGAACAACTCTCTTTTAACAGAATAAACCTCCAACAGAAGGAAAAACTCTCTTTTAACAGAAGAAACCTCCAACAGAAGGAAAAACTCTCTTTTAACATGAAGAAACCTCCAACAGAAGGAAAAACTCTCTTTTAACAGAAGAAACCTCCAACAGAAGGAAAAACTCTCTTTTAACAGAAGAAACCTCCAACAGAATGAAAAACTCTCTTTTAACAGAAGAAACCTCCAACAGAAGGAAAAACTCTCTTTTAACAGAAGAAACCTCCAACAGAATGAAAAACTCTCTTTTAACATGAAGAAACCTCCAACAGAAGGAAAAACTCTCTTTTAACAGAAGAAACCTCCAACAGAAGGAAAAACTCTCTTTTAACAGAAGAAACCACAACAGAAGGAAAAACTCTCTTTTAACAGAAGAAACTTTCAACAGAAGGAAAAACTCTCTTTTAACATGAAGAAACCTCCAACAGAAGGAAAAACTCTCTTTTAACAGAAGAAACCTCCAACAGAAGGAAAAACTCTCTTTTAACATGAAGAAACCTCCAACAGAAGGAAAAACTCTCTTTTAACAGAAGAAACCTCCAACAGAATGAAAAACTCTCTTTTAACAGAAGAAACCTCCAACAGAAGGAAAAACTCTCTTTTAACAGAAGAAACCTCCAACAGAATGAAAAACTCTCTTTTAACAGAAGAAACCACAACAGAAGGAAAAACTCTCTTTTAACAGAAGAAACCTTCAACAGAAGGAAAAACTCTCTTTTAACATGAAGAAACCTCCAACAGAAGGAAAAACTCTCTTTTAACAGAAGAAACCTCCAACAGAAGGAAAAACTCTCTTTTAACAGAAGAAACCTCCAACAGAAGGAAAAACTCTCTTTTAACAGAAGAAACCACAACAGAAGGAAAAACTCTCTTTTAACAGAAGAAACCTTCAACAGAAGGAAAAACTCTCTTTTAACATGAAGAAACCTCCAACAGAAGGAAAAACTCTCTTTTAACAGAAGAAACCTCCAACAGAAGGAAAAACTCTCTTTTAACATGAAGAAACCTCCAACAGAAGGAAAAACTCTCTTTTAACAGAAGAAACCACAACAGAAGGAAAAACTCTCTTTTAACAGAAGAAACCTCCAACAGAAGGAAAAACTCTCTTTTAACAGAAGAAACCTCCAACAGAAGGAACAACTCTCTTTTAACATGAAGAAACCTCCAACAGAAGGAACAACTCTCTTTTAACAGAATAAACCTCCAACAGAAGGAAAAACTCTCTTTTAACAGAAGAAACCTCCAACAGAAGGAAAAACTCTCTTTTAACAGAAGAAACCTCCAACAGAAGGAAAAACTCTCTTTTAACAGAAGAAACCACAACAGAAGGAAAAACTCTCTTTTAACAGAAGAAACCTCCAACAGAAGGAAAAACTCTCTTTTAACAGAAGAAACCTCCAACAGAATGAAAAACTCTCTTTTAACAGAAGAAACCACAACAGAAGGAAAAACTCTCTTTTAACAGAAGAAACCTTCAACAGAAGGAAAAACTCTCTTTTAACATGAAGAAACCTCCAACAGAAGGAAAAACTCTCTTTTAACAGAAGAAACCTCCAACAGAAGGAAAAACTCTCTTTTAACAGAAGAAACCTCCAACAGAAGGAAAAACTCTCTTTTAACAGAAGAAACCACAACAGAAGGAAAAACTCTCTTTTAACAGAAGAAACCTTCAACAGAAGGAAAAACTCTCTTTTAACATGAAGAAACCTCCAACAGAAGGAAAAACTCTCTTTTAACAGAAGAAACCTCCAACAGAAGGAAAAACTCTCTTTTAACATGAAGAAACCTCCAACAGAAGGAAAAACTCTCTTTTAACAGAAGAAACCACAACAGAAGGAAAAACTCTCTTTTAACAGAAGAAACCTCCAACAGAAGGAAAAACTCTCTTTTAACAGAAGAAACCTCCAACAGAAGGAACAACTCTCTTTTAACATGAAGAAACCTCCAACAGAAGGAACAACTCTCTTTTAACAGAATAAACCTCCAACAGAAGGAAAAACTCTCTTTTAACAGAAGAAACCTCCAACAGAAGGAAAAACTCTCTTTTAACAGAAGAAACCTCCAACAGAAGGAAAAACTCTCTTTTAACAGAAGAAACCACAACAGAAGGAAAAACTCTCTTTTAACAGAAGAAACCTCCAACAGAAGGAAAAACTCTCTTTTAACAGAAGAAACCTCCAACAGAAGGAACAACTCTCTTTTAACATGAAGAAACCTCCAACAGAAGGAACAACTCTCTTTTAACAGAATAAACCTCCAACAGAAGGAAAAACTCTCTTTTAACATGAAGAAACCTCCAACAGAAGGAAAAACTCTCTTTTAACAGAAGAAACCTCCAACAGAATGAAAAACTCTCTTTTAACAGAAGAAACCACAACAGAAGGAAAAACTCTCTTTTAACAGAAGAAACCTTCAACAGAAGGAAAAACTCTCTTTTAACATGAAGAAACCTCCAACAGAAGGAAAAACTCTCTTTTAACAGAAGAAACCTCCAACAGAAGGAAAAACTCTCTTTTAACAGAAGAAACCTCCAACAGAAGGAAAAACTCTCTTTTAACAGAAGAAACCACAACAGAAGGAAAAACTCTCTTTTAACAGAAGAAACCTTCAACAGAAGGAAAAACTCTCTTTTAACATGAAGAAACCTCCAACAGAAGGAAAAACTCTCTTTTAACAGAAGAAACCTCCAACAGAAGGAAAAACTCTCTTTTAACATGAAGAAACCTCCAACAGAAGGAAAAACTCTCTTTTAACAGAAGAAACCACAACAGAAGGAAAAACTCTCTTTTAACAGAAGAAACCTCCAACAGAAGGAAAAACTCTCTTTTAACAGAAGAAACCTCCAACAGAAGGAACAACTCTCTTTTAACATGAAGAAACCTCCAACAGAAGGAACAACTCTCTTTTAACAGAATAAACCTCCAACAGAAGGAAAAACTCTCTTTTAACAGAAGAAACCTCCAACAGAAGGAAAAACTCTCTTTTAACAGAAGAAACCTCCAACAGAAGGAAAAACTCTCTTTTAACAGAAGAAACCACAACAGAAGGAAAAACTCTCTTTTAACAGAAGAAACCTCCAACAGAAGGAAAAACTCTCTTTTAACAGAAGAAACCTCCAACAGAAGGAACAACTCTCTTTTAACATGAAGAAACCTCCAACAGAAGGAACAACTCTCTTTTAACAGAATAAACCTCCAACAGAAGGAAAAACTCTCTTTTAACAGAAGAAACCTCCAACAGAAGGAAAAACTCTCTTTTAACAGAAGAAACCTCCAACAGAAGGAACAACTCTCTTTTAACATGAAGAAACCTCCAACAGAAGGAAAAACTCTCTTTTAACAGAAGAAACCACAACAGAAGGAAAAACTCTCTTTTAACAGAAGAAACCTCCAACAGAAGGAAAAACTCTCTTTTAACAGAAGAAACCTCCAACAGAAGGAACAACTCTCTTTTAACATGAAGAAACCTCCAACAGAAGGAACAACTCTCTTTTAACAGAATAAACCTCCAACAGAAGGAAAAACTCTCTTTTAACATGAAGAAACCTCCAACAGAAGGAACAACTCTCTTTTAACATGAAGAAACCTCCAACAGAAGGAACAACTCTCTTTTAACAGAATAAACCTCCAACAGAAGGAAAAACTCTCTTTTAACATGAAGAAACCTCCAACAGAAGGAAAAACTCTCTTTTAACAGAATAAACCTCCAACAGAAGGAACAACTCTCTTTTAACAGAATAAACCTCCAACAGAAGGAACAACTCTCTTTTAACATGAAGAAACCTCCAACAGAAGGAACAACTCTCTTTTAACAGAATAAACCTCCAACAGAAGGAAAAACTCTCTTTTAACATGAAGAAACCTCCAACAGAAGGAAAAACTCTCTTTTAACAGAATAAACCTCCAACAGAAGGAACAACTCTCTTTTAACAGAATAAACCTCCAACAGAAGGAAAAAGGAAGAATTTCTGATTTGTAATGAAATATTTCAGAAGATTCTGATTTGACGACCTGCGCTCGAACCCCGCCCTCCCATTGGCTCCTGGTCGAAGCTTCGTACCTGCAGCCTGCGTCTGTATCCCGCTGACGACCGCTGGGATCTGCGTGGTCAGCGGCGTCTGAAGTTGCGTCTGCAGCAGGCCGACGGCCGTCGTCGCCACGGTTACCTCCATGGATCCCAGCGGAGGCGAGAGCACGTCGCCGTACATGTACGGAGGCGTTGGAGGGTGTTCACCTTTAACTAGGATCTGTAGCGGGAGAGGAGTAAGGGGGCGGGGTCAGTCGGGGTTATCCATCCCCTTTTTCCTTTGTTTTAGTTCAATAAAGCTGATATAAATACAGAGATTTCAAACGCACCTGTGGTTCCGGTGCCGACGCCGAGCAGTCGGACCCGAGCGAGGACGCCGGAGACGGAGGCTCCGCTTTCACCTGGAACACTGAGAACGAACAAAACCAGCAGTGAACATTACGGTTTCACGTTAAAAACATTCGTAAGTCAGGTTTTGAATAGACTCGATGGGGGGGTGGGGGGGACTTACACATTTCCACCGGTAACGGCTGCGTTATCGTCATTTCATTTTTTATCACCGGGGCGTCGCCTTCAGAGGAAAACAAGTTATTCCCGCTTCCCGAGGTTTTAATCACGATAAATTCAAATTTATACACTCATGAAACTTTTATTACTTCAACAGTTATAACTGCTGAGGGTTTTTTCCCCCCACAAATTTGCGATGTCATTTGGTACTTTGAAGTGATTTTATTGCAGTAAAATTGTGGCAATTAGAAACAAAAAGCTCTAATTTCTTTAAGGAAAGGCTCCGATCTGCGTCTGTCTGTACCTGTGAGGAGATTGTCGTCGAGGTGTTGCCACGGCGACGTGGGGTTGTCCGGGTCGAGGGTGAGAATGAGGTCATTGTCGAACTGGGAGATACAAAAAGAGAGTCAAACACCAGCAGGATTAGTGTGTGTGTGTGTGTGTGTGTGTGTGTGTGTGTGTGTGTGTGTGTGTGTGTGTGTGTGTGTGCAGTTCAACGTTTTCGAGGAACAAACCTAACGAACCACAACATATAAAAACTTTTTAAAATCAGAAAATAATAAATAAAATAACAAATATAATTTTATACGCAGAGAACGTATAAAAAGATCGTACACAGAGAACGTATAAAAAGAACGTACGCAGAGAACGGTATAAAAAGATCGTACGCAGAAAACCTATAAAAAGATCGTACGCAGAAAACCTATAAAAAGAACGTACGCAGAGAACGTATAAAAAGAACGTACGCAGAGAACGTATAAAAAGAACGTACGCAGAGAACGTATAAAAAGATCGTATACAGAGAACGTATAAAAAGATCGTATGTAGAGAACGTATAAAAAGATTGTATGCAGAGAACGTATAAAAAGATCGTACGCAGAGAACGTATAAAAAGATCGTACGCAGAAAACCTATAAAAAGATCGTATGCAGAGAACGTATAAAAAGATCGTATGTAGAGAACGTATAAAAAGATCGTATGCAGAGAACGTATAAAAAGATCGTACGCAGAGAACGTATAAAAAGATCGTATGCAGAGAACGTATAAAAAGATCGTACGCAGAGAACGTATAAAAAGATCGTACGCAGAAAACCTATAAAAAGATCGTATGCAGAGAACGTAGCGCCCGTCAGCGCCCCCTGCAGCAGCAGAGCTGAACTGCATCTTTTCTCTCTGACTGTGAAAGTGTTTGAGTTTTGAATGTTGGTGTCAGTTGGTCAGAAACCGGAGACGCCGGTCTTTGTGTTCGTACCGCCGCGTCGTATTTCAGGCCGCGGCCGACGTCTCCGTCCTCGCCCTCCTCCATGCTCTCACACTGGTACAGGCAGGCATCTGCAGAGAACATCAACACAGTCAGATCACAGTCGCACATTCAGGACGGCGTCCTTCCCTCCGTCGGAGGTTCTATTCCCGTGGAAGACGGTCGCGGTCGGTCCGCCGGTCGGTAATAAAGAGTGGAGTCCAGAACCTGGGTTCATTACCGGTTCAAAAACTAACACTGAAACCAGTTAAACCCTTCAAGAACATTTACAAAACTAGTCCAAACAAAGCCTTTAATAAAGTCCAAAACCAACAACCTAAGTGTCAGAAACTCGTCCAATCAGAGTCCAAAACCAGTTTAAAACGAGCCTAAAGCAAGTCCAAATACAGCCTGAAAACAAGTCTACAATCTGTCCAAAACCTGTTGAAAACGGGTCAAAAACCGAGTCAAAAACCAACAAACTGGTTTGGGCCCTTATTTCTCCCATCATGCCTTGCGTGTCATGACGAGGTGTCCTGCTCTGGACTTTGAAACTGAAACACAGGACCTTTTTATTTGCGTCCTGTCGGAGGACTGCAGGTGTTTTCATGGGATTCACACCAGTTTCTGATGCGACTCTTTAAAATGCTTTAAAACAAAACCAAAAAGTCTACAAGCTGCAACCAGAAGTCACCCAACTGTCTGCATTTTTGTAATAACAACAAATAATCAAACAGTTTAACAGTGGATCGAAGAAAATGAACCTGTAACTCTTTGGAGTTTTTATTTTATCAAGCAGAAATTAATTATTTACATCTCTCGTGTTTCAATTTATTTTTTTTAATGAACCACATTGTTTACTGCCAATAAATGACTCTTCTACATTATGGTGCATTATGACATTACCTATTCTATAATTGTGATATAAAAAGCAAAGAAAAAGACATTTAAGTCGTTAATTCAAATTATTTTGGATGCTAAAAAATCTAAAATTTCAAGATCTTGAGAGCCCTTTTTGCACAAAATTTCACGTAAATTTTTAGATTATTTTTTTTTTTTTTATGCCAATATATTGGTGTTGGGGGGGGTATAAATATTGTAGACGTATATTGTAGTTACGGCCCTGGAGGTGCCTGAGGAAATAGTGTTTATGGGGGTCAAAACATCCCAGAATCACCCCCCCCCCCCTCACCCCCCCCGACCCGGGACCTGAAACATGTCAACACAAACCGAAACGACACCGGTGGAGGAATGAAACAACGACACCTGAGTTTATTACCGTGTAATCGTTTTCAAGATAAAACCGGCACGTCAGGGTGGACGAACCGAACGCAGCTCCTCCCCCACATGCACCGCGCGCGCACACACACACACACATACACACCTAAACACACACACACACACACACCTAAACACACACACACACACACACCTACACACACACACACACCTACACACACCTACACACACACACACACACACACCTACACACACACACACACCTAAACACACACACACACTCTCACCTACACACACACACACACACACCTAAACACACACACACACACACACCTACACACACACACACACACACACACACACACACACACACCTACACACACACACACACCTACACACACACACACACACACACACACACACACACACACACACAACAGGAAGTCATCAAATACACGTTTTAATGTTCAAATTATCGCCGTTATCCGCCCCCCCACCATGCTTCACTCCCCCCCCCTCACTCCACCATGCCTCACTCCACCATGCTTCACTCCGCCCCCCCTCACCCCACCATGCCTCACTCCGCCCCCCCACCATGCCTCACTCCACCATGCCTCACTCCGCCCCCCCCACCATGCTTCACTCCGCCCCCCCTCACCCCACCATGCCTCACTCCGCCCCCCCACCATGCCTCACTCCACCATGCCTCACTCCGCCCCCCGCCGTGCCTCACTCCGCCCCCCCTCACTACACCATGCTTCACTCCGCCCCCCCCTCACTCCACCATGCCTCACTCCGCCCCCCCCGCCGTGCCTCACTCCGCCCCTCCTCACTCCACCATGCCTCACTCCGCCCCCCCTCACTCCGCCCCCCGCCGTGCCTCACTCCGCCCCCCCCTCACTCCGCCCCCCCTCACTCCGCCCCCCCACCATGCCTCACTCCGCCCCTCCTCACTCCACCATGCCTCACTCCGCCCCCCCCTCACTCCGCCCCCCAACATGCCTCACTCCGCCCCCCGCCGTGCCTCACTCCGCCCCCCCCTCACTACACCATGCTTCACTCCCCCCCCCTCACTCCGCCCCCCCTCACTCCACCATGCCTCACTCCGCCCCCCCTCACTCCGCCCCCCACCATGCCTCACTCCGCCCCCCCTCACTACACCATGCTTCACTCCCCCCCCTCACTCCACCATGCCTCACTCCGCCCCCCCACCATGCTTCACTCCGCCCCCCCTCACCCCACCATGCCTCACTCCCCCCCCCACCGTGCCTCACTCCCCCCCTCCCCCCGGTGTGAGCACTAACTCACCCCAGTCTTCGCTGGTCAGGAGGTTGTCCTCGAAGAAGCGGCTGTCCAGGTCCGAGAGAAGCTCCGCGCTCATCGCCGCTGAAGGGTGCGTTTGGGTCCGGGGAGCAGCAGGGGGCAGCGGCGGGCGGGCGGGGAGCTCCGTGACGACAGGCTAGCTTACACGAAACAACACGCGGACAACCCTCTGGCTTCAGCGTCCGGGCAGCTCGGCGGCAGCGGCCATGATATCATTTATCAATCAAAGTAGGATATTTAATATTTAGTCCATCAGGAGGTCGATGTTTCTGTCCCGTCGGTGAGGGGGGAGGGGGGCTCCGACACGGGCTGTCGCTCCTTCCTGGAGCTTCGCATATGACACACAAGGAAACGTTTTTGCCAGAAAGGTACCACCCACTTTTAGCAGAGCTGGCCAATACCAGCAAAGATACGTGTGATTGACAAGATGTAAGGACCAATGAGATATTTCAAAGGGAGCGATTGCGGACAGGGGAGGGAGTAGATAAACCAATCAATGACGAGAAGAGAGCGAGACGGGCGTTTAAAGGTGATTTGGCCCAATGGAACGGTGGCTTGTTGATTGACAGGCAACATCAACCAATCAACGCGAATAATTTTTTTTTTTTTCCGAAGTGACGAGAAGGCTAAGCCAATCACGGCGGGGTTTACCAGGGCCCAAAAAAATAAAGCGTTTTAATGTAAGTCACGTTGATTCAGGCGCTGCGATTAAAAAACTGTTTATGTTAGTTTATGGAAAAAAAAACAAAAAAAACAACAAAAAAAAAAAAACTGGTGCACATGACTAAAAAAAAAAACAACATTTAAGATGTCAAATGCACTTTGTATCCGCAGTCAGTATTATTTTAAAAGTTTTTTTTTTTTTTTAAGTTAGGAGGAGAGTGGGAGTCATTACATAACAGCAGAGGAGGTGAACAAGGACAAACTGAAACACTGCCTGCAGCTCTCCTCTATTGTTTATGATATAGATAAAGCAGAGCGCCCCCTAGTGACTTATTCTGGTGCTTGTAAGAGCATGTGTCTTATATTTATATATATACACCTACATATACACGTATATATACACGTACACATACACGTCACACTTTGTATTCAAAGTCATTCAATTACTTTTATTTACAGATTCACCCCAAAACACTTCACAGTTACAGAGAATTTTCTATGTTCATATAAAAACTGAATAACTACAAAATAATTATGAGTTATAAACAAGTTGAAAGTTAAATGACAGAAAATACTTCTTTTAAAAAAATTTAAAAAAAACACTAAGAGAAGTAAAAAGGTTTTGATTTGGAAATAACGGGTTTATAAGATGTTTGGATTTTCAAAATAAAAGGTCAGAAAAACAGATTTAGATACAGATGTTTTCATCAGTGAATGAAGGGTTCATTTAAGCTTTATTTATTTTTTTTCAGTATTCATGTTAAGAGATGATGAACATTTCAGCTGTTTACGTTGTTTTACAGTCACAGAGACGTTAGCTGGTAAAAATCTTCAGAGGGATTTCACCTACAGAGCCAATGCATGGAAACATCCTGTCGGTGAAAGTGTGTGTGAAGGTGTGTATGTGTGTGTTCGTATCAGGATCAGAGAACGACAGCTTCCCTCCTTTCCAGTCCAGATTCACTCTGATCCTCTGGAGCTTCTTCTGTACTTGGACATCAGTGTTTGGAGCTGCTGGTGACTGCGCTGACAATTTACCTTTATAGAAATATATTCTCCAAAATCCAGAGTATATGAATCCCTTCCTCTTGACAGACTCTGCCAACACACCCAGTGTCCACTCTGGACTGTCTCCAACCTTGACGTCCCAGCTGTGAGTCCCTGATTTAAAACCCTCAGAGCTCAGGACAGAGCGGGAGAAGTCAAACCTCTCTGGATTATCAGGAAGCTGCTGTTTATGTCCTCGTCTCACACCGGTCAGATCTTCAGACAGGACGAGTCCTGGACCAGCAGTGTTTGGATCCAGAACCAGAGGAGTGTAGGAGACCCTGTCCTCCATGTTGCTCCAGATGTTGAAGGCCAGGTTGCCCAGATGTTTGGCCTGGTCTATCAGAGCTCCTGAGGGCAGCTGCAGATCCTCCAGCAGGGGGCAGCGTCGGACTCTTTCCGCTGCAGCCTTGTAGTTGTTGAGGAAGGAGATGTCTTCAGCTCTCAGATCCTCCTCTGTGGCTCTGACTGCATCTGAGAGAGCTGGTATCTGTCTGCTCAGAGCCTCCACCTTCTGCTTCATCATCCGACTCTTCTGCTCCTCTTCCTCCCTCAGTGCAGCCATCCTGACCTCCTCTTCCTCCTCTAGAAACTGGTGCAGCTTCTTGAACTGTTGCTTAATCTGCATCTCTGTGTTTTGGGCCTGGACCTTAATGTGTTTTTCTGCTCGATCAAACTCCTGTTTAACTCGTTCAGAAACCTTTAACTTCTCCTTTAAGGGCTCCAGAGTTTCCCGAAGTTCCTTCTTGTGTTGTCGTGCAGCTTCATCGACGGGTCTGAACATGTGGCCGGTGTGTTTTTCTGAATCTCTGCAGACGAGACACGCTGGCTGCTGATGGTCCAGACAGAAGAGTTTGAGTTTCTCAGAGTGCAGACTGCAGAGATCCTCTGGAGGTCTCTGATCTCTCTCCTGTGAGAAGCGCTCGCACAGGTTCTTTAACGACAGGTTAGAAGGAGGTCTGGCCATTGAACTTCTTCTATTACAAAGTGGACAATCATGATTTTCATTCTTTGTCCAACATCTGTGCAGACAGTCTCTGCAGAAGTTGTGGCTACATGACAGGATGACAGGATCTTTAAAGACATCAGTGCAGATTGAACAGCGGAAATCCTCCTGAAATCTGGACGCCATTTTCTCTTCGAGTGAAAACAAGCAGGAAGAATTTCACTTTTCTCCTGAGAAACTCTTGTTCAGTTTGTAGATTCAGCAGCTTCAAGTTTCAGTATTCCCAGTTTTGCTTTCCGTCCTGCTGAAATGTCACGAATTGTTTTTCCAAAGTCAATCTGATCGTCTGTCTCTCACCGCGTGTTCAACTTCTCTCATTGAGCCACAATAACAGCCTGTTTCCTGGTTCAGTTCAGGTGTGTCAGGTGAGGGGCGGAGCTTTGTCAGAGCAGGATCACAGGATTGTACAGTTGAGCTTCTGCAGAAAGTGCAGAAACTTTGTGAGAATTTAAAAGATTCTCTCCATTCATTTCAATGGCAGGAATGTTTTCAGTAACAGTTGAGTGTCAAAAAGTAGAAATGTAATAGATAAGTTCAGTAGATGCAGAAATGTTCACAAAAGCAGAATATTTAGTTCTTTAAATGAAAAAGATGGAAAGAATTTGATTGTGTAATACAAGTCCTTTTCTTTTACTAAGAATTGTCCCAAAAAAAAATCCATAAAAAAGTTTAAATCGTGTCTCCAGGTAAAAGTATAATGAACTAGTTGAAGTTCAAAGTGGACAAAGTCTTAGAAGATTTGAAAATTCTCTCCATTCGTTTCAATGGCAGGAATTTTTCAGAAAAAGTTGACTATTTCAAAAAGTATAAATACAATAACAAAGTTGGATAAAAACATAAATGTCCAGAAAAATCTGAACATTTTGATATTTGAATGATTTAAATCAGGGAAAGTATGCAGAAGTACTAAAGAAAAGACAAATCTCAAAAAGTGAAGAAATTTTGCGAATGCTGACTCGGCGTTTTACACTGTAAAGGTGTCGTTTTTCATCATGTGACAGAAACACAGAGGAATTGTCTGGCCTGACTTGATCATGAGGATGATTGAATGCTGCAGTTTAACGACAAAAAGTTGGGAAGAATTTGATTGTACAATACTCGCCCATTTATGACTAAGAAATTTTCCAAAAAATCCATAAAACCTAAACTGTTTTCATTCAAAAGCTGTGAAAGTTAACAAAACTCTCAATAGAAGTGTATTATTTCAGTTTCTTGTGCCTATTTAAAGTTTAAATTGTGTCTCCGGGTAAAAGTTTGACAAACTAGTTGAAGTTCAAAGTGGACAAAGTCTTAGTAGATTTGAAAATTCTCTCCATTTTATTCAATGACAGGAGTTTTTTCAGAAAAAGTTGACTATTTGAAAAAATATAAATACAATAACAAAGTTGAATAAAAATTTAAATATGCAGAAAATGCTGAACATTTTGATATTTAAATTATTTCAATGGGAGAAAGTGTGCAGAAGTTCTTAAATAAAGAAAAATCTCAAAAAGTGAAGAAATTTTGCAAATGCTGACTCAGCGTTCTATTTCACCGGGGTTCAATAAACTCCTATGTTCAATTGAAACAACACGTGACACTTTATACATTGATCAATTCAATAGATTTTTACATACACATTCAACTCGGAAAATTTTACAGTTACAGAGAACTCTTTATGTTCATATTCATATAAACTGGATTTCTATTAAATGGAAATGAAAAATGTACGAAACAACTATGAGTTTTAAACAATATGTGTCTGCAGTTGAAAGTTAAATGTAAAAATAGACATAAAACCACCAAGAGAAGTAAAAAGTTTTTGATTTGGAAATAACGGGTTTATAAGATGTTTGGATTTTCAAAATAAAAGGTCATAAAAACAGATAAAATAAGACAAGATTGACTATTAATCCCACAGTGGGGAAATTCCTTCATCAAAGCTTCAAGAAAAAAACAAAAAGTGCACACAATATGAAAAAAATTACAAATACGTGTAAAATATAAGAAATAAGATAGATAAAAAAATAATTATTTTAGCACAAGTACACACAAACAGACTATATACACAAAAACAAAAAAAATTAATTAACAAATACATAAATACAGTTTGGGATGAATGGAAAAAAATGTCCAGTGCTATGAAATGAAATGAGATGAAATGAGATGAACAGTGCAACGATATTATTGTAGGTTGGAGTTGTACAGTCTGACAGCCGTCGGAACAAATGACCTGTGGTAGCGCTCTTTCCTGCACTGAAGGTGCAGATTTAGTTTCCAGATGTTTTCATCAGTGAATGAAGGGTTCATTTAAGCTGTTTTTTGTTTTTTTTCAATATTCATATTAAGAGATGATGAACATTTCAGCTGTTTACGTTTATTTCTAGTCACAGAGACGTTAGCTGGTAAAATCTCCACATCACCTACAGAGTCAATGTATGGAAACATCCTGTCGGTGAAAGTGTGTGTGAAGGTGTGTATGTGTGTGTTCGTATCAGGATCAGAGAACGACAGCTTCCCTCCTTTCCAGTCCAGATTCACTCTGATCCTCTGGAACTTCTTCTGTACTTGGACATCAGTGTTTGGAGCTGCTGGTGACTGCGCTGACAATTTACCTTTATAGAAATATATTCTCCAAAATCCAGAGTATATGAATCCCTTCCTCTTGACAGACTCTGCCAACACACCCAGTCTCCACTCTGGACTGTCTCCAACCTTGACGTCCCAGCTGTGAGTCCCTGATTTAAAACCCTCAGAGCTCAGGACAGAGCGGGAGAAGTCAAACCTCTCTGGATTATCAGGAAGCTGCTGTTTATGTCCTCGTCTCACACCGGTCAGATCTTCAGACAGGACGAGTCCTGGACCAGCAGTGTTTGGATCCAGAACCAGAGGAGTGTAGGAGACCCTGTCCTTCATCTTGCTCCAGATGTTGAAGGCCAGGTTGCCCAGATGTTTGGCCTGGTCTATCAGAGCTCCTGAGGGCAGCTGCAGATCCTCCAGCAGGGGGCAGCGTCGGACTCTTTCCGCTGCAGCCTTGTAGTTGTTGAGGAAGGAGATGTCTTCAGCTCTCAGATCCTCCTCTGTGGCTCTGACTGCATCTGAGAGAGCTGGTATCTGTCTGCTCAGAGCCTCCACCTTCTGCTTCATCATCCGACTCTTCTGCTCCTCTTCCTCCCTCAGTGCAGCCATCCTGACCTCCTCTTCCTCCTCTAGAAACTGGTGCAGCTTCTTGAACTGTTGCTTAATCTGCATCTCTGTGTTTTGGGCCTGGACCTTAATGTGTTTTTCTGCTCGATCAAACTCCTGTTTAACTCGTTCAGAAACGTTTAACTTCTCCTTTAAGGGCTCCAGAGTTTCCCGAAGTTCCTTCTTGTGTTGTCGTGCAGCTTCATCGACGGGTCTGAACATGTGGCCGGTGTGTTTTTCTGAATCTCTGCAGACGAGACACGCTGGCTGCTGATGGTCCAGACAGAAGAGTTTGAGTTTCTCAGAGTGCAGACTGCAGAGATCCTCTGGAGGTCTCTGATCTCTCTCCTGTGAGAAGGTCTTAGGCTCGTCCTTTGATCTTCTTCTTTTACAAAGTGGACAATCATGATTTTCATTCTTTGTCCAACATCTGTGCAGACAGTCTCTGCAGAAGTTGTGGCTACATGACAGGATGACAGGATCTTTAAAGACATCAGTGCAGATTGAACAGCGGAAATCCTCCTGAAATCTGGACGCCATTTTCTCTCCGAGTGAAAACAAGCAGGAAGAATTTCACTTTTCTCCTGAGAAACTCTTGTTCAGTTTGTAGATTCAGCAGCTTCAAGTTTCAGTATTCCCAGTTTTGCTTTCCGTCCTGCTGAAATGTCAGGAATTGTTTTTCCAAAGTCAATCTGATCGTCTGTCTCTCACCGCGTGTTCAACTTCTCTCATTGAGCCACAATAACAGCCTGTTTCCTGGTTCAGTTCAGGTGTGTCAGGTGAGGGGCGGAGCTTTGTCAGAGCAGGATCACAGGATTGTACAGTTGAGCTTCTGCAGAAAGTGCAGAAACTTTGTGAGAATTTAAAAGATTCTCTCCATTCATTTCAATGGCAGGAATGTTTTCAGTAACAGTTGAGTGTCAAAAAGTAGAAATGTAATAGATAAGTTCAGTAGATGCAGAAATGTTCACAAAAGCAGAATATTTAGTTCTTTGAATGAAAAAGATGGAAAGAATTTGATTGTGTAATACTCGCCCATTTTTTTACTTGGAAATTGTGCAAAAAATCCATAAAACCTAAACTGTTCTTATTCAAAAGCTGTGAAAGTTAACAAAACTCTAAATAGAAGTGTTGTATTTTAGTTTCTTGTGCCTATTTAAAGTTTAAATTATGACTCCAGGTAAAAGTATAATGAACTAGTTGAAGTTCAAAGTGGACAAAGTCTTAGTAGATTTGAAAATTATCTCCATTTTATTCAATGGCAGGATTTTTTTCAGAAACAGTTTACTATTTCAAAAAGTATAAAAACAATAACAACGTTGAATAGAAATGTAAATATTCAGAAAATGCTGAACATTTTGATTTTTTTTTTAATGATTTCAATAGGTGAAAGTATGCAGAAGTACTTAAAAGTAGAAACATCTCAAAAAGTGAAGAAATTTTGCAAATGCTGACTCAGCGTTTTATTTCACCGGGGTTCAATAAACTCTTATGTTCAATTGAAACAACATGTCACACTTTATACATTGATCCATTCAATAGATTTTTATGTACACATTCAATTCAGAAAACTTTACAGTTACAGAGAATTCTTTATGTTCATATTCATATAAACCCGATTTTTATTGATCTGAATCAGAAATGTACGAAACAATTATGAGTTTTACACAATATGTATCTGCAGTTGAAAGTTAAATGACAGAAAAGACATAAAACCACAAAGAGAAGTCAGAAGTTATTGATTTGGAACTAACGTCTTTATAAGATGTTTGGATTTTCAAAATAAAAGGTCCGAAAAACAGATTTAGACACAGATGTTTTCATCAGTGAATGAAGGGTTCATTTAAGCTTCTTTTTTTTTCTTTTCAGTATTCATGTTAAGAGATGATGAACGTTTCAGCTGTTTACGTTGTTTTACAGTCACAGAGACGCTCACTGGTAAAATCTTCAGAGGGATTTCATCTCCAATGTAAATGTATGGAAACATCCTGTCGGTGAAAGTGTGTGTGAAGGTGTGTATGTGTGTGTTCGTATCAGGATCAGAGAACGACAGCTTCCCTCCTTTCCAGTCCAGATTCACTCTGATCCTCTGGAGCTTCTTCTGTACTTGGACATCAGTGTTTGGAGCTGCTGGTGACCATGTTGAGTATTTATCTATATAGAAACATATTCCCCAAAATCCAGAGTATATGAATCCCTTCCTCTTGACAGACTCTGCCAACACACCCAGTCTCCACCATGTACTGTCTCCAACCTCGACGTCCCAGCTGTGAGTCCCTGATTTAAAACCCTCAGAGCTCAGGACAGAGCGGAAGTCAAACCTCTCTGGATTATCAGGAAGCTGCTGTTTATGTCCTGGTCTCACACCGGTCAGATCTTCAGACAGGACAAATTCTGGACCAGCAGTGTTTGGATCCAGAACCAGAGGAGTGTAGGAGACCCTGTCCTCCATGTTGCTCCAGATGTTGAAGGCCAGGTTGCCCAGATGTTTGGCCTGGTCTATCAGAGCTCCTGAGGGCAGCTGCAGATCCTCCAGCAGGGGGCAGCGTCGGACTCTTTCCGCTGCAGCCTTGTAGTTGTTGAGGAAGGAGATGTCTTCAGCTCTCAGATCCTCCTCTGTGGCTCTGACTGCATCTGAGAGAGCTGGTATCTGTCTGCTCAGAGCCTCCACCTTCTGCTTCATCATCCGACTCTTCTGCTCCTCTTCCTCCCTCAGTGCAGCCATCCTGACCTCCTCTTCCTCCTCTAGAAACTGGTGCAGCTTCTTGAACTGTTGCTTAATCTGCATCTCTGTGTTTTGGGCCTGGACCTTAATGTGTTTTTCTGCTCGATCAAACTCCTGTTTAACTCGTTCAGAAACCTTTAACTTCTCCTTTAAGGGCTCCAGAGTTTCCCGAAGTTCCTTCTTGTGTTGTCGTGCAGCTTCATCGACGGGTCTGAACATGTGGCCGGTGTGTTTTTCTGAATCTCTGCAGACGAGACACGCTGGCTGCTGATGGTCCAGACAGAAGAGTTTGAGTTTCTCAGAGTGCAGACTGCAGAGATCCTCTGGAGGTCTCTGATCTCTCTCCTGTAAGAAGCGCTCGCACAGGTTCTTTAACGACAGGTTAGAAGGAGGTCTGGCCATTGAACTTCTTCTATTACAAAGTGGACAATCATGATTTTCATTCTTTGTCCAACATCTGTGCAGACAGTCTCTGCAGAAGTTGTGGCTACATGACAGGATGACAGGATCTTTAAAGACATCAGTGCAGATTGAACAGCGGAAATCCTCCTGAAATCTGGACGCCATTTTCTCTCCGAGTGAAAACAAGCAGGAAGAATTTCACTTTTCTCCTGAGAAACTCTTGTTCAGTTTGTAGATTCAGCAGCTTCAAGTTTCAGTATTCCCAGTTTTGCTTTCCGTCCTGCTGAAATGTCACGAATTGTTTTTCCAAAGTCAATCTGATCGTCTGTCTCTCACCGCGTGTTCAACTTCTCTCATTGAGCCACAATAACAGCCTGTTTCCTGGTTCAGTTCAGGTGTGTCAGGTGAGGGGCGGAGCTTTGTCAGAGCAGGATCACAGGATTGTACAGTTGAGCTTCTGCAGAAAGTGCAGAAACTTTGTGAGAATTTAAAAGATTCTCTCCATTCATTTCAATGGCAGGAATGTTTTCAGTAACAGTTGAGTGTCAAAAAGTAGAAATGTAATAGATAAGTTCAGTAGATGCAGAAATGTTCACAAAAAGCAGAATATTTAGTTCTTTGAATGAAAAAGATGGAAAGAATTTGATTGTGTAATACAATTTTTTTTTTTTACTAAGAATTGTCCAAAAAAAAAAAATCCAAAAAACCCATAAAAAAGTTTAAATCGTGTCTCCAGGTAAAAGTTTGACAAACTAGTTGAAGTTCAAAGTGGACAAAGTCTTAGAAGATTTGAAAATTCTCTCCATTCGTTTCAATGGCAGGAATTTTTCAGAAAAAGTTGACTATTTCAAAAAGTATAAATACAATAACAAAGTTGGATAAAAACATAAATGTCCAGAAAAATCTGAACATTTTGATATTTGAATGATTTAAATCAGGGAAAGTATGCAGAAGTACTAAAGAAAAGACAAATCTCAAAAAGTGAAGAAATTTTGCGAATGCTGACTCGGCGTTTTACACTGTAAAGGTGTTGTTTTTCATCATGTGACAGAAACACAGAGGAATTGTCTGGCCTGACTTGATCATGAGGATGATTGAATTCTGCAGTTTAACAACAAAAAGTTGGGAAGAATTTGATTGTACAATACTCGCCCATTTATGACTAAGAAATTTTCCAAAAAATCCATAAAACCTAAACTGTTTTCATTCAAAGGCTGTGAAAGTTAACAAAACTCTCAATAGAAGTGTATTATTTCAGTTTCTTGTGCCTATTTAAAGTTTAAATTGTTTCTCCGGGTAAAAGTTTGACAAACTAGTTGAAGTTCAAAGTGGACAAAGTCTGAGAAGATTTGAAAATTCTCTCCATTTTATTCAATGACAGGAGTTTTTTCAGAAACAGATGACTATTTCAAAAAGTATAAAAACAATAACAACGTTGAATAAAAACGTAAATATGCAGAAAATGCTGAACATTTTGATATTTAAATGATTTCTATAGGCTAAAGTATGCAGAAGTACTTAAAAGTAGAAACATCTCAAAAAAAGAAAAGAAATTTAGCAAATGCCGAAAATATCCATAAAATCTAAACTGTTTTTATTCAAAAGCTTTGAAAGTTAAGAAAACTCAGAATATACTTTTAATGTGAGTTATTTGTGCCCTGTTTAAAGTTTAAATTGTGTCTCCCGGTAAAAGTAATGAACTAGTTGAAGTTCAAAGTGGGCAAAGTCTGAGAAGATTTGAAAATTATCTCCATTCGTTTCAAAGGCAGGAATTTTTTCAGAAAAAGTTGACTATTTCAAAAAGTATAAATTCAAAAACAAAGTTCAATAGAAATGTAAATGTGCAGAAAAGCTGAACATTTTGATATTTAAATGGTTTCAATAGGTGAAAGTATGCAGAAGCTTTTAAAAGTAGATGAATCTAAAAAAAAAAAAAAAAAAACGATTTTGCGAATGCTGACTCAGCTAGATTTCACTGGGGATCAATAAACTTTTATGTTCAACTGAAACAACACGTCACACTTTATATGTTGATCAAATCAATAAATTTTTAAGTACACATTCAACTCGGAAACCTTTACAGTTACAGAGAACTCTATGTTCATATTCATATAAACTCAATTTTTATTGATCTGAATCAGAAATGTACAAAACAATGAGTTTTAAACAACATGTGTCTGCAGTTGAAAGTTAAATGACAGAAGACATAAAACCACCAAGAGAAGTCAGAAGTTACTGATTTGGAACTAACATCTTCATAAGTTGTTTGGATTTTCAAAATAAAAGGTCAGAAAAACAGATTTAGTTTCCAGATGTTTTCATCAGTGAATGAAGGGCTCATTTAAGATTTTTTTTTTTTTTTTTTTTTTTTTTTTTTCAGTATTCATGTTAAGAGATGATGAACGTTTCAGCTGTTTACGTTGTTTTACAGTCACAGAGACGTTCACTGGTAAAATCTCCACATCACCTACAGAGTCAATGTATGGAAACATCCTGTCGGTGAAAGTGTGTGTGAAGGTGTGTATGTGTGTGTTCGTATCAGGATCAGAGAACGACAGCTTCCCTCCTTTCCAGTCCAGATTCACTCTGATCCTCTGGAACTTCTTCTGTACTTGGACATCAGTGTTTGGAGCTGCTGGTGACTGCGCTGACAATTTACCTTTATAGAAATATATTCTCCAAAATCCAGAGTATATGAATCCCTTCCTCTTGACAGACTCTGCCAACACACCCAGTGTCCACTCTGGACTGTCTCCAACCTTGACGTCCCAGCTGTGAGTCCCTGATTTAAAACCCTCAGAGCTCAGGACAGAGCGGGAGAAGTCAAACCTCTCTGGATTATCAGGAAGCTGCTGTTTATGTCCTCGTCTCACACCGGTCAGATCTTCAGACAGGACGAGTCCTGGACCAGCAGTGTTTGGATCCAGAACCAGAGGAGTGTAGGAGACCCTGTCCTTCATCTTGCTCCAGATGTTGAAGGCCAGGTTGCCCAGATGTTTGGCCTGGTCTATCAGAGCTCCTGAGGGCAGCTGCAGATCCTCCAGCAGGGGGCAGCGTCGGACTCTTTCCGCTGCAGCCTTGTAGTTGTTGAGGAAGGAGATGTCTTCAGCTCTCAGATCCTCCTCTGTGGCTCTGACTGCATCTGAGAGAGCTGGTATCTGTCTGCTCAGAGCCTCCACCTTCTGCTTCATCATCCGACTCTTCTGCTCCTCTTCCTCCCTCAGTGCAGCCATCCTGACCTCCTCTTCCTCCTCTAGAAACTGGTGCAGCTTCTTGAACTGTTGCTTAATCTGCATCTCTGTGTTTTGGGCCTGGACCTTAATGTGTTTTTCTGCTCGATCAAACTCCTGTTTAACTCGTTCAGAAACCTTTAACTTCTCCTTTAAGGGCTCCAGAGTTTCCCGAAGTTCCTTCTTGTGTTGTCGTGCAGCTTCATCGACGGGTCTGAACATGTGGCCGGTGTGTTTTTCTGAATCTCTGCAGACGAGACACGCTGGCTGCTGATGGTCCAGACAGAAGAGTTTGAGTTTCTCAGAGTGCAGACTGCAGAGATCCTCTGGAGGTCTCTGATCTCTCTCCTGTGAGAAGGTCTCACACAGGTTCTTTAACAACAGGTTAGAAGGAGGTCTGGCCATTGAACTTCTATTACAAAGTGGACAATCATGATTTTCCTTCTTCGTCCACCATCTGTGCAGACAGTCTCTGCAGAAGTTGTGGCTACATGACAGGATGACAGGATCTTTAAAGACATCAGTGCAGATTGAACAGCAGAGATCCGACTGAAATCTGGACGCCATTTTGTCTCAGTGAAAACTGCAGGCAGACGACTCGATCAGGACATTCACTGAAAGTTACTTTCAATTTATTCCTGAGAAACTCTTGTTCAGTTTGTAGATTCAGCAGCTTCAAGTTTCAGTATTCCCAGTTTTGCTTTCCGTCCTGCTGAAATGTCAGGAATTGTTTTTCCAAAGTCAATCTGATCGTCTGTCTCTCACCGCGTGTTCAACTTCTCTCATTGAGCCACAATAACAGCCTGTTTCCTGGTTCAGTTCAGGTGTGTCAGGTGAGGGGCGGAGCTTTGTCAGAGCAGGATCACAGGATTGTACAGTTGAGCTTCTGCAGAAAGTGCAGAAACTTTGTGAGAATTTAAAAGATTCTCTCCATTCATTTCAATGGCAGGAATGTTTTCAGTAACAGTTGAGTGTCAAAAAGTAGAAATGTAATAGATAAGTTCAGTAGATGCAGAAATGTTCACAAAAAGCAGAATATTTAGATTTTTGAATGAAAAAGATGGAAAGAATTTGATTGTGTAATACTCGCCCATTTTTTTACTTGGAAATTGTGCAAAAAATCCATAAAACCTAAACTGTTCTTATTCAAAAGCTGTGAAAGTTAACAAAACTCTAAATAGAAGTGTAGTATTTTAGTTTCTTGTGCCTATTTAAAGTTTAAATTGTGACTCCAGGTAAAAGTATAATGAACTAGTTGAAGTTCAAAGTGGACAAAGTCTTAGTAGATTTGAAAATTATCTCCATTTTATTCAATGGCAGGATTTTTTTCAGAAACAGTTTACTATTTCAAAAAGTATGAATAGAATAATAAAGTTGAATAGATGCAGAAATGTCAAGGAAAATCTGAACATTTTGATATTTGAATGATTTAAATCAGGGAAAGTATGTAGAAGTACTAAAGAAAAGAAAAATCTCAAAAAGTGAAGAAATTTTGCGAATGCTGACTCGGCGTTTTACACTGTAAAGGTGTCGTTTTTCATCATGTGACAGAAATCGAGGGATTCTTTTACCTGACTTGATCATGAGGATGTGTTTGTGGACATGATGAAGACGACCTTTGAACTCTTTAAGGACCCAGTTGACAAACAGAAGCTTCTCCATCTTCTGAGTCTTCAACTACGTCAGTCACCAGCGATCAATAAACTCTGAAAGCACATGCATGAAATAATGTCTTTCCTCCAACTATGACGCTTGGCATTCAGGCCAAAGAGTTCAATCTTTGTTTCATCAGACCAGAGAATTTAGTTTCTCATGGTCTGACAGTCCTTCAGGTGTCTTTTGGTAAACTCCAGGTGGGCTGTCATGTACCTTTTACTGAGGAGTGGCCTCCGTCTGGCCACTCTACCATACAGGTCTGCTTGGTGGAGTGCTGCAGAGATGGTTGTCCTTCTGGAAGGTTCTCCTCTCTTCACAGAGCAACGTTGGAGCTCTGTCAGAGTGACCATCGGGTTCTTGGTCACCTCCCTGACTAAGGCTCTTCTCCTCCGATCGCTCAGTTTGGCCGGGCGGCCGACTCTAGGAAGAGTCCTGGTGGTTCCAAACTTCTTCCATTTACAGATGATGGAGGCCACTGTGCTCATTGGGACCTTCAATGCTGCAGAAATGTTTCTGTACTCTTCCCCAGATCTGAGCCTCCATACAATCCTGTCTGAGGTCTACAGATGATTCTTTGGACTTCATGTCTTGGTTTGTGCTCTGACATGTCAACTGTGGGACCTTATATAGACGGTGTGTGTCTTTCCAAATCATGTCCAATCAACTGAATTTACCAGGTGGACTCCAATCAAGTTGTAGAAACATCTCAAGGATGATCAGTGGAAACAGGAAGCAGCTGAGCTCAATGTTGAGTGTCATGGCAAAGGCTGTGAATACTGATGTATGTGTGATTTGTTAGTTTTTTATTTTTAATAATTTGCAAAAATTTCCCCAAATGTTTTTCCATGTTATCATTATGGGGTATTGTTTGTAGAATTTTGAGGAAAAAATGAATTTAATCCATTTTGGAATAAATCTGTAACATAACAAAATGTGTAAAAAGTGAAGCGCTGTGAATCCTCTCCGGAGGCACTGTACATCGTTGCTAACTGACTAATCTAACCAGCGAAGCTTTGAGATGCTGATAGTTGGATTCTTATTGTTGGAGTGATATCAATCCTTCAATCTTACTCTCAACAAGCAAAACTAATAAGAGTATATTCGAAAGTGTCGAACAGAAAAGTGTGTAACTGAAATCTGCACTTCAACCAAAGAAGTTTAGTTGGTTGGGTCAAACAAAAAAAAACAAGCAAACATTTTTGTTGCATTCAGGAGTTTCTTCCTTCCCTCAACATTAGTCATCAGCTTCATGAAGCTCTGCGGTAAAATCTATGTCTCAAACTGAAATTACAGCAGCAACAACTGCACTTTCAAAAAAAAATTAAAAAATATTTTCAAAAATAGGCAACATTATCAACATAAAAGCAAACATATACAGGAAACTATTTACATAAAGGCAAAACAAACTAAATAAACCACCATCTTTTCAAGCATTTTTTTTGGTCTAAACAAAATAAATGCAAAAAGAATTTTCAGCAAAAGAAACAATAAAAGTAAACAACATAAACCAGAGAATAAAAGCCCCAAAATCCACACTCACAATAAAAAAAACACCAGAAAGGAATTTGGAAAGCGGAGTCACAAACGATGACTGGAAACAACAATATATACGAATCAGGAAATTTAAATGTACCTTAATGACTTTTTTTTTTTTTTTAAATTTCATTATCTCAAATTAAGAATTATGACGGTTCCAAACTATATTTGAGGAGTTTTTTTTTTTTCCTTTTTTTAGATATTTACAAAACAGGAATGGATATCCTTAAAGTGGGAATTCAAGGAAGCTCACTCAAAATATCTGTTTGATTGAATGTCCGAAGTTCAACTTTTTTTTCATTTTTATATGCAAATTCTTATTCATATAATCAACTGAGATTTGTAGATCGATAGATACTTTATTAATCCCACAAGGGGACGGCAAAGCTATAAAGATTACAGAATATAAAATAGAGGTAGTAAAAAAAATATCAAATATAAAAAATGTTGAATTGCACATTATATACAATTTATATACAAATAAAAATAGAATAATATTAAATTAAACTAAACAGTGCAACAAATTAAACAAACAACCGTGTTATTGATGTGAATTCCCATTTTCAGGGGAAATTTAACTGAAATTGAGTTTGCGGGACGTTTTCTGAAATTCATTGACGACATGATTTGAAAGCGGCGATCGATGTCGTCCTTCTCATTCGGTGACATCACATTTGAAACCGAAGCGTGAATCCGACATTTTTCCAGGACGCTCAGTTCTTCGCTGAGTCACCGGGCGAGGAGGAAGAGGAAGAACATCAGCAGGGACGAGGAAGGAAACCGTGTGACAGACTGAAGGTTGATATTTCAGGCAGATCAGCAGCAGCTCTGCAGATCGGTGGAAGATGTTGAGTTTCATGATCATCTGTCATGTCGGGTTCGTGCTCTCAGACCTGATCAGCTCCAAAGAAAACTCCACAGGTACAAAGAAATATATATTTTGACATGCTGGTTTCTCTGTAATGTTAATACTTGTAGTGTAGACATGTTTTATGGAGCATCATTTATATCTGCAACAGCAGCTTGGTTACTATAATACTGTACAACTATTTTCATTTTCAAGTTGTTGTTTTTTTTTACAGAATTTCATATTTCATCTGCATTGTAATTAAATCTTTTATTCATAACTATACTTCTGCAGATCTTGTCCAAATTTTACGTTGTGCATATTCTTTCATTTTAAATAACTCTATTTTGATGTTAATTTATAACTGTGATGTGTGTACGTCCGACGTAACAGAAAAGGTAAAGAACCCACTTTGTTTTCATATTTTTAACTCGCATCAACTAATTCTTCTTTTTTTTTTTTAAATGAACTCAAGTTTGTCATTTTCACGTGACAGCAACATGTGAAAGTAATAAAAATAAACGTTCATAAAATAATATTTTACATTTGTTTTTTTTTTATCATCTGAGCTCAATTAAAATGTTTAAATGCTGTATTTTGAAGGTATTTATGAGCAGCCGTTGTTATGACGACAGCGAGCGTGTTTCCAAGAGATAAAACAGGAATAGCAGATAAAACAGGAAACGAGGCTAAAAACTGACCGTCAGCAGGATATGAGTTGTTCAGCTGCTGCATCACTGAACGCTTTGGGCTCAGTGATGGAGAACATGGGCTCAAAGTGATGCTCAAGACATTTTAGAATCTTTCTCATCGATTGAATGAAGCAATCCAGAAAAACAGTCAAATATTTCATCTTCATGGTGCACATACATCTTTAGTTTACTTTAGAAAAATGTTGATGAACAACAAATATTTTTGCAAACAATGACATTATGTCAAGAAATCAATACGACAACAGTCAATTTATTTATTTATTTTATATGAAAAGATGATAAATAAAAAAGGGGTTTTCATTTAAAAATCTTTGTGCTTCAGGTCTTGAGTCTTGGAGCTTCGGACCTGCGGACCTCGCTCCTCCGGCGGTGGCCCGGTTCTCGGTCCCGGAGGATCACCACGTCTGTCTGCGGTGCGGCGGCGCCGATGCTTCGGATGTGGTCTGGACTCTTCGGGACAGGAAGGTCCTGGTGACCCGACGGGGAAGCCACGAGACCAGCGAGGACCGCCGGCGCTACCGTCTGATGTCTGACGGAGGCCTCTGCCTCCTGCAGCTCGACGACTCGGACGGCGGAGGATACCGCTGCAACCAGCGCCTGGTGGCCGAGCTGCAGGTGCTCGCGGGTAGGCTGGGGGCGGAGCTACGAGCACTGCATTGTGGGAAAGACGGGCACTGAGGGGCCACTAGGGGCTCCAAAAGACTCACATTCAAAAAGCATAAATTTCTCTCCCAACATTCAAAGTCAAAGGTCAAATCGCCCGACGTGAGGATTTAAAACGGGCGCTCACAAACCGACGGGCGACTTCACGTCGGTTGGCACGTTTTTTTAAATCGACCACCAGCTGACTGGTTCCACCACAAACATCCACCGTTACTCAGTCCCTCCAGGGAATCGCAATGATTGACACAAATTCAAGCAAACTCCGCAATATTTGCGGGAGCTTGAAATTCTTTTACAAAGATTTTCCACAAAAAAAGCTAATTAACAGAATCTGTTCACGCATTTTCAAATAAAACTTGCGTTATTAATCAAATCAAAAGTTGTTGATCTCAACAATCAAAAAGAAAAGAAAAAGGGGCTTAATTAGTCGTTCCGTTTATTCGTCCGCAGGCCGCGACTTCACGGTGTCGGCCGGCCGAACGCTGCTGCTCCCCTGCAGCGACTCCTCCAAACCCAAACAGAGGTGGTTCCGTCAGAGGGAAGGAGGGCGGCGGGAGTTCATCTTCTCCCGCTTCAGAAACGGCTCGGTGAAACCGGAGAGGGACGGCGGCCGGCTCACGTTCGCCAACGACGCGCTGCAGATCCACGACCTGCAGCCAGAGGACGCTGGAGAGTATCTGTGTAACGGACTGCTGCGGGCCCGAGTCGCCGTCCTCACAGGTTCTGTACAACACTTCAGCCGGTTGTGTGTTTGTCGTAAAATACAGAGAATTTAAAAAAATTATTGTTTATTTGTTTTGTTTTTTTGTCATTCTGAACAATTAAATTAATGTTAATTATACACATAATTCAGATTTTTTTTTTTTTATAATTCATTATATTAATTAATAATTATTTACAGCACTTTTTAAAATTGCAGGTGTCATAAATTAAAAAGTCAATTTAAATTTACTATTTACTATAAAATGAAATTTTATTCATTTCATTTTTAAATCACAGTTTAAATATATATATATATATATATATTTATGGATTATGAAAATTTACAGTCAATAAAGCCAACATTATAGCAAAGTTCTTTTGGTGGTCACAAAGTATTGAAACCCTCACAAAAAAAAGAATTTTCAATGTTGACATTTGATTTTCTTTTTATTACTTTTAACCATCAAATTACACAAAATTCTCCCTTAAAGAACACGTTGAAGAGGGACTGTAAATTTAAATATTGTCATGTTATACTTGATATCAAAATGTATATATTTTGTGAATCAGCGACCCCGGAGCCGACCGTCATCGAGCCCCCCCCCAGCACAACGCCAACATCAGCTGTGATGAAAACAGGTCAAAACATTTCTTCAAATATCCGTTTGCAGTTTTATCTTCGTGCTCCGACATCAATATTTGCGTTGGAAGAAATGAGAATCAAAGAACACCGAAAAGGATCAAATAAGTTTGGTTGTGATTTGAACTCAAGTTGTTTTAGTTGCTGAACTTTCATTCCGATTGTCAACAGATATTTTACTTTTTTCAAAAATTTCATTTGCGAGATTTTGTGATGTTAAAATAAAATGCTTTGTTTGTAACTTGACAAATAATATATTCAGATACATGTTTGTTTACAACATGCGTCATGTAAGATGGCTCCAGAATATTTTCTTTGATGCTAAGAAGACAGTATTGTTATTTAAAAAAATTATTCTTTTGAACAATATTTATGAACAACCTCCTTAAAATTTTATCCAATTTTATAAAAATAAAAATAAAAAAACAGAAATCTGGTGATTTTATTGAGCGGTTTTTGGTTATATTTATTTCCTTTTCTAAATTGTATTTGACATTTATTGCAGTTGATGTTTTATTTTCACCTGTAATATCAGTAAGTTTGAACTGATGTGTTTTATTTGCTTCCTGTTGTGTTCATCAGATGTGGTTGAAATGAAGAAGAAGCCTGAAAACGGTCGGTCAGCCACTTTAAGCACAAACGCTGTCATCTGAGTCACATCTGTTGTTTACTGCCAGATGTTTGTTTGTTTGTTTGTTTGTTTGTTTGTGGTCACTCGCAGCTCTGTTGCTGGTTGCCGTGGTCGGTTTGGGGTTAATGATCCTCCTCACGGCTGCCGTCTGCGTTTTACTGAGCAGCATGAAGTGTCGGAGGATGAAGAAGAAAAACAGACAAGCAGGTAAACGTTTGATTTATGGAGAGCAGAAGACGTCTTTATTTATATGTTGGTTTTAGCTCTGATGGCTGATTGTAAAACGTCTCATTTAAAAAAGCCGTGTATATTTTGATTTCCAGAAAATGTAATTTATCTTATTTTTGTGTGAGTACGAGTTGGTCAATCAGCAACAAGAAATTGCTGCACAAAGATGCTGAAGATTTGTTTTCGTTCTTGAATTTGTTTACCAAATTTACGTTGTTAAAGATCTCATTCACTATTATTAAATAAACAAATGTTTGGGATTCTCATTGAAAAACATCTGAATTGTTATCTTTAAAAAATGTGCCGTCTAATTTTCCGAACGTTCTCATTGAATTCAGAAATTTAAAAAATGAAAAAAATCCAGCGGTCAGCATGTTGTTTTTTTTCTCCCCGTAGCAGCTCGGAGACACGAAGACACGGAGCTGCAGCCGTGGAGGACGTCCGGTGGACAGAGGACGTCCGGTGGACAGACGGGTAAAAACCCGCCGGGCCTTCGAACCGCCGCGGTTCATCGTCGCCTCAAAAACATTCACGTGCGTTTGCTTTCTTTCCGTCCGTAGAGAGCGAAGCGTGGACGAGTCCGACGATCCACTACGCCTCTCTGGGCCGACAGAACTGGAGGGAGAGAACCGGCCGGACGCCACCGGATCGGAACCACAGCGTCATCTACTCGTCCGTCATCACCGGACCTGCAGCCAGATAGACGGACGGGAACACCGAGTCCGGATCCTGCAGCTCCGGCGCTAACGAGCACAAACGCTCGCTCGGTCCCGAGTTTGATTTCGGGGCTCAGAAGGTGGACGTCCCGGAGACCTCGTCCTCACGCGACGCCGATAAACGCCTCGAAAGGGAATTTCTTTTTCAAACTGATTTCGGAGGTCAAAGGTCGCTGCGCCCTCACCGAACACTTCTGCGATCGTGAACGCCAGAATTCACTCAGAACACGACAAGACTTCACAAATCTCTAAACCGGATCAAAATGATGAGGTGACGCTTTGGGTCCAAAAAGGTCGAAGGTCACCTTCACTGTGCCATGTGGTCATTTTTCCGTCCATCCTTTAACGTCTTTGCAGAAACATCCAGAATCCAGAATTTTTTTGCCCAAAAAAGCTTTTCAGATTTAAAAACAACAATATTTGCTCCCAAAATGTTCTTTCAAATCATGATGAAATCATTTTTGTTCACATTCTTAAGATGTTTTATAAAAATAAAAATGTTCCACTGCATTTAAAAAAACGTGATTTTCCCAGAGTGTTATTATTTCAGATTAAAATCATGTGTTTAATGTGACCTGACAGATCGTCTTCTTTTCTCTGGTCGGCACGTCCAACTTCTTGCTTCAGCTGAAATCTCAACAGATGAAAAGATGAAATGACGGCGAGACACAAAACTGTTCTTTAATGAACCTGCAGGACGAGTTCCACCTGTCGGTCGTTAACTTGACGTTTCGCACCTGAACGCAGAACATTCGACACGACAGTCAAGTCAATCATCTTTTTCATTTTAAATCCAGCTGCTATAAAACAGCTGGGAAGAACTAAAACATGTGATCTGGACTTCCACACTTATGACCTTGAAATATGTTTTAAATAAAAATTCATGTTGTATTAAAAAAGCTCTTAAAAATGTTTACTTCTGAAACGCTGATCAATAGTTTCACTGTTATATATTATATATATTATATCGTGTTGAATATATAAATATGGAGAACTTATGTCTTTATATAGTTCCTACATTTAATGGGTGAAAGAGACTAATTGTATTTTTTTACAAAGGTTATTGGCGTTAATCTGCAGCGCCCCCTGGTGTGTGGAGGCCGGACTTTACAGTTTGTTTACATGTGAAAAACTTTGCTAATAAACTAAAACTAAAGTCTATAATCATACATGTGTCTTAAAATTAACAGAAACCATAGCAGGTTGAAAATAAATATCTTCGCTGCGAATATATGCTGGTAAAATATTTAAGTAAATAATAAAATAATTTTAATAAATTTTTTGTAATTTATACTCAGATTTCACAAAAGGGGTGATTTCATTTTTAGCCGTTAAACACGATTAACCGTAATTTGTATGAAACATAGAAAATGGGTTAAAGAAATTACAGCCTGTAGTTTACTTCCACACCAGCAGGGGGTGCTCAAACTCTTCAGCATTTACAGAAACTTGGAATCAAAAACAATATTTCTTTATGTCTGAATACGTTAAATAAAAAGCCGAGTCTATCTGTGGTCATGTGATCTCGTTGGGTTCATAGGACAGGCCACAGTCGAGTATGTGATGCTCTCCTCGACCAATCCGGCTCGGCCCGAGGGGCGGGGCTTGTCAGGATGCTTCAGACTGGAGTAATGCAAAGACTCTTCCTGCAGAGACAAAAAAACAAACTGATTTCACTGCAGGTTGAAAAGATTTAAAGGTAAAATACATGTTTATGTATCAACAATACATATTTATTCATCTTTCAGTTAATACCAGCAAGGAATTAAAAGCTGGGACAGAAAACTGCAGTTACAGATAACGAAAACTAGAAAGAGGCGAAAACTTTATACGTTCAGTTCAATGAGAAAAATAAAAGTGACGATTTAAAATGGTAAAAAAAAAAAAAAAGAAGCTTACAGACATTTTATGGTTTTAGATTTTAAACCTTTTTATAATTTTTAAGTATCTGCGAAAGCCCCTACTCAGCGTATTTAGTTCACTTGTTGTTTTTTCGTATTTTTTTTTTTACAATTTAAGAAAAACTGTTTCAAAATAATTGTGTTTAATGAAAAACAGACAAGAAGAAAGCGCAGGAGTGTTTTTATGTTTAATGGAAGTTGATCTTTTTTTAGAAGAGTAAAATTAGAGCGTGACCTTCTACTGACCTCTGCGACCCGTCTCACCGGACTACAGCAGCAAACGGCCGGTTTACCTGAAGACACAGATGATGGACAGTCAGACAGCTGAGAGACGACTTCAGTGGTTGAAGTTGAACTAAATTAAACAGACTGTTTCTCAGCGTTCTGTAAATAAATGTTAAATATTCGTACAGAAAAAAAGAGGCTCAAATATGAATTACTGACGAACATAAAGTGAACATGTGTCTGTTTATTTGGGAGCATGTTTGCTTTTGATTCACTTCATAATAAAATTCAACAGTTTCTCAGGTCCTTCCAAAAGAAAATCTACAAAAACAGATAAAATGTAGAGAAATAAATCAAATGAAACATGGCGACCTCAGATGGAAGTTGTGTAAATGACCAGTGATATCTGAGGACCGCTCCCCCCCCCCCCCCCCGTCCCGTCCCGTCCCGTCAGACCGGCCTGACTCACCTCTAAGTGAAAGTGAAAGTGAAAGACTGAATAGGAAACGAAGGCGAGTCCGCGCGCAGAAACAAGAGCTCTTCACTTTTCAGCCTTTTTTTTATTCAAGAAAACTCAGACACGGTAAAAACTCTAACAGACGGTTTCCCATCTCTCTCTCTCTCTCTCTCTCTCTCTCTGTAAAGGAGGATCAACGTTTCTTCGTCGCTTCCGGACTCTTCCCGCTCCGCTCCGCTCCGCTCCATGTCGGACCCCCAGCTCCGCCTGGAGGCCCTGTCGGCTCTGTCCGGCTGCAGCGTCGAGTCCACCGGCGGCGCCTCGCAGCTCTCCCCGCAGGACTTCGTCAACATCGTGGCCCTCAAACAGTTCTACAAGCAGGAGGGCTTCAAGGAGCTGGAGTACCCGAGCGTGGGCACGATGTCCCTGCGGGACGAGGACGAGGACATGTACAGCTCCCCGCTGGCTGTGACCAGAGGCCCCGCGGAGAGCCCCCCCCCGCCCCCCCGCCCCCCCCCCACCGTGAAGGTCAACCCGCAGGACTTCTTCCACCCTCAGTACGACTACGACTTCACCAACATCAGGGTGAGTGGGCAAAGTTTGGAAAGATTCAGGAGTTTATCTTTGAAAATGAAACGTTGACCCACAAAGCATTGCTGTACCTGGCAGCATGGTGGCGCTGTTGGTGCAACTTTATTTTATAGCCTGGAAGACATTCAGGCAAAAGACAACATTCTCCCAAATTTGATGTCACTTGTTTGATGGCATTTATAGTTTTACATTTTTGGCAACAACAGAAAAAGGCCGAACAAACATAAACTTTACTATTTAAATGTTGTTTTTTTGTGAAAAACGCAGCGAAGTAACGCGACAAAGAGTCGTAGCACAAAAGATGAATACTTAACTTCATCCATTTGGTGGGAAAAAAATCAATCACAAATTTTCAAATTGTTTTAAAAGAAATTTTGTCGCCTTAAAATGAAAAGATGTAATAAAAAAAGGTCTGATTTGTGTTGATCCTGCAGTTTCTCAGCGTGATCAAACGTCTTCAAGACATTTTATGATCAAACGTCTTCAAGACATTTTATGATCAAACGTCTTCAAGACATTTTATGATCTACGTCTTCAAGACATTTTATGATCAAACGTCTTCAAGACATTTTATGATCAAACGTCTTCAAGACATTTTATGATCTACGTCTTCAAGACATTTTATGATCTACGTCTTCAAGACATTTTATGATCTACGTCTTCAAGACATTTTATGATCAAACGTCTTCAAGACATTTTATGATCAAACGTCTTCAAGACATTTTATGATCTACGTCTTCAAGACATTTTATGATCAAACGTCTTCAAGACATTTTATGATCTACGTCTTCAAGACATTTTATGATCAAACGTCTTCAAGACATTTTATGATCTACGTCTTCAAGACATTTTATGATCTACGTCTTCAAGACATTTTATGATCAAACGTCTTCAAGACATTTTATGATCAAACGTCTTCAAGACATTTTATAATCAAACGTCTTCAAGACATTTTATGATCAAACGTCTTCAAGACATTTTATGATCTACGTCTTCAAGACATTTTATGATCAAACGTCTTCAAGACATTTTATGATCAAACGTCTTCAAGACATTTTATGATCAAACGTCTTCAAGACATTTTATGATCTACGTCTTCAAGACATTTTATGATCAAACGTCTTCAAGACATTTTATGATCAAACGTCTTCAAGACATTTTATGATCTACGTCTTCAAGACATTTTATGATCTACGTCTTCAAGACATTTTATGATCAAACGTCTTCAAGACATTTTATGATCAAACGTCTTCAAGACATTTTATAATCAAACGTCTTCAAGACATTTTATGATCAAACGTCTTCAAGACATTTTATGATCTACGTCTTCAAGACATTTTATGATCAAACGTCTTCAAGACATTTTATGATCAAACGTCTTCAAGACATTTTATGATCAAACGTCTTCAAGACATTTTATGATCTACGTCTTCAAGACATTTTATGATCAAACGTCTTCAAGACATTTTATGATCAAACGTCTTCAAGACATTTTATGATCTACGTCTTCAAGACATTTTATGATCAAACGTCTTCAAGACATTTTATGATCAAACGTCTTCAAGACATTTTATGATCAAACGTCTTCAAGACATTTTATGATCAAACATCTGTAAGACGTTTTATGATCAAACATCTGTAAGACGTTTTATGATCAAACATCTGTAAGACATTTTATGATCAAACATCTGTAAGACATTTTATGATCAAACATCTTTAAGACGTTTTATGATCAAACATCTGTAAGACGTTTTATGATCAAACATCTGTAAGACATTTTATGATCAAACATCTTTAAGACGTTTTATGATCAAACATCTGTAAGACATTTTATGATCAAACATCTTTAAGACGTTTTATGATCAAACATCTGTAAGACATTTTATGATCAAACATCTTTAAGACGTTTTATGATCAAACATCTTTAAGACATTTTATGATCAAACATCTGTAAGACATTTTATGATCAAACATCTTTAAGACGTTTTATGATCAAACATCTGTAAGACATTTTATGATCAAACATCTTTAAGACATTTTATGATCAAACATCTTTAAGACGTTTTATGATCAAACATCTTTAAGACATTTTATGATCAAACATCTTTAAGACATTTTATGATCAAACATCTTTAAGACATTTTATGATCAAACATCTTTAAGACGTTTTATGATCAAACATCTGTAAGACATTTTATGATCAAACATCTTTAAGACGTTTTATGATCAAACATCTTTAAGACATTTTATGATCAAACATCTGTAAGACATTTTATGATCAAACATCTTTAAGACGTTTTATGATCAAACATCTGTAAGACATTTTATGATCAAACATCTTTAAGACATTTTATGATCAAACATCTTTAAGACATTTTATGATCAAACGTCTTCAAGACATTTTATGATCAAACATCTGTAAGACGTTTTATGATCAAACATCTGTAAGACGTTTTATGATCAAACATCTGTAAGACATTTTATGATCAAACATCTGTAAGACATTTTATGATCAAACATCTTTAAGACGTTTTATGATCAAACATCTGTAAGACGTTTTATGATCAAACATCTGTAAGACATTTTATGATCAAACATCTTTAAGACGTTTTATGATCAAACATCTGTAAGACATTTTATGATCAAACATCTTTAAGACGTTTTATGATCAAACATCTGTAAGACATTTTATGATCAAACATCTTTAAGACGTTTTATGATCAAACATCTTTAAGACATTTTATGATCAAACATCTGTAAGACATTTTATGATCAAACATCTTTAAGACGTTTTATGATCAAACATCTGTAAGACATTTTATGATCAAACATCTTTAAGACATTTTATGATCAAACATCTTTAAGACGTTTTATGATCAAACATCTTTAAGACATTTTATGATCAAACATCTTTAAGACATTTTATGATCAAACATCTTTAAGACATTTTATGATCAAACATCTGTAAGACATTTTATGATCAAACATCTTTAAGACATTTTATGATCAAACATCTTTAAGACATTTTATGATCAAACATCTGTAAGACGTTTTATGATCAAACATCTGTAAGACGTTTTATTGCCATGAATAAACCTCCAGGACGGCAACAAGACGTTCCTGCGGGGCAACGAGCGCTACGTCCGGCCCTGCGGGTGGAACCGCGTCGCCCTGAGGGTCACGCAGAAGTACGACGGCGGGGACCGCTGGCTCGGCACGGGGACGGACGCCTGGCCCGTCTCCTACCACGGACACGACATGGACGGCTCCCTCGGCGTCATCCTGATCCGCGACGGGAACCCGGACGACGAGCCGAGCTTCCTGGACGCCGCCGCCGCCTGCCTGGTCGCCGGGGAGACGAAGGGCCGGGGGGTCTACTCCACCCCGGACGTCGAGGTGGCGGAGAAGTACTGCAAGACCTTCAAGTCCAAAGCGGACGGGAAGACGTACAAGGCGGTGCTCCAGAACCGCATCAACCCGGAGAAGAGGAAGACGTGCCAGAGGGAAGACATGTGGTTGGTGTACGTGCCCGAAGGCTGCAGCGAGGTCCAGACCAGAGCCATCGTTCAGGAGTCCATCCGGCCCTACGGGCTGCTGCTCCGGCAGATCTGAGTCCGACCGGACTCTTTATTAAACCGGCGTCTTTATGATCAACAAGAAAAACCTCCAAAAAAATAACCTCCTCTATTTGCTTTGGGATCAAACAAATAGAGGCTTTAACAAACGTGCTGCTTCGTGGTCGGACCGGACGACAACCGGGAACCTGGTTTAACAGTCTGACCTTTCTCTCTCTCTCTCTCTCTCTCTCTCTCTCTCTCTCTCTCTCTCTCTCTTTCTTTCTTTCTTTCTTTCTTTCTTTCTTTCTTTCTTTCTTCCTTCCTTCCTTCCTTCCTTCCTTCCTTCCTTCCTTCCTTTCTTTCTTACACTTCAGTCACTTTCGCCACTTTGAGAAGTCGAAAAAAAGTTGAAAAGTCCCGAGTTTCACGACGCGAACCGTCAACACGAGGTTGAACGACCGGTTGTAAGAAGCTGTCAACTGTAATATCGATGCCTCTTCTCGGGGGGCAAATACTGACAAGAGATGTCTTTCAAATAACGTCAACGTACGGGAAGTTACGTCGGTAAATCCAAACTTTTCCGAGGAGTCTTGGCGCCTGAACCTGAACTACGACCGTGTCGCATTTTACTTAAATGGTGGTCTTTGGACAAACGTTGAGCGACTGATACGACCAAGAAGGTCAAAGTTCAAGGTGCGTTTTTAATGATTAACGTCCCGGTTGTATTCGTACCACGTGCCGACAGTAATTACCTTTTTAAAGGTACTAAAAGTAAAAAAAAAAAAACAGGAAGTAGGAAGTCCTGAGAAGCGAAAAGGCCTTAATGAGCGTAGAAACGGTTCCTCGTACTCAGGAAACTGCCGACGAAGTCACGAGACCGAATAATTCTTCCTTCACTGCTCGTAACTGAGTAAGAAAATGACGCTTCTGCAAATTTAAAAGTGGTTTTATTCGTCTAACGTTATCTGTGGTGTGGGCCAGTTGTTGTTTTTATTATAACAATCAGTTCTTTTCTGTTTTCTCTGTATGTCTGAAATGAAAAGTAAATTAAAGAGTGCAAAGATCCTGGCGTGAGGAAACTCTTATAATTCGTGATTCTGGTATTTGACGTTATAAAACATAAACTCGTCTTTTGCTAGAATATTTGTAAGATTATCATCTTTACCGTCATCTGTTTTGGAGTTTTGAATTTCGCCAAACACAAAGTTTGAAATCGTTAAACACTCACATCAAGACTTAAAGAGTTTGGGGAAAAATATTCCCTGTTCATATTTGTCAAACTTTGTTTTTTCTTTTTTTTGTTGCAGGTTTTACTGTAAATAGTTGGTTCTCAAACAGATCAGAAGTACTCCGATGGATTACTTTAGAAATACTCATGCATTCAAATTATTATTCAAGTCAAAGTATGTAATATTCGTTATCAAAATATAATCAAAAGACCAAAATTATGATTAACTTTTATCTTTGTTATTTCATCGTGATTTGATGATATTCTGCATTTTTATAATTAAAATACAATATTTGCCTTTAGAGTATAGATATTATGCAAAATGTACTTTAAAGTACCTCAAAAATTGGACCTGAGTCCATCACGGACCACCGTAGAGCTCAGAGAAGATCCCATCAGTTGTTTTGTTTTTGTTTTGCATTGCAGTTGCAGCAGTTCGCCACCAGAGGGCAGTAGAAGTACACAGACAAGTAGCTCTACTGTATTAGTGGTGGATGAGGCTCTCACCTTAAGAGCTTCCAGAAATAGTAAAAGTTCTGCAGTGAAAATAAAATGAAAGAAAATACAGCCGAGTTTTTCAAAAGCACAGAAGTACCACGCGTCGCCACCACCCGTTGCCATGACAACAGGAAGACAGATGTTGCACGCAGACACGGCGAGCCGCTCACCTGAGCGCAGGTAGAGTCCGATCACGAGGGCCGAACAGACGCTGGCGAGGAACGCCGCGACAACGCAGACGGCCGAACTCCAACACGGCGGCTTCGCTCCGTGTCCGGTCGACTCCCCGTCATCTCCTGGAAAACACAAACACAACAATAAAACAATGTCAACAACAAATCCTCCAATTAAAAACAGACTTCAATCATATGGATGAAGATAAAACCGACGTGAAGCTCGATCCGCTAAATCTGCTTCAAACTAGAAAGATGGTGACGGACAGAATCTGAACTGGAGGTTCATAATGTTCATAAACCAACGATGACATCACTGATGGTTGATGACATCACTGCTGGTTGCTGATTGGTTCATACATGACAAACTGACTCGATACATTCAAGGAAAAAACGTTGTTATTGGTTGATTCGTTACTTACCGTTCACCGTCAGGAGAATTCCTCCGCCGACACAAACTCCCCCGACACACCGCCCGGTACAGAAGTACAGCCCGGCGTCGTCCTCCTGGACCTCCCAGATGTCCAGACGGACCGGGTCGCCGCTCCAGCTGACGTGACTGTCTTTGGCAATGTGAAACGTTCCCACGTCCACGCCCACCTTACTCCGGGTCACGGTGACCAGCGGCAGCAGCCGGTCCGGGCGCAGCAGGATCCAGGTGACCTCCTCGGCGGACGTCAGGTTGCAGCTCAGGGAGACGTTCTGCCCCGTCCGGACCGCCCGGGCCGAGTGGAGAACGGGCGAGGAGGCCGACGGGCGAAACCCGGCCGCCGCCGCGCCTGAGGACAGCGGACGGGGAAGGGTCGTCAAAATGAATCAAGACATGGTTGTAGGATCGCATCCCCGGTGCCGCCATGCGCTCGGTATAAAAAGTGGACGTGGCTTGACAAAGTGAGAACCGCAGTACCACCGAGGGCCACTAGGGGCTCCAATACACTGGAAAACCATCAAGTTCTCTCAGTCAGTAAATATTTCCCACAAAGTCATCACGTGTCGTTTGATAAACTCCAGCGTTCATTACACATTAGGGACTCAAACTCAGATATTTTTTTGGATGGGGTTAAGATTTTATGAATAAAATCAAATATTTAATCAAATAAATTGAACGCAGGTCCTTGAAAGTCATGGAAACACCAGAAAACATGCTTGCTTGCATTTTTATAACAATAATAATAACAAAAATCAAATTTAAAAATGAACTTACAAAGCGAGGAGAGGATCCATGTGAGACCTGCCATTAAGTTAAAAACACATGAAACACCTTCCTGATGTGGTGGACGACCTGCCTGAGCTCAGGACCCGCTCGAGGTGGGCGGGGCCTTTACCGCGAGCCGGAACCCATCGGCCGATAGGTTTCGTTTCTCCGCTGATCCCTCGAGGCACAGAAGGGAGTCATCTAACCGGAAGCTCGCTTCAAAATAAAACTTATTCATTTAATTGTATTTAATTTGTTGTATTTATCACCTTGTTTCCTCCTTTAGTTATAGTTTCCATTTTCCTGCATGTAAACCAGAATATGCATCTTGTTATATTTCATTATATTTGACTCAAAACATGATAATACAGATAATAATAAAAAAACAAAAAACAGATTGAAATAGATTAAGTTAAATATGGGACATATAAATATAATAAAACACAATATAAAAAGTTGCCTGAATAAAATAGTACTTTTTTAAATTTCCTGCACTGATATTAAAATATTATTATTAACAATTATGATAATTCATGAATCCTGACAGCTGGATTCTGTACCGTATGAGGGAGCTTGGTCATGTTTTTATATTTGTTTTGAAACTCTCCATCTTATTTCAGTCTGAAATGTTATATTCGCTGAATCAGTGCTTTTATTTTGGCTTGTCGTCGCACACCGGAAGTCGAATAGGAGGGAATTGATCAAATACGATTCTCAACCGAGAAGGAAAACACACGCACGACAAACCGCACAGCGGAGGACAAAGGAGGAGTGGACCAAGTCTCCAAAACATGGACATCATGAAAACCATCCACATTTTCTTCTGGTAAGAAAAAACTGCACCTTATTTTGAAACTACCACTTTTTCTATGAAGCGCGTTTCAGTCTTTACACCTCTATTATTATTTTGAATTGTCATTATGTCTACACATTATAATCATAAATATACATATTTTTTGGACACATCGCCGCAATAAAAGCTACGTTTTATTCACGTTGTGTTTATTTATTTTTTGCACAACTGCTGCAAACCTGCAGGAATATTAAAAAGAGTTAGAAAAAAAGAAAAAGAAAAAGATTATGCAGCTGCTGCAGTTTCGTTTTCTAGGAAGTCAGTCAGTGTGTATAAATGAAACTTACCCTGCAGATCCAGTTGCTCCCACCCGACCCTTTAATGATCCTTTCACTTCTACTTATCAGCTCAGTGCTGCCAAATAATTCAAAATACAGCTGAAGAAATAAATGAGTGCAGTTCAAAACAGAGCAAGAAGCACAGAAGCATTTAATAAACACTGAGAATATACATGGTAGGTAGGTATTTACTTTAATCCCCGAGGGGACATTGTTTTCGCTACAGCAGCATACAGAAGCATATATATGTATCTATATATATATAGATACATATATATATATATAGATCTATATATATATATATATGTATCTATATATATATAGATATATATATATATATAGATATATATATATATCTATATATAGCAAATATAACAAAAAACTGGGACTCACTCCATCACCAACACCCCACCTCTCTCTTTCCTCCTGACTGTTCAGAGATGTTTTTTTTTTTTTTTTTTTTACATCTTGCTCTTTTCATGGAGTCCCCTCTTTCTCCTGTGGTGCCTTGCATTGACTATAATCCATACAGTAATATATATTCTGTTGGTTTCTTCTTTTTTTTTTTTTTTGGGCCTCAAGAAAAGTATTTGAGTGTTTTTATTTGTTTTCCCTTTATGTCACTATTAATCTGATTATTATCTAATGTGGCGTTTTGATCCTGTTTTTCTTTCAGGTTTTTCATTCATCAACAATGCTTCCTGATTGGCCTTTTGGTCGGTGAGTATCCGTCCGTATAATGTGGCTGTTTTTTGTTTTTTTCTGTTTTTGGATTACAGGATACGTTTTGTAAACAATCGTCAACATGTTATAAGTGAAGCTAAAATATCCCAGAAATGTTTGGTGGCGGTGCGGAGACGTAATATTGATGCTCCGCCCAGATATGAGGCCACACCCCTCGACTGTGTTGGGCTCCAACCGATAACTAATCAAAAACAAACTTGTTAGAGAAGTTATTGCTTGAAAATATATATATGACCGTATTAAAAGAAGTTATTTTACTTCTATATATTTTTTTGAGCATGGCTCATATGTGAACATGGAAGGGGGCGGGGCTAACAACCTGTACTGCAACAGGTACACCAGGGTGCGATAGATGTTATTTTTTTGTTCATAAACAAACATTGTGAATTTTTTTTTAACAAACAAAACAGTTATTAAAGAGCCCCTCCTGATATCATATAATATACAATAATAATATATAATAATAATATCAAAATCAGCCGCGCAACATTTTCTTCATTCACTAGAAAAGAAGATTCAAAAAGACCTGCTTTTGGGGGCGTGTCTTGTTTGATTGACAGGCCTGTGGTGCAGTCAGGTTACAGCTATCGGGTCTATCAGGTCTTTCATTTTCTTCAGGCAATTTCTCATTTAAAAGTTGTCCATATTTTTGAGGCAACTTTTTCTTACGTCTTCAAACTCCGCCCTCTGTCTCGCAGACTCCTCCCACCTGTCCTCCGCCTCAGAGTCGCCGCCTGTCACGGTGACGGCGGGTAACCGGGCGGTCCTTCCCTGTAGCTGGAAGTCTGTCCTGGCGGAGGCGACCCCGAGCGTCTGCCACGTCCAGTGGGCGAAGCGGGCCGACACCGTGTTCGAGCGGCGGGGGGAGGTGAGGTGGGAGGCGGACGGGTTCGAGGACCGGGTGGAGGTTCCCTGGGAGGAGCTCGGATCGGGGAACTGCTCGCTCATCATCAGCGACGTTCAGATCGGAGACGCCGGCCGCTACGAGAGCTTCGTGGTGGTGGACGGGACGAGATCCCAACAGAGACGCGTCTTCATCCAGAGCGTCAAGCTGTTCGTGTTCGGTCAGTCTTCAACGCATCGTTTTCCTCTCTTCTTCGTCTTCGTGTTGTCTCGTCGTTTCCACGGCGATACGAACTCATTCTGTCCTCCTTTTTTTTTTTACATGTTCGTCTAATAACCGTTGAATATTCATTCGAAGACTAAAGCCGACTTCAATTCTCATTTTTGCTGATTTGATCTGAAATTCCACTTTTTCATATCTTTAATAAATCTCCATCTCAAAATTGAATTTCTCCTATTTTTTAAAATGTATTTCTACTTCATGCTAATTTTTCATCCTCGTCTTCCTTTTGATTTCATTTTCTACTGCGTCATTTTTATCTCATTTATTCTCCCCACTTTTCTAAAGATTTTATCGAGACTTTTGCCGTTTCTCCTCCGTTTCTCCTCAACGTTTCGAACTCTCTCCTCACGAACCCGTTTTCTTTGCTCCGCGTCTCCTTTATATAATTTGTCAAAACTTTTCTTTCTCACTTTTCCTGTAGATTCTGATTTCTTGCCTCCTCTTGGTTTCTCACGTATTATTATTGATAAAGTTTTGTTTTTCTTTTCTCAGACCACAAATCCCACGAGTCGCGTCGCCCCGGTGAGGACTTGGTTCTGCAGCTTCACACCAGTCACTCGTACAGAGTTGTTTTCCAGGCCAGGTGAGCTGCAAACACATTTTGTTGGTAAAAAGAAAAAGATAAAAGTAAAAAAGACGCCACTTCCGACTGAATTTGCTCTCAAGTGGAAACGTTGTCGGTGGAGTTGCTGGTTTGACTGATTTGTTTTCCGTGCTCTAAACTTTCACCTTCTTTCCATGTCTCATCTCTGCTCCCACTGGAAACAGTTTTTGAACACTTAAATAACGCCGACTATAAAATGACTTTGCATCTGGCTGAAGTAGACTGAAGGTTGCTGGTAATTATGACTCATTATATAAAGGCTGTTTACAAAATAGGGCCGAGAGCGGGGTGTCAAACTCATTTTAGTGAAGGGGCCACATACTGCCCACTTTCATCTCAGGTGGTCCAGACCAGTAAAATCATAGAATAATAAAGCATAATAACGACAATATTTCTCTGTTTAAATCATTGGTGAAGGTTTTTGGATGATAAACCCTGTTTTAATGTCTTTCTACAATAAACTAGAAACATAAAGACCAAAAACTCAGAATCAGCCGACTGTTTATCAGCCTGGGATCTCCTCTACAGATTCCCTCACAGCAGCTTCTTCCTCCGGAGCAGACGTCACATTTACGCTGTTTTTGAAGCAATTACTGGATCGATTAAAAAAATGACAAAACGTTTGTACTCATAAACCTCCATATTCTCATAGGAATGCAATTTATGTCTTTCTGTAATTTTTACACTTAGCAAAGTCATCCGGCGGGCCGAGCTGGACCCCCTGGCGGGCCGGATCCGGCCCGCGGGCCGTATGTTTGACACCCCGGGTCTAAACGGACAGAATGTGGGTTTTGTCATTGAATCCACACGTCTGCTGTTGAATCTGATTTTCTTCCAGATTTCATAATAATCGGAAAATAAAACAGTCAGACGTTTGCTGTGACTTCACGCAAACGTCATATTTACTCACCAAACAGCTCGTTTCAGAGAACTTAGTACACAAGTCACTTTTTATTACACGTCTAAAAATGTAAATTACTCAAAATCAATCGTAAAGATTCTTTTGATTTTTATTTACATATAAAGTAGTCGTGTTATTGTTAGGGGACACTTAAAGCAAAAAAATACTCCAATCAAACTAATTGACTATTTATTTGGCTAGTCACTCACAAACAGCTTTTAGGTGCATTACCGCCACTTTCTGACAGAAGTAACACCAACAGGGCGCCAATAAACTAAAAAATAAACTCAAAGGCAGATTTACTGAACTCTGTGACGTTCCCCAGATGATGAACCCTTTAGACAAACTCTACAACCTTTAGCTTCTCCACTGTAATAATGCTCACTGCAGCCTCTGGGGGGCGCCGGTCTGCTGTGAGTCTTTTTGTTTTGTTCTTTTTCTGAACGGTTGTGAACTCGTGCTCCACAGGAACAGCTCCGAGTGGTCGGACGTGTGGATGAGGGACAATAAAAACACCCAGCATCTGTGGAAACATCCGCTGCTCAACCAGCTGACCATAAAAAACGTGAAAGGTTCGGCGGAAGGAACGTACAAAGTTCTGGATGAGCAGGGCCGAGCCGTCAGCACCGTGCAGCTCTCCGTGGAAGGTGAGTCCGACGCCCGACATCCCGGCGCTGAAAGCCATTAGTCCATCTTTTTGTTCAGCGACTTCTAAGTTTTGATAATTAAGCCTCAATATTGAATATTCTTTCAATATCTTTGTTTTATAACCAAAAATGTAATATCGTGTTTTCTTCTTTTTCTTAAAGGTACGATAACGTTGAGTAAAATCATTCTAAAAATATTTTAGGTTGACATTCTTAAAAACTTTTTTTTTCGTAAATTGTTTAATGTTCACAGCATGAGATTATTTCAGAGCACGATAATGTGCTTTGTACAATTTATCGTACCTAATAACAATAATTTGAATAAGACATTAGCGCACTTTGTCTCTGTATTTTTGTGTAATTTTGTGGGTTTTTTATTTGAATTTGCAGAAAACTCGACCGATCGCAGAATCCAGCAGATGATCAGAAGCGTACCAACAGGTGAGAAAACGAGCTGGACAGCGGGACAGCGCCCTCCGGTGGACTCTGAACGGCAAAGATGGTTTCATTACTACAAAAGACTAAAAACACTGAAATTACAGACTAATGTTAACTTACCTTCGTACACAACATGAATGCAAATTTATTGCCAAAGAAAGAACAATTAAAAACAACATTAATTTAATGATTTTTAATCGAACTACAATTAAAAACTATTTTTATCAATTAATCTGACAGTTATCTTCTTGACACTTTTTTGTGGTCTATAAAATGTCAAAATAGCAACAAAACACAAATTAAAAATTTTGCCAGCTGATGTTTTCAAATTGTTTTTGCTGGGTCATAAAATCAAAACATTCAATTTATTGACTTAAAATTGAAATGCATAAAGTAAGAAAAACGATCAGTTTTACTGTTAACGGACATTTTGTATTTTCTAAAAACCTGAAGAAGATTGTGATGAAGAAAATCTGTTTCCATCTTTTGTTTTTAAATCGTTAAAAAAAAATGTGTTTTCAGGTGACGCAGCCCGACGCAGCTACTCGCTCGTCCTCCTTTCGGCCGTCCTCGTCTCCGTTTATCTGATGTTTCCTCTCTTCTGAGACGTTTCTGCTCAGATATAAAACTCTGCACACGATCGCCAGCAAGCGCTGAGAGTTAACTCCATCATCATGGTGTTTATTAACTGAACATTTAAACCGACGTCTCGTGTGTGTGTGTGTGTGTGTGTTCGGTGTAAATACGACAGATGAAGAAAAAAAGTTTCTATTTTTGTTGACATCTGAGGATCAAAATGTAAACATCACCAACATATATGTGCGTCAAACATGAAGCTCGAGTCAGGTTAGCTTAGCTTAGCATAAACCCTGGGAACGAATAGAAACAGCTAGCGTGGCTCTGTTTGAGGAACTTAAGCCGAGCGGCAGCTCTGAAGTTCACACACCAACGCCGGGTTGACTATATGATGAGGCGCCTTTATTAAGGGTTTATAACCTGTAATTAGCGTTTATTAATGTTAATAACTCATTAATTACAGGTTATAAACTCCTATTGAATGATTTATTAATTTTAATAATGCATTCATTAAGACTTATAACCTGTAATTAATGATTTGTTATAACAATAAATCATTAATCACAGGTTGTAAACTTAATACATTTATTTTATTAATGTTAACAAATCATTTATTAAAAGTTTATAACCTCTAACTAAGGCTTTATTAATATTAATAAATCATTCATTAAGGGATTATAACCTGTAAATAATGATTTATTAATGTTAATAACTTGTGAAGTACAGGTTATAAACTCTTAATTAACAATTTATTAATGTTAATAACTCATTCTTAAAGGGTTTAGAAACTCTTAATAAATGATCTATTCATGATAAATCATTTATTAAGGGTTTATAACCTGTAATTAATGAGTTATTAATGTTAATAAATAATTCAGGGAGGCAGGAGAAGAAATAACCACTGATATAAATGTACATAAAATAACATTTGATTTCCAGGAGTGCAGTCAAATTTTACAGATAATTATTGATGATGCAGCGAGTTTCTGAGGAAAAGTGACATCATAGTTTTAGTTTGAACTCGGTTCTGTATCCAATCTGAGATTTTATCTTCTGTGACTATTAAACGTTTTTTTATCAACGAATCAAACAATCAATACCGTCACCAGTTCGCTTTTCTTGTCTGTCAAAGTCGGTCGGAAACATCGTGGTGGGTTTAAGGTCACCAACGTGTCATGATGTTTTGGAAAGTTTTTTTGTTTGTCCTTGAACGCATCACAAAAACAAATCAGCGAACACAACAGACAAGAAACCTTCTGTTCAAATGAATAATTATAATAATCAGAATCTTTTTTCTTTTTACAAATAAAAGCTGAAACTAAACGGAAATAAAGCTGCAAAGATGAATTTAGTTTTCAGGAATTTTCTTGTAAAAATACTAAAACGGTTTTTTTTTTTCAGACTCAAATTAAAATAAAAAATTCTGCTTTGTTCAGTTTCATGTTGCTGAATGTTTAGAGGTCGAACACCTGAAGACATCACGCTCATGACTGAAATATTTGTTTTATAGATTCAATGAAAAAAATATCAATCTATAAATAATGAGTGGCATCTTGACTGATACATTTTAATTAGAATTAGAAAAAAAAAATCATCATTGTAGTCAACAGAAATGTAAAATCTGTAGTTTGTTTTCTTTCTGGAATTTGTTACGTGAATATGTCCAAACAAATGTAAATCTGTCTTCAGTAGTAAATATATTTGTGTTCTTTTGGAATCACACTAAATTGTTATGTTTATATTTATTTCTGTTTCTCAAAGTTCAAATAAAGAGATTTAAAAAAATAACAAGCAGACGTGTTGGATTTCCTTCATTCGTTGTTCAAACACTGGAATGACTCGACACACTTGAACGCAACACGACGGACTGTACAGGTTCAGTTGAAGGCAGCAGCAGCTCGAACAAACAACTTTGTTTTTTTCTTTGATGTCAACAAATCAAAAAAGAGCGGAGCGGCTTCATCGAGCAGGAAGTCGACTCGTCGCAGCGATTACGCAATGATCTGCAATTTATTTCAAAAGAAGCTAACAAATATTTCATCGGCATCTAGTCGCCGTCTTCTTCTGTGGTTTAATTGGTGCTGACTGGATTTAAAAGAGTTCGTAGCTTCAGGTCTGTAAAATGGTTCTGATCCAGAAGTGTCTTCAGCTGCAATACCAGCGAGTGCCACTAGAGGTCGGCTCCAAAAAGCCTCCGGCTCCATAGACTCCCATTCAACTTCTCTCATCAAATCGTCGGGTTCAAAAAAGAAACAGTCGTATTAATTTATGTTTTTAATGTTTAACTAGTTAACCGACTGCTGCTGGGATTAGTTAACACGAAGAAAAATAAAAAATAAATAAAGCATAGCTTCATCCTTTCTTTTTTTTTTCCAAGTGACACGACACACAAATCAAACGCACCTCTTGGTGATTAAACGACTTAAAGACACGACAGAGAAGGAGGAGAAGGAGGAGGAGGAGAAGAAGGAGGAGAAGGAGAAGAAGAAGGAGGAGAAGAAGAAGGAGGAGGAGAAGGAGGAGAAGAAGAAGAAGGAGGAGGAGAAGGAGGAGAAGGAGGAGAAGAAGAAGAAGAAGGAGGAGGAGAAGGAGAAGAAAGAGGAGGAGGAGAAGAAGGAGAAGAAGAAGAAGAAGGAGGAGGAGATTGTGTTCAGAGTTTGATGAATTCAGGGTTTAAATCTGGTCGCTGGAGGTTTTTTCTTCGTTTCTTCTTCCTCACTGTGAAGAAACCGAAGAGTCCCACAGCCTCCACGTTCCAGATGTTTAGCGTGAACGTATTCCAGATGTTTCGGCGTGCGTGTGTTCGGGTTTTACCGTGACCTCCGGACCGCCGTTAGAAGTTGGGTTTGTGCTTCTTGACCTCGACCATGAGGTGGTGCAGGTTGATGAGCTCGGAGCGGACGGCCAGGCTGCGGAACGTCGGCTGGTTCAGGACCTTGTGGAAGCCGTGGTAGTACTGGATGAGCTGGGTCAGGGCGCCCTGAGGAGCACAGGGGCGGAGCTTCAGACACTTCCTGTCACGCAAACAGCTGCGTCTCATTTGTCAAAAAAAAAACCAAAAAAACCTGTTCACCTGACCGACCGACCGACCGACTCACCTGTATGATGCTGGTTCCGTTCTTGAAGTTGGTGAAGGACCTCATGACGTCCTGACTCATCGCCTCCACAGACTGTTTCCATGTGCTGGAAAAACCTCGAACCAGCTGAGTGATCCGAGCTACACACACACACACACACACACACACAACCACACACAACCACAACCACACACACACACACACACACACACACAGTTAACTTTTCCTTCCTGTGAAGAAGAACTTTCACGTGAAACAACAGTTCAGAGGAAACAGGAAGTGGCACGTCGATGTGACGACTCATCAGCTTCAAACCAACTGACCAGAAACAAAACTGATAAAAGAAACTTCTCGTTACTCCGTAAAACAAAACTTAAGCAGCAGGAGGCGTGTCTGGACTCCTGGGCGGGGCTCACAGCCCCGAGTGATGCCGATTGGTCGGGGCGTTTCTCACCTTCCTCGTTCTTCAGCCGGTCCAGATGCCCTTTCTCCATCAGCACCTCGGCCTCCTTCACGAAGGAGATCATCCCTCCGAAGGGAGGAGACAGAATCTCCTCAATGAACTCCTGCAGGGAGTCAAGAACTTAAGAATATCAATGAAATGTACAAAACGTACTGAAATAATCTCCTATAATATTGTTTAAAAAAAAAAAATTAAGTCCTAAAAAAGGGTCACAAAATGTATTAAAATATTACTTAAACGTGCAAAAAATATTAATATAAAGTCTATAAAAAAAAAAAAAATTTGTGTTAAAATATAATTAAAAAAAGACTTTTTCTAAAAATGTAAAATACATTTTAAAAATGGATTAAATATTCAAAGAAAACATTAACAAATAGAATTTTAAATGTTAACGAGATATTTTTGTATAAAAGTTTTAAATAAGCAGAAACTAGAATATTTATGATTGTGAAGATGTTTACTTGAGTTCTGGCGAGCAGCAGCTGTTGGAAACCTTCCACCTCCTTACTGTCGTCTGCTGCCCTCTCCTGGACACACACGGAACAACACGCACAGCGTCAGGCTACCGGAACCACACACACACACACACACACATCACACACATACACACACACACACACACACACACACACACACATCACACACACATCACACACATACACACACACACACACATCACACACATACACACACACACACACACACACACACATCACACACACACACACTTAACTCCTGCAGCTGGTTCTGGTTCTAGTTCTAGTTCTGGTTGTGGTTCTAGTTTTAGTTCTAGGTTTATTTGTGGCTGTGGTTCTAGTTCTGGTTCTGGTTCTGACCATTAGGACGCTGAGCATCATGTCGTAGTTGTTGATGAGGAAGATGAGCTGATCTCTTCTGGAGGGAAACTCAGCCGCCATCTTCAGCACAAAGTTCTCCACCTCCACCTGGAGGACAGGAAGTCACAGGGTGTATGTGACGGACATCTTGTTCTGTGTGTGTGTGTGTGTGTGTGTGTGTGTGTGTGTGTGTGTGTGTGTGTGTGTGTGTGTGACCTGCAGCTGTCCCAGCAGAGCGTTGGTCCTCTCGTTGGGGAACGTCTGGTTGATGCTGACGAGGGCCGACGAGAACTCAGCATAACGACGAGTGATCTGAAAATGGATCACACACACACACAAACACACACACCACACACACACAGTATATAAAAGTGTTCGTAGCGTCCAGGTCTGTAAAATGGTTCCTGTGTTTGTGTGTGTGTGTGTGTGTGTGTGTGTGGTGTGTGTGTGTGTGTGTGTGTGTGTGTGTGTGTGTGTGGTGTGTGTGTGTGTGTGTGTGTGTGTGTGTGTGTGTGTGTATGTGTGTGTGTGTGTGTGTGTGTGTGTGTGTGTGTGTGGTGTGTGTGTGTGTGTACATACGTAGTGCGGCCTGGTGTCCAACACTCCCAGCTTCTGAGGGTCGGTGTTTCTGATGCTGTGGATGTTCATCTCCAGGATGAGGTCGAACCTCGGCCACAGCAGCTCCAGCACCGCCTCCCAGTACCTGAGGAGAACAGGTGGACACGCCGAGTCAGCAAACGCCCGCGAGAGCCGACGCGACTCCGGTGAAGTGGCGGGGAACCGAAAAAGACACTGACTTGTCGAGCGCCGGGATGTTCCTCTTGGCCGTGATGGCTCTGAATCGGAGGACGATGTGGACGCACAGGAAGACGGCGATGCTGTCGTAGCAGTCGGACACGTAGGTGGACATGCTCTTCTGTAGAGGGACGCAGAAGACAACAAACCACCTCAAACTGTGGCGCCATGGCAACAAGACCTCTCCAACATGACAACACCTGTTGAAAAAGAATTGTGACCCAAAATCTGATGCAAAAGGACGAAGCCTGAAAACTAATACTGATGTCTGATCTTCGGGCCTTCAGGCGGCTCCGCTTTAAAAACAGCCATGATTCTGTGGTGGAAATCACTGCATGGGCTCAGGAACACTTTGGCTGTAAGTGGGCCGTGTTGAAGATTTTCTGTTGCCCAAAAAAAACACCTCAGGCGCTGATGTTGATCAAGAGACAAAAAAACACTGTAAAATACGAAATACCGTTCATGTTCTGGACACCAAACCTGTTTCAGTTGAGTCCGGTCCCAGTTTTGGTTTGAATATTAAATTAATTTAAATATTTAAAACTGCAAAACTTTCTCGCTTCTGAAGTATGAAACATTTTCCGTCATATTCTGATGTTTTACAAACAACTAATAATCTGTGAGGTCGCACCAGGAACATGCTGAGCGTCTTTCCCATGATGCTGTTGAAGAGGTCGTGGGCGGAGTTCCCCGTCACCATGAAGAAGTCGGACAGGAAGAGGAACTCTCGGCAGCCGTTGTCCAGCAGGGCGTAGTGCTGGCTGCGGAACAGCGTCTCGTACGGGTACTGCAGGACAGACACGGTTAATCACGTCACGGATCGGACTCTCGATTATCTTGGTCGTCGGTGTTTCTGAGCCTCCTCACCCGGCTGTCTCCTCTCTGAGCCGTGTGAGGAACCAGGATCGGACCCTCCAGCTCGGCGGGACTCAGTATCGCCCCCCGCTGGCCCACGGTGAAGATGGTGTTCCTGCTCTTCAGCGACGGCTTGGAGAAGAAGCGTGGGGGAGGAAGAGGGGGGGCGAGTCAAGGACACTCAACACAGCTGGTGGTCACGTGACCTGACGACATATCACATGTTGAAACGGAGAAATTTTATTGTTTCGTGAAAAATATCTGCTCGTTTTGGATTTAATGTCAGCAACACGTCTTAAAAGATTTTTGGGACGGGGTCAAGAAAAGACACCTGGTGGAACATCACAACTAATCAGGTTCCCATGGCAACAGGTCAGTAACACGATTGAGGATAAAAAATCCAGCAGGCTAAAGAGGAGAGGGACCATCCAGCTGGTTATCAGCGCATCGCAAAATGAAAAGAAATACGACACAAAGGAGATCCCGAAACTGTTGAGCAGCTGAATTCCTAATATCAGGCAAGAACGGGACCACAACTCACTTTCAAAACTCCAGCAAACTGCTCTCCTGGGTTCCCCAAAAACATTTACAGAGTGTTGTTAAAAGCAGAGGTGATGCAGCACAGCTGTAAAACATGACCCTGTCACAACTATGTTTTTGGAGACGTGTTGCTGCCATCGAAAAATTATTATATTTTTACATGAAACAGAAAAATGTCAACATTTGATTTGTCTTTTAATCTATTTACAAATACGTTGTTTCCATTTTGATAATAAAAGATTTTAAAGGATATCTTTCTTGGCCGTGTCTTCGACTCCCATCAGGTCGTCTTTGTCCGCGACCTCCTCGTACTGCGGCAGAGAGAGAGACATGATGTTTTTTTATACATCACTTCCTCTAATTCGTGACCTTTTGACCTCCGCCGACGCACCGACCTGCACTTTGAGCAGCCGGCTGCTGTACGACTTGAAGTAGCTGTAGTAGATTTTGCTCATCGTGTCCACGTACTCGTCTCGGATCTCCTTGGCGACCGTCCTCTCGTTGGCCAGAAGGAACTGGTAGAAAAATCTGCAACGAGATGTTTTTTTTTTTTTATTTTACCTTTCACAATAAGACTTACTTTTCATTTTCTCACAGAAATAACGTCGTCACAGAAACACGTTTGTGGTGAATCCGGGCGTCTCGTGATCACCTGTATTTGAGCAGCGTGTTCTGGGGGATCTGGTAGTTGGTCATGGGTTTCCTGAAGGAGTAAATCTTCTGCAGGATGAACTCTCTGATCTTTGAAACAGCCTGAGGACGAAACACATTCTTCATTTTATTTTGAAAAGGCTTCAAACCAAAAAAAAACCTCAGTGATCCATGATGTTTTCTTTTGGTTGTGTCTTGATATTTTGCAAAAAAAACCAGGAGGATGTAAATATGTAAAAATGTTCCTCTGAATTTCTGCTTTGATTCTCATGATTTAAACCTTCTAAAAAAAATTTAAAAATAAAGTCCCGGCGAGCCGACAGAAAGATTCCCGTGTCCGAGCGTCACCTTGAGTTTGAGGCGGTCCACGATGTCCTGGATGTCGGAGCAGGCCAGCGTCTCTCTGAAGCTCAGCTCTTTGGCGAAGTTGATCTTGTTGTTGAGCTCGTGCAGCTGCTCCAGGAACTCCTGCTCCGTCACCGGGCTGTCCAGGATGGTGCTGCGACGACACCGGAAAACGGGAAAACTCTGAACGGGAGCTTCTTCTGCAGGAACACACTGAGACTTCCTGTTTCTCTGGACACTAAAACTCTTCTAAGGTTATCTGAGATTAATAAAAATGAAACAGGAAGATCTCATTCAGGGCTGAGACTCATTCATTTACGCTAATTTATATTTAAAATGAATGAAAAGCAATATTTCTTGGTTTTGTTTCCTGTGTCTTCTCCACTTTGTGGTGACGTGATGTCGTCACGTTTTGTTTCCATCTCTGTGACTCACCTCGCTGCCCCCCCCCCCCGACGAGTCTTTCAGCCCCGGTGTACGTGGGTTGTTTCGGCGGTCCTACTCACGAGATCATGGCTCCGGGCACCACCAGCTCGTCCACCAGCTGGCTGAGGTGGCTGCGGACGGCCTGCCGGTTCTTCAGACGTACGTTCATGCTGACCGACTGCTGCTGCAGCGTCTGGATCTCGCTGCTGATGGAGGACAAGTCGCTCTGGAAGCCGCTCAGCATGCCCTCCATACGCTGAGGGGGCGGACGGACGGACGTTAAAGACAACCCACCACAGTTTTACATGAAATAAACCAATCAGACCGTCTGACACAGGCTGACCTCACGCTGCAGTGCATCGTGGGAGGCGGACCGTGACGGCGTCTTACCTCCAGGATGGAGTCGCAGGCGGTGATCTGGTTGTGCAGCAGAGCGATGTTCTGACTCTCTTTGATGTCTGACGGACCAAAGGTCAAGAAAACTGAACACATCATGGAGTCAGTTTAACACTTTCAGAAACCAACAACATCTTTACAGAAGAAACGGCATGCGTTTAAAAAAAAAGATTGTTTAGAGCGTTGTGACATCATACTGAGGAGGATACAGTCTTTAATGGAGGCCTGCTCGATCCTCTGAAGCTCCGCCTCCACCTGTTTGGAGTACTGACGGAGGTCGACACCCTGAAATCAGACGGGAACCTGTTTACATTTCTGATTGCAGCTTCTTCAATGTGAATATTTTCTGTTTCCTTTCATCCTCCACGATAATAAACTGAACATCTTTTGTTTGTGAGATCTTAAAGATGCAGCTTCGACATTTCCTCTTTCAACAGGAAGATGTCCGTCCCTCTCTGACGCTCTCACCGTTCTGAGCGCCTCCTTCACGAGATCATCCTCCAGATTGGCCTGAATATGAACTGCAGGAGACAAAAGAAGGAATGAGAAGCAGATCTTTAACATCCGAATACATCTTTACATGTAAATCTAAATGTTTCCTCACCGTCCACTTCGTCCAGGATGAACTCGTCCGTGGTCAAGTCCAGTTCTCCCAGGTTCAGGTTGGACATCTCTCCGTCCGTCTTCTGGAAAGTTCAATCATTGCTTCAGACAAATTTATCGTTTCCATCTCGTTTCCAGTTGAAGTTAAAGGTTATTTCCACGATGGACCGATCAATCAGTTAAATGTCAGTAAATCTGTAGAAAACACTCTTGATAACAACAATTTTTAGTTTTTCATTGAGTACCATTTTGTTTTACTTTGGTCTGGATTAGATTTGGTTTTGCATCTCATTTATAAAATAAATAAATTTGAAATTAATTTAGCTTTTTTGATCTAATAGTGTTGTTGAATTAAAACATTTTATTAATCTAATATTGTTGGTTTTGTTTCTAATTTTATTGTTTTTATGTAATTTCGTTGTTTTTGTGTACTTTTGTTGGTTTTGGATCTAATTTTGTTGTTTTTGTGTGTTAATTTTGTTGGTTTTTTTGTGTTAATTTGGTTGTTTTTTTGTGTTAATTTGGTTGTTTTTTGTGTTAATTTTGTTGTTTTTTTTGTGTTAATTTTGTTGATTTTTTTTGTGTTAATTTTGGGGGTTTTTTGCGTTAATTTTGTTTTGTTTTTGTGTTAATTTTGTTTTGTTTTTTGTGTTAATTTTGTTGTTTTTTGTGTTAATTTTGTTGTTTTTTTGTGTTAATTTTGGGTTTTTTTTGTGTTAATTTTGTTAATTTTTTTTGTGTTAATTTTGTTGAATTGTTTTTGTGTTAATTTTTTTTTTTTTTTTGTTAATTTTGTTTTTTTTGTGTTAATTTTTTTGTGTTAATTTTTTTGTGTTAATTTTATTGTTTTTTTGTGTTAATTTTTTTGTTTTTTTTGTGTTAATTTCGTTGTTTTTTGTGTTAATTTCGTTGTTTTTTTGTGTTAATTTTGTTGTTTTTTGTGTTAATTTTGTTGTTTTTTGTGTTAATTTTGTTGTTTTTTGTGTTAATTTTGTTGTTTTTTTGTGTTAATTTTGTTGTTTTTTTGTGTTAATTTTGTTGTTTTTTGTTAATTTCGTTGTTTTTGTGTTAATTTTGTTGTTTTTTGTGTTAATTTTGTTGTTTTTTTTGTGTTAATTTTGTTGTTTTTTGTGTTAATTTCGTTGTTTTTTTGTGTTAATTTTGTTGTTTTTTTGTGTTAATTTTGTTGTTTTTTGTGTTAATTTTGTTGATTTTTTTTGTGTTAATTTCGTTGTTTTTTTTGTGTTAATTTTGTTGTTTTTTGTGTTAATTTCGTTGTTTTTTTTGTTAATTTCGTTGTTTTTTTGTGTTAATTTTATTGTTTTTTTTGTGTTGATTTCGTTGTTTTTTTTGTGTTAATTTTGTTGTTTTTTTGTGTTGATTTTGTTGTTTTTTGTGTTAATTTCGTTGGTTTTTTGTGTTAATTTTGTTGTTTTTTGTGTTAATTTTGTTGATTTTTTTTTTTGTGTTAATTTTGTTGTTTTTGTTTTGTTAATTGTTGGTTTGAGTAATTTGAGTCTTTTTCTTCATCTTTCCTCGGCAGGGCGGAACAGACAAACGTCCCAAGCTGATCTCAGATCGTAGGAGGATTTTCTGTGTAACATTGAACAGTTTATTCTGACTGTCAAACTAAAGTAACGGAGTAAAGAGTACAATACTCGAATTACAAATACCTCATCGTTGTACTTAATTACTTACTTGAGTAAACGTGTTTCGGGACTTCCCACCACTGGAAGTCGGAACCAGAACAGTTCGGAGACGTCTGTGAGTCTTGCTGAGCGACTTGAACCGACCAGACCGGATGTGTGTTGTGCTTTTAGTGCAGCTGATCGGCAGCATGCTAACTGCTACGCTAACTGCTACGACGCAACGTCAACCTTCTCACGAGGGAACAATCCCGGAAATAAATCGTTCGTTATTTCAAAATGTTTTATGTATATTTATATTTTATATATTTATATTTTATATTTGTTCTCCACAGCTCATTGAGTTCATCGCTGCAGTATTAATGAACGCTAACCGGAAGAGGGTCCGACACCGCTCAGCATTTATGTTTTGTTTTTGTTTTGTTTTGCAACACAACTGTCAAACAGACCATAAATAATAACGTCACCTCGTCTTGTAAATACGCCATCGCGGTTCCTGTCGGGTTCCCAGAGTTTCCAGCAGCAGCTCCCTCCGCGGCCGCCGCTCCTTCCGCCATTGCGGCGAATTTACGCTACGAAAAAAAAAGAAAGAAGAACATCTAGTTTTAAAGGTTCCGCCTCGTCGAGAAAACATAAACGTGTGAATACAAATAAATGCTGAAACTGTACGTAAATAAAAGAACAAAATTCAAAACCCGATGAAGATTTATTCCGTTTTTTAACACTATTTGTTTGTGTTTGTCAAACTCGGTTGTTTTATCTTCGTCGGACGGGGTTTAAAAAGGACACACTTCCGGTCTCAGGCGGAAAAAAACGGGTCAAAAGTCTCGCGAGATTGTTGCAGCTTCCTCTTCGCACGGAACCGACTTCCAAGATGGTGAGTTGGGATCTGTACAGACGCGGTGGAGTTTACAATCTACGACCATCCTGCTGTAATCTCTCTGTTTGTACCGACATTTATACTCGAGGTTAATATTACACAGCTTGTGTGAGCGGACGGATGCAGAATTATTACGATATCGGTGGTAGAAGTCGACATTTGAGTGTTAATGTGTCGCTGAGCTCCGCTAACGTTAGCTTCTCCTCCGGTTCTGTTTGTGCGTCAGAGTGATCGTTTATTACCGGATTTAAACCGGAGTCATGATCGGTTATTACCGGAGTCATGATCGGTTATTACCGGATTTAAACCGGAGTCATAACCGGACTGGAGCGTTTCACGGAGTCTGGTTAGCTTCCGCCGCTAGCCAGCCGTTAGCCGGGAAGCTAACTCGTAGCTTTACGTTCAAAAACACGTTTTATAGAAACTCTGTTGGGTTTGAGACAAAGTTCAGTTAAAGTTCAGTTAAAGTTCAGTTAAAGTTCAGTTAAAGCTCATTTTGTTGATTGTTTTTGTCTTTTGTTTTGAGTCTGAACTTTTCTATCTTCTATTCTTGGGTTTATTTTTGATCAAACGTGAGTTGATTGTTTTTAATGAGTCAGTATTTGATGGTGCTGGTTGTGTCGGATGTTTGTGACGTGGCTGGTTGTGTCGGATGTTTGTGACGTGGCTGGTTGTGAAGTCCTTGTTTTGCTGGTTCCTGTAACGTCTCCACGTGTTTCAGTCTCTGGTCATCCCCGAGAAGTTCCAGCACATTCTTCGTGTCCTGAACACCAACATCGATGGCAGGAGGAAGATCGCCTTCGCCATCACCGCCATCAAGGTGAGCTCACCTGTTGGTCGTCACGGTTACGTTTTAAAACATCACACTCAGGTGTTCCTACTGCATCACCAATAATCACGTTAAAGCTCCCTCCAGTGTAATATCAACAAATATCAACAAACATCAACAACTATCAATAAACATCAATAAACATCAACAACGATCAATAAACATCAACAACGATCAATAAGTATCAACAAATATTAACTACTTAGAAATACGTTGAACTACTCAACCAACACCACGTGAGTGTGATATAGTGACTATTATACAAACTACATTAAATTACATGTTTTATGAAATCTGTTCTATATTCACAATGAGGAGGCGGAGTCATATTTCCGGTGTTGTCATGGTGATTTGTTAGGAACTACTTGTTGTTTAATTGATGTGTTCCTGGTTTCAGGGCGTCGGCAGACGTTACGCCCACGTCGTCCTGAGGAAGGCCGACATCGACCTGAACAAGCGGGCCGGAGAGCTGACGGAGGAGGAGGTGATGGAGAACAGCTGTTACATCAGCTGCTTCCTGTCTGGTGTGTGTGTGTGTACTAACCGCGGTGTGTGTTTCAGGTGGAGCGGGTGGTGACCATCATGCAGAACCCTCGTCAGTACAAAATCCCCGACTGGTTCCTCAACAGGCAGAAGGACGTCAAGGACGGCAAATACAGCCAGGTAAGGTGACGGAGGAGCGGCGGGCGCTCGGCGACCTCCGCCCGACGTAGCTCGTCTCCGCCCGACGTAGCTCGTCTCCTGACTGTCTCCCTCTCCTCTTTCAGGTCCTCGCCAACGGCCTGGACAACAAGCTGAGAGAAGATCTGGAGAGGCTGAAGAAGATCCGGGCTCACCGCGGTCTCCGGCACTTCTGGGGGTAAGAGACCCGATTAGTTGATTAGTTGATTAGATATTTAGTTGTCTAGATATTTAGTTGATTAGTTGATTAGATATTTAGTTGTCTAGATATTTAGTTGATTAGTTGATTAGATATTTAGTTGATTAGTTGTTTAGTTGATTAGTTGATTAGTTGTCTAGATATTTAGTTGATTAGATATTTAGTTGATTAGTTGATTAGATATTTAGTTGATTAGTTGTTTAGTTGTTTAGTTGATTAGTTGATTAGTTGTCTAGATATTTAGTTGATTAGTTGATTAGATATTTAGTTGTCTAGATATTTAGTTGATTAGTTGATTAGATATTTAGTTGATTAGTTGTTTAGTTGATTAGTTGTTTAGTTGATTAGTTGATTAGTTGTCTAGATATTTAGTTGATTAGATATTTAGTTGATTAGTTGATTAGATATTTAGTTGATTAGTTGTTTAGTTGATTAGTTGATTAGTTGTCTAGATATTTAGTTGATTAGTTGTTTAGTTGTTTAGATATTTAGTTGTTTAGTTGATTAGTTGATTAGATATTTAGTTGATTAGTTGTTTAGTTGTTTAGATATTTAGTTGTTTAGTTGATTAGTTGTCTAGATATTTAGTTGATTAGTTGTCTAGATATTTAGTTGATTAGTTGTCTAGATATTTAGTTGATTAGTTGATTAGATATTTAGTTGATTAGTTGATTAGATATTTAGTTGATTAGTTGTTTAGATATTTAGTTGATTAGTTGTTTAGATATTTAGTTGATTAGTTGTTTAGATATTTAGTTGATTAGTTGATTAGATATTTAGTTGATTAGTTGATTAGATATTTAGTTGATTAGTTGATTAGATATTTAGTTGATTAGTTGTTTAGATATTTAGTTGATTAGTTGTTTAGATATTTAGTTGATTAGTTGTTTAGATATTTAGTTGATTAGTTGTTTAGTTGATTAGTTGTTTAGATATTTAGCTGATTAGTTGATTAGTTTAGATATTTAGTTGATTAGTTGATTAGATATTTAGTTGTTTAGTTGATTAGTTGATTAGTTGTTTAGTTGATTAGTTGATTAGTTGTTTAGATATTTAGTTGTTTAGTTGATTAGTTGTTTAGTTGATTAGATATTTAGTTGATTAGTTGTTTAGATATTTAGTTGATTAGTTGTTTAGTTGATTAGTTGATTAGATATTTAGTTGATTAGTTTAGATATTTAGTTGATTAGTTGATTAGTTGTTTAGTTGATTAGTTGTTTAGATATTTAGTTGATTAGTTGATTAGTTTAGATATTTAGTTGATTAGTTGTTTAGATATTTAGTTGATTAGTTGTTTAGATATTTAGTTGATTAGATATTTAGTTGTTTAGTTGATTAGTTGATTAGATATTTAGTTGATTAGTTGATTAGTTTAGATATTTAGTTGATTAGTTGTTTAGTTGTTTAGATATTTAGTTGATTAGTTGATTAGTTTAGATATTTAGTTGATTAGTTGATTAGATATTTAGTTGATTAGTTGATTAGTTGTTTAGATATTTAGTTGATTAGTTGTTTAGTTGATTAGATATTTAGTTGATTAGTTGATTAGTTTAGATATTTAGTTGATTAGTTGATTAGATATTTAGTTGATTAGTTGTTTAGATATTTAGTTGATTAGTTGTTTAGTTGATTAGTTGTTTAGTTGATTAGTTGTCAGAAAGATCTTTAACTTCACAGAATGAAGAGACGTTTCTTTCCAGAATTATTCTTCCTGTTAAACAGCTGAACTTTAATATTTCCTCACTGCAAAATTCACAAATGAAAATATTTCTTAAACACATTTGGTGTAGTTCAGCGTTGAAGTTTTACAGCCTTCAGAGTGTTAATGTGAAACAGCTGGCTGAGATTTAGATCAACACTTTAAACATTTAGTGGATTCAGGAAATCAGATTTAATTAAGTAGAAATTTGATGCTTTCGACTCGTGAAGAAGGAAATCTGCTGTTTGAAGTTTTAACGACTCGACGACACTTTAAGTTCCTGAGTTATTGTGTTCGTTGTCTGACGTGTACCATCAGGTTTGTGGGTGATAACAGGATGTGTTGGTTCTGATGGTTCTGTTGGTTGTTGGTTCTGACCCGTCCTCTCTCCTCTGCAGCCTGCGTGTGCGCGGTCAGCACACCAAGACCACCGGCCGCCGCGGTCGCACCGTCGGCGTGTCCAAGAAGAAGTAAACTCCCTCCGACTTCCCTTGTTTCAATAAAAAAAGACCAGTTCACAAAACTCTTCGTGCTGCCGACGTTTTCTGTTCAAACACCGACGGGACGTTTTGTTTTTAAAAGTTGTCCTGTTTGGATTTTGTCCTCGTTTTATATCCATTTAAAGAAATATCAGTCGCTAAATTTTTAAGACTTTCAACTGCAAGAGGTCAAATGTCAAACTCAGTAAAAATCAGAAACTCCCCGTCACTATAATGAACAGAAAAAAGAAACCAATGCAGTTTAAAAACACGCTGAAACGCAGCTCCGGTTATTGAAATACATGTTTAAATACTGAAAAGAATTTATCTAACAGTAACTTTCATTAACTCGCAACGTAAAAAGGTACAACGCCACCAAACATTTACAATAACGAACGTTACAGCTACATTCATGGAAAATATGATGTTTTAATTAATGACAACTTAAATTTAAACACGCAAAACTAAATTCTCTGATATTCCACGACTTGATCCCAAACAATGATCAAATTCACTCCGGAAAAGAGTTTTTAAAATGATCTGGACGAGAAATCCCGTCGTTTTAAGCATAAATCTTCTGAACAGGGTTGAGTTGTGTCAGAAAGATCTTTAACTTCACAGAATGAAGAGACGTTTATTTCCAGAATTATTCTTCCTGTTAAACAGCTGAACTTTAATATTTCCTCACTGCAAAATTCACAAATGAAAATATTTCTTATGAAAAAAGAAAACCATTTTGCGTAGTTTTATGTCGAGTAGTTTTTATTGTGCTGACAGAAGAGAAATGTTACAATTACACAACAGAAACTAAATATTGCATCGTGAATATAGAAACTGAGGTAAAGTAGGAGCGGTTACGTCTGCGGGAGTTTAAAGTGCGTAAGAACACGAGTGGAGCGGAAAGTCCCACTTAACGAAGGAAAAAAACTACCACGGGTTTCATGCAAACACGTTCCAACACGAAGGTAAACGGGACGTCGCTGAAGGAGGAAAATAAGCTCTTAAATATGTTGGTAAAATATGGCAGAAAGTTTGGAGCACGTCTTCGTAGGTTGTTTTGAATCTGCGTATTTACGGAGACGTGATTCACGTCCTGATCGTGTTAAATCACGTCTTTAATCTGTTTCTTCGCAGATCCGTCACTCTGGAAATTATGATATTTAAAAAAATAGCTTCAGTCCTTCGCGACAAATTAAAATCTCGCAAAAGATTTCATAAATAGATTCAGTCAGATGAAACAAAAGAACGAGATGTCTCACTTTGATCCGTTTCTGAGATTCTGCAGGAAAAATCAAATAAAAAGGGAATTTGAAGCAGTTTGGGTCTTCGAGCAGGAAAAGTTGGTTTGAATTTTTAGAAGCATTTCAAAACTAATCACGCTGCTGCGTTTACAGAAGAATGTTCCTGCCAGGAAAACACCAAACGGGGAAGGAATATTTAAATCCAACTTGTGTTACGAGATTATAATCAACAGTTAAATTACTATCCATCGTATTTTGTATTTTTTTTGCTGTTAAAACAAATAAAATGTCTTGTTTCTGGTGACGTGACGCTTCGGCAGAACCAGAACGTTCTGGTGGAGAAGCGGTAAACGTGACGCGAACATTTAAGAGAAAAAACTCTTGTTTAAACATTTTCACTAAAATGTACTGCTCCCCAAAAACATCCTAGTTTATATACTTTTTGGAAGTTGTTCGGTATTAGTGTTTAATCACCTCCAACTAAAAAGGAATTTGTGTTTTCGTTAAGGTAGAATGAGCCTTCGTATCTACACTGTGTTTCTACGGTAGCTCGGAGGGGACAAAACAAACTCTGGATTGAAGAGTTTTTAAACACTTTGGGGAGGTCAGAACAAAGGGTGTTCAGTTAGTTGCATTCTGCAACGTCACCACTAGATGTCGCACTCCTAGTGGAAATGGGGCGTACGCAAATTTAAAAAACCTTTTAAAACAAGTTTTGTCAATTTTTCTTCTTTAATAATTTTATTCTCTGGGTCATTTGTGCATACAGAAATGAGTTTTTGTTTTGTTATAAAAAGTACGTACACAGGGAAAAGTCGGTGTCGGAACTTTTTTTTTCGTTATTTCGGCACCAGCAGTGAAAAACACGTGGAGCCCCGTGTTTGTCGTAGTTAACGCAGAGAGTCTGCACAGTGCTGCTTGCTTTTCTTTTCTTTTTTCTACGTTATATGAAACTTTCTGTCCAGCTGGCCGCAGCAGGATAATCCCCACGGGACTTGAACGCATCACCGACCGGCCTCAGAGGGAACAGGTGTCCGGACGACGGCCGCTTCTTTTACCGCCTCGTTTTCTTTCTCTTTCTTTCTTTCTTTCTTTGCGTGAATTTTTTTTTCTTTTTTTCCCACAAAACAATCCAACTTATCGCCGGTAAATGTGAGGAAATAGAAGCTGAAGATCGGCCTCATCCCTCCCTCTGAGGAGGAGGAGGAGGAGTCTTGGGCTGGAGCGGCGGCGGCGGCTGGTCCTTGGTGGGAGCGTAGTAAAGCTCCAGAGGCTTCCGCACCTTCCAGTACTTCTCGTTGACCAGCTCCAGAGTCAGAGAGCCGTTCAGGGTCTGAGGAGGAGGAGGAGGAGGAGGAGGAGGAGGAGAGGGAGCAAATAGAGTAAAACAAATGAAAAAATGTTGGGAGAATCCCGTCAAGACGACATCGTACGAAGCCACGAACTTTCCATCTCTACGCTGCAGACGGTTTATTCGTCGAGATTCTGATTCCACACTCGTGAACCGAGTTTAGAAAAATACACAGAAAAACCTTCAAAACCAAACGGGTACATCTACTGAAAAAAACTAAGATGTTTCAATGTTTTTGGGAACGTTTTGATCAAGAATTTTGTTTTTTGCAGGAATTAGCAAAAATTTCAAGTCCTGTAAAAATGTTTACAGTTTTTTTAAATATATACCTCAAAGAATAATGTGCTGACTTCCTGAATCATCTTTCTAATATCTTCGGGTTTTCTTACAAATGATATATTTTAATATTATGGTATTTGACATTTAATACATTGTATTTTGGACATGGTGTTAATAGTTGGCCGATATCGGTAAATATTAGTTCACTTCCTGTCCTCTGAAGTTCTCCTCGTTTATCATTATTCTGTCTCAGGTGAATAAATTAATATTCATATTTAAGAAAACAAATCTCATTTGAAAACGTCCCTTTTCAACTGTTAAAGCGTGATGTTTAATCTGAATGAATAATAATGTTCTACTCACAGAGAACTGTCCTCCCCTCGTCAGGATGTAGATGGTGTATTGTTTCTCGCTGATGTTGCTCAGACTTCCCTCTCCACTTCCTGCTGTTCCTCCACCTTCACCTCCTCCCTCCTCTCCTCCTCTTCCTCCTCCTCCTCCTTCTGCCTCCTCTCGTCCTCCCTCCTCCGCCTCCCCGTCCATCAGTCTGTCCTCCAGGGCGATGCGCAGCGCCAGGTACTTGGACAGGTGGTCCACGGTGGCGTTGGCGGTCGTCTTCACGTATCTGGTTTCGGGAAAATTCAGAAAAAAAAATAAAACCGAAGGTGGGAATGTTTCCTCAGTCGAGTATCCGGTGGGGAAGTTTGAGTTCGTCAGGGGGAATAATCAACACAAATTTAAGCAATCTTCACGATATCGAGGGAAGTTAGATTTATAAACTTCACGTGATCTTCCTGCAAAAAAAGTCGTGAACAGAAACTCTGCTGAAAGTGTATAAAAGGTTTATTTCTGCTGTTAAAATAAAACTCTGAACATGTTCCTCATTCAACGATCAATGCAAACAATGAGTTCACAGAAAATCGGTATAAATCTGAGCACACGTAAACAATATTGCATTTTTTTAAAAATTTTTTTGACTTCCTAATATCGACATCGACTCCCAGAAACCCAGCATCGGTCGGCGCCGAGGAGGCGGAGCCACCCTGTGAGTCCGGGTGCGGTCTCACCTGGTCTGGTTGTAGTCCTGTCCGTGGACCAGATGTGGGTGTGGCCTGAACACCAGCTCGATCTCGGAGGCCGGCCCCTCCTTGTGGCGTCTCGGCGGCGGCGTCGGGCTCTCGCTGTCCGCCTCGGGCCCCGAGCCGTCGTCGGAGCCGCGCGGCCGCTTGCGGCTCGGCCCCGCCTCCGGCGGCGTCTGGCCGCGGGGGTGGGGGGCGTGCGAGGGGGCGGAGTCGTGGGACAGGTGCGAGCGGGAGTCGCCGTTGTCCTCGCCGCCGCTGAAGGTGGTGTTGTCGCTCTCCTGGGCGGGCTTCTTCACGCGGTGGTTCCTGCGGGGGAGGGGGGAGGGATGACATCACCGTGATCAATCGGCGGTCTCCGGGGGGAACCGGTGAAGTACGGTCACCTGTCGCACCTGTAGCGCGCCTGCTGCCGGAGCCCCTCCTCGATGCTGGAGCTCAGCGCCTCCTTGTTGTGCAGCCGGTTGAGGCGCTCGATGACGCGGCGCTGATGAGCCTCGTACTCGTCGCGGCTCGGGTAGATCTTCGAGATCAGCGCGTCGAAGTTGGAGTCGCGGCGCAGCGAGCGTCTGGAGACCAGCTTCTTCCTGCAGGTCGGACACTCCTTGTTCCTGAAGGGGACGGACGTCGGTTACTCCTCGTCCTGTTTTACCTTCATCTCTAACCTGTTTTCTGAATGAATCGATGAATCACCCGGATCGCAGCGCCGTGACGATGCAGTCGGAGCAGAAGCGGTGGAGACACTCTTTGGTCGTCATGGTGTTCTTCAGCATGTCCAGACAGATGGGACACATCAGCTCGCTGTGCAGAGAGCGCGGGGACACGGCCACCTCCGTCCCGTCCATGATCGCCTCCTGGTGGACGTCAGGGGGAAACACTTTAACAACTATTTCACAAAGGTGAAACAATTAAAATGTTCAAACACTTTATTTCAGGGATTCTGTTCTTTTTATCTATTTGCTTTTCTTTCTTTATTTCCTTCACACTTTCAAACCTTCCAGCTCCTTTTACATCATTTTAATTCCTCTGATTAACTAACTTTTCATCCTTTATACTCGTCTTTAGCTTCTGCTTCTTATCTCGCTCTATTTTACCAACTTTAGCTTTTAAATTGTCTGATTTTCCTTTTTATTTGTTTTAAATCGTGTTTTTAATTTTGTTATCAAATAAAAAAAATGGAATCTTTTTCTGGCCTCCGACTGCCCGTCTTATTTTTGACCCGCCAATCATCCATAAAGCACTTTTTGAAACTGCACCAAAAATGTATGAAATGTGGCGTATAAATGAAGTGTGACTGGTTGTTCCTGAAGGTTACCTGAGGGCTCCTGTGCAGCTCGTACAGACTCAGTTCCCAGGTCTTACTGGGGGTCTGGATGTTCACGGGAGCCGCCATGGCGGACGCTTTCTTTCCCACAATCCTCCCTGGATGGACGGATGATCCAGGCCGAATAGAGACAAAGAAAACTGTGTTTGAGCTCTGTAACATCGGGCAGCACGTTTCGCCGCAAAGCGGCTCCACGCTCGAGACTTTTAAACTGGGACATTTAAGACATTTAAATTTAAACAAGCCGAACCTCCTCCATGTTTCATGCTGCTCTATAAACGACCACTTTTCTACATTTAAAATGGGCTCAGACTGAAACATCACTTTTTCTACGACACAAATCTGGCATTTAAAAAAAAATACTCTGATTTGGATTTCATCACTTTTCAGATAACATGAAGCATTTTTTCAAATTTTTTTAAATGCACTGCAAAAAAATTTGAGTTTAAAAGAAAATACTATATATTATATTTATACTATATATATTATATTCATACTATATATTATATTCATACTATATATATTATATTCATACTATATATTATATGCATACTATATATATATATATTATATTTATACTATATATATTATATTTGTGCTATATATATTATATTTATGCTATATTTATGCTATTATATTCATACTGTATATATTATATTCATACTATATATTATATTTATACTATATATATTATATTCATACTATATATTATATTCATACTATATATTATATTTATACTATATATTATATTTATACTATATATTATATTCACACTATATTATATTTATACTATATATATTATATTCATAGTATATATTATATTCATACTATATATATATATTATATTCATACTATATATATTATATTCATACTGTATATATTATATTCATACTGTATATATTATATTCATACTATATATTATATTCATACTATATATATTATATTTATACTATATATTATATTCATACTATATATATTATATTCATACTATATATTATAGTTATACTATATATATTATATTCATACTATATATATTATATTTATACTATATATATTATATTTATACTATATATTATATTCATACTATATATATTATATTTATACTATATATACTGTATTCTATAATATATTCATACTATATTATATTTATACTATATTTATACTATATATACTATATTCATACTATATATATTATATTCATACTATATATTATATTTATACTATATATATTATATTCATACTATATATTATATTCATACTATATATATTATATTCATACTATATATATATATATTTATACTATATATTATATTCATACTATATATTATATTTATACTATATATATTATATTTATACTATATATTATATTTATACTATATATTATATTTATACTATATATTATATTTATACTATATATATTATATTCATACTATATATTATATTCATACTATATATTATATTTATACTATATATATTATATTTATACTATATATTATATTCATACTATATATATTATATTCATACTATATATTATATTTATACTATATATTATATTTATACTATATATATTATATTCATACTATATATTATATTTATACTATATATTATATTTATACTATGTATTATATTCATACTATATATTATATTTATACTATATATATTATATTCATACTATATATATTATATTTATACTATATATATTATATTTATACTATATATATTTATACTATATATTATATTTATACTATATATTATATTTATACTATATATATTATATTTATACTATATATATATTTATACTATATATTATATTTATACTATATATATTATATTCATACTATATATATTATATTTATACTATATATATATTCATACTATATATTATATTTATACTATATATTATATTTATACTATATATTATATTTATACTATATATATTATATTCATACTATATATATTATATTTATACTATATATATATTCATACTATATATTATATTTATACTATATATATTATATTCATACTATATATATTATATTCATACTATATATATTATATTCATACTATATATTATATTTATACTATATATATTATATTTATACTATATATTATATTCATACTATATATATTATATTCATACTATATATTATATTTATACTATATATATTATATTTATACTATATATATATTTATACTGAGTCTCGAACAGACGCCGTTAAAAACTTCCTTCATCTCGATTTTAAACACAAAAAATAACTTTGTCAAGTTTCATTAGTTTTCACGGATTAATAGAAAAAAAATGTTGGACTAAAACCCTGTAAGAATAAATAAAGTAATAAAATTCACCTGACGGTTGAGTCCCGGAGGAGACGGACCCCCCCCCCCCCCCTCCTCCCCGCCGCACGAACACACACACAAAACTAGCCGTTAAATCCCCCCGCGACACACACCGGGCCGCTTGTTTCCCGCCGGAGTCCTCGCGGTGTTCGGCAGGACGCTGCTTCTCCCGCCGAAGACTGAGAACAAAAACACAACATAAAAGATCAGGATCGCGACATTTTCCGGTCAGCTAGCTGACGTTATAGCAGCGGGGCCATCTTTCTTCTGCTTCCTTCTTCTTCTTCGCTCCCGGAACAACTCGCCTCCACACCCGGCAGCTGCTGCTGCTGCAGCGGCGCCCTGTCTCGGCGACAGTGCCCCATGGCGGCCGGTCAGGTGTATTACAACTGGAAAAAAATAAAACACGCTGTGTAAAGTCAGTACGTTATTGGATGAGGGAGTAAAAATTTCCAAAAGGAAAATAGGGACACAAAACTAAAAAATGAACACAAAATAGACGTGTAATTTAAAGGGGACACAATGTGAGCTCGAAGAAATCTAAAACAACCCACCAAAGGGACACAAAATTAATACAAAGACAGAAAACAAAGCCACAAAACACAGATCAAGGGATATAAAATTGTCGTAAATGTGGGAGATAATGAGCAAAACGACCACAAAGGGGCATAAAATGACAACAAAAAGCCCCAAAAAACTGCAAGAGGACACAAAATGACTACAAAAAGCACAAAAAAGGGATACAAAATAAGGTTGTAATGCAAAACGACCACAAAAAGACACAAAACGACTACAAAGGAACGCTAAATGAATAAAAACACATAAAATGACAACAGAAAGCCAAAAAAAACGACCACAAAATGACCACAAAGAAACAAAACACCAACCAAGGGCTATAAAATGGTCATAAATGTTTGTAAAATATTGACTAAGAGGGATATAATTAGTACATTAAATGCAAAACGACCACAAAGGGGCACAAAATGACAACAAAAAACTACAAAGGGACACAAATTAGCTGAAAATAAATGCAAAATGTCAACTCGGAGACATAAAAAGGACCACAATGCCCGACGATACTATGTCCCGCCCACTAATAATCTGACTGCACCACAGGCCTGTCAATCAAACAGACACGCACCCAAAAACAGGTCTTTTCGAGTCATATTGGGATTATTTTCAGATGGACCTCCAAAAAAAGCTACTAAGAAGGACCCTAACCTTTTTGTTTTCGCATTTCAAAGGTCTCTGTTGACAATTGGCCCCGCCCCGTTTAGTTTCATTTGTCCCTCATTGTCCTTCCCTCCCTGGTGTTTTTAAGTCTGTCAGTTTTTCTTGTCTTTTTGACCTTTGGACTGAAAGTTAATACACGAACAGATAATGTCCATTTGGTTGAATCACATGTTGTTTTCAGAACCACCGCAGTCAGTTATTTAATTTACAGGATTGTTTATTATGTATTCGGCGTTATTTTTGACTGGTTGGAGAGTCAGTCAGTTCCCCGGGTGTCCACTGGGTGGCAGCAGCATCTCACTGAACAACATGTTCACTTCCTTTCTGAGGAGTTCCTTTGAGTGTGTATTAAATTGAGTTCATATTAAATTATGCATATTGAAATCTTTTGTATGCTTTATGTGCATCTTTCACAAATCACTGATGTACATTAGTGTGAAAAGAACCACAATGAGGAGCAGAATTTCCATGGAGGTGCAAAACAGCCATACAGGCACACAAAATGACCACAAAGAGACACAAAATGAGCATGAAAACTCGAAACAAAAACATAAAGACACAGAATGACACTCAAAACAGCCACAAATAGACGGCAAGGAGATTCAAAATGACCCAAACAATACACAAAATGAGCACAAATTAATAATAAATTACCACAAAATGGCCACAAAAACTCAAAACTCACAAAAACACACAAAATGACCACAAAGGGACAAAATTACACAAAATGACCTGAAAAAGATGCTAAATGAGTAAAAAGACAAACCACAGGGCAGCGTGACTGCGGTGGGTTTGAGTCTTGGTGTTGGAGGGGGAGGAAACCTTTCAGATGTTTGAATCATCTGCAGTTGTTGTTTTCCAACATGTGAAAAATAATGACTTGTGTTTTATTATTATAAAGCTGCAATCTGGCTTACAGTAAGTCCAATGAGTCAGAAATTAAAAAGAACAAAAGAGCTCATCATTGTGACGGTGACGCATCTGTGTGTGCAGATAAGGGGTGTGTATATATATATGTGTGTGTGTGTGTGTGTGTGTGGATAGGGGGTGTGTATATGTGTGTGTGTGTGTGTGTATATATATGTGTGTGTGTGTGTGTGTGTGTGTGGATAGGGGGTGTGTATATGTGTGTGTGTGTGTGTGTGTGTGTGTGTGTGTGTGTGTGTGTGTGTGTGTGTGTGTGTGGATAGGGGGTGTGTATATGTGTGTGTGTGTCTCCACCTTGTCTGGGTGTGTCCCTCTACAAGCAGCAGGTACTGCCGCATTTGTCGTCTTTTGCTGGGAAGACTTGAAACCGTCCAGGATGAAGCTGTTCGCCCTCGAGTCGCTTCTGTTTCTCGTGTTTTTTACAGGTGAGAACAAATATTATTTATTTGTTTTTTTTTTTCGTGCAGCCTGACCTGTATTTACGTATTTTATTTTATTTTATTTATTTTTTTTAAGTTTTTTGCAGCGTTTGTATATGGAGCTGGTTTATTCCTGTTTGAATTCACGATATAAATAAATAAATAAATAAATGAGTCTTAACTTTCTCACTGGATCCCCCCCACCCCCTCCTCCCCTAGGATGCAGCGGGCAGGGTGACGTCCTGCCGGACGGTCGGGTGGACGCGATTCTGGGCCGGAACGTGACCCTGAAAACTCTGTTGGACAAGCCGCTGTACGCGTTCATCACCTGGGCCTACAGCGACGGGAAGGAGCAGGACACCGTCGCCACGGTGAGCCCGACGAAGCTGAGAATATCCGAGGCGTACAAGGGACGAGTTTCCCTCAACGCCACCAACGGCTTCCTGACCCTGGGGCCCCTGAAGGCCGAGGACTCCGGGGACTACAGCATCACCATAATACACCCGGATGTCGACACTCGAACCGGAGAGGTTAAACTCCGAGTTCTGGGTGAGTCTTCTGGTTCGCTGTTACCTGCCCAGGTGCAGCCCTCCCAACATTTACTTGGATTTACTTTTTCCCTGCAAAATATCTTCGGATTACATGAAAGCCGAACTCACCAGTGTGTCACAGTCATTCAGAGAGTTGCTTTTTATTTGTCGCTGCGCAGCTCGCAGCCGCCTTGCGGTTTGTGCATCTTTCACACGTTATTATCAGATTTAAAAGTTGTTACTCTGGTGAATACGAGCTGCTTCTTGGGACTTTAGCAAAGCCGAATTGACCCGGGGTCTCTATTGTTTCTTTAAAGAGTACTTCGCTGACAGTTTTGAGGTGTTAAATGTCTCCCCGACACGGCTGCACGTAGACTTGCTCCATTTTCTAGCGCGGTTTCGGAGCCCGTTCGTAAGACGCCAAGAAGCCACACCTGGAAGCGCAAAGATCCGTATCACTGCGCGCCCAGCCAAGGAGGAGCAGGGGTTGTGCGTCGCCGGGCAACCGCTCAGTCCGAGGACTATATTTCTCGGCGGCAGGAGGAAGGAGATTGTCGTGTTTTATTGGTTTGTTAGAAACGTTTGAAATTGTCTTGTCACACGGTTGTCAAACGACAGGAAACGACCCCGCGCCGCTGCCGGTGTCAGTTCAGCAACTTCTCCAAAGGTTTTATTCTTATTTACTTCGTAAATAGTTTTAAGTGAAAATGTTTCAACTGGAAAAAAAAACATCCGCAAATTCCTGCACGGTGCGACTTAAGGGCGTGGCTCCCGATACTGTACTTAGTGTGTGGAGGTGTGTTATGGTCTTGAAAGTGACGTCACTACTGGGTAATGCTGCTTCAGGGCTTTTAAAGCGCTCAGTAGAAATCTCTGACGGAGCGGCCACTGAGTTTCCTTCCTTCCTTCTTTTTAAAAGGAGCCACGATATAAAACCTCCATTTAAATTCCGTGTATTTCCATCTTATTTCTTTCTTCTCATTCTCAGTTCCTGTTTATTTTGTGGCTTGTTTCCAGTTAAAAACGCCGTAGACGTATCTAAAGAGAACTGGGAGCTGGCGTCCTGTCCTGGTGATGTCATTTACAACCGCAGTGTTGTCCAACCGCAGCGATGCTCTGCCCCCACGCTCCACCCAAATGTGATGCCCCGCCCCCCAAATGTGATGCCCCGCCCCCAAATGCGATGCCCCGCCCCCCAAATGCGATACTGGATGTCAGCACTACTTCATTGAGAGTAGCTATCAACCAATACCACATACAGACCTTTTAAAACCCGTCAAATAACTAATCAATCGCAAATTGATTATACAAAATAAACAATGATTAAAAGAAATTCTGTGATGCAAACAAATAAAAAGCAGAATTTCTCTTTTTCTTTAAGAACCACAAATGACCAGAAAAATGTGTCGATCAGCTGCAGCTATTTTTTAATTTTTATGAATTCAGCATCAAATCGTAACAGTTTAGGAAGTGAGGTCAGCACCTTGACAAAAAAAGTCCTTGAAGATTGCTAATATTTGATATCGCTTCTTAAAAAACAAAAAAACAATCTGCATCATGTCGGTTTAATGTTCTTTAATCAGGACATAGTTTTGCGCTGCCGTCACTGTGAATCACAGACGTCTTTATTCGGCGTTCCCACACACCCGCCTGTTGCCTCATCGTCAATAACAGCGGTGTACATTTGGGATTATTGAGAACGAGTCGAGCCGGTCCGTCTGCTGCCGGGCTTCGTTCACATGTTGGTTTCTTTCAGAAGAGAAACCGGCCTCGAGGAGGTCGTTATTAAATCCTCCACGTTTAATCATCGGCTGCAGGACTTTGTCTGGTTTCTGTCCCGCCTGACACACCTCAACGTCCAGATTTAAAGTCAGGCCAAGCAACAACAAAAAAACACTTAAAACTCGAGAAGCTACAACAAAAATCAAACGTTTTTTTTAGATCAAAACAATAACAGAAAAAATTCCTGAATTTGTCCCAATTATTTATCAAACTGCAGTTTGATCAGCATTTTCCTTCTGAAAATAATTCCAGCATTCATCACATATTAAGGACTCAAATTACAGTATCGTTTGGGGGGAGGGGCTATTTTGATTGACAGGCAGGGTGATGGGCGGGGTCAGACCCACCGCTTGCTCCTCCCCCGGCTCATCCAAATACGGTCACTTCTGGTTCCAAAATAACAAGATGGCGACGGCCGAAATACCGAAGTGATCAGAAAGCGGTGGGTGGTCGTAACCGACGTGACTTTGCTGCGAGCTGATTGGCTGTTGAAAGACGTCCGTTACGGTCCAATAATGTCCAGTAAAGTTGAGTCGCAGCGGGACGGGCCGGTTCCCCAATTTGTGGTGAACGTGTGACTCTTAATCTAAACATGGGGTGTGAAGCGTCCACCATGCGTAGCTTCTCCACGGCAACATCCAGATCTGAAGCCTCGCCCGTTGTCACGGCGACGACGTGGTATTCTATCAGAATCAGATCCTATTGGACAAATTTCAAGTCTTTTCAAACTGCAACTACAACCGAGAGGCATTTGGTGATTTTGTTTTTTATCTGATGTCTTTTTCTCCTGATCTCTCGGAGGTTGTTTCAGTTGTTTTTGTTTTTTTTATCGGTTGCGTTCCTCGTGTAAACTTTCCCGTTTGTTCCCACAGAGCCCGTCTCCGAAGTGGCCATCGAGTCCGACCTGGCCGAAGCCGTCGAACACAACAGCACTGTGGTGCTCACCTGCTCCGCTAAAGGCTCCTTCCTCAAGTTCACCTGGACCAACGGCACCACGCCCGTCGTGGCCGACGGCAAACGGTTCACGCTCAAAGAAGTCAGTTCACACCAGCTTTCTTTATTTTTCTAAAAACTCTTTGTAAAGATGTTTTTAAATCGTTGTTGTTCCCGAATCATTATTTATTTTTTCCCCCACAGGTTTTCATTAATAATTTGATTTATTCGCTAACAAAGACTTAATTTGCCCACTAAATGCTTCTTACTGATTCATATATGAATTATCTTATTTATGTTTTATAATTAAAGTCGAACTGAAGTCTTTTCTCGTCCGGACGGTGTCTCAGGGGGAGTCGTCCAGTACGCTGACCGTGGCGGGCGTTCTCCGCTCGGATCTGGTCGGTCCCATCTACTGCACGGCGGCTAATGCGCTGGAGACGGAGAAGAGCGCCCCCTTCAACCTCACGGTCCACTGTAAGTACTGCAGCCCTAGCCTGGTAGCTCCTCCCACGCAGGAGCGAGCGCGTTTTAGACTCGTCTCTACGCTACGAATAAATGTTCGCAGTCTACGGATCTAAAAAGTGAAGTCGATGCAGCAGTGTGTAATACCGCTGAGGGCCACTAGGGGGCCTCTCCAAAAAAAATAACTCCAATAGACTCCCATTCAAAATCTGTTGTAGCTAATTACTAAATAAACAATGTTGTTTTTACAAAAATTGTCCATGCGCCTTCAGGCCAAAATACCATATTGCACGTATGAAATTTTTACATACGTGATTGCTGACTGGTGCTCTCCAGAGGACGAACCCTTTACATTTTAATTAAATATGTAGTGATTGTCCCTCTAGCGCCGCCCTCTGGACAAACGTTTTAGCTCCACAACTTGCAAGATTATAAAAGATTTGTTTTTTTTTACATTTGGGACAACTTGTATGACAACGGTACATTTTGTTGTGTTAAAAAAACAACAGCAAAAAAAAACCTCTTCGGTGCCCTCTGGTGGTTAAATGAATAATAAATTTGATGTGTTTGACATCAAACCTTAATATTTGGCTTCTTTTTTTTTTCTCACCATTTCTTGTCATTTTATCAGCTGTAAAAGTTTGACAGTTCGTGGTTTCATCCTTCATTTCTTTACTCCTTACATTGTTTGAACAAACTCCACACCTGTCGGGCGACAAAAAGAAAAAGGTCATCCGTGATTCAGTCGGCGTTTCACACCCCAACAGGTCATTTCGTCATAAACGGTCTTCCATGCAGTCACGGTGACTGACGACAGTTTACAGTGTTTCTGTTTAAGACTTTAAACCTGTTCAGTTTCCTGTAACCATGTGACTCCTGAGTTTTAGTGACAGGTGTGTGTGTGTGTGTGTGTGTGTGTGTGTGTGTGTGTGTGTGTGTGTGTGTGTGTGTGTGCAAGGTGCCTCCCTCCTCCTCAAGCTTGTGTACACAGCGGCCGGCGTTTCCACTCCTTCCCCATGACTAAGCTGAAAGGCAGCGAAACCGCACCGACCGCCGGTTAAACCCTGTTATTAATTAATCTGCAGCTTTCCGCCGCAGCTCGGCAGGGTTTGATCCGGTCGGGATCGCGACCCACCGATGTTTGGCGCGTTTCCCACAAATCAGAAATTGCGGTTTAAAGATTTAAAAGTTGTTAAAAGAAAGAGGAGTTTTTTTGACAACAGGGAGGAACACTTCATTTTAAAAGTCCTGCAACCGTCTCAATAACAACAATAAGCGTGTTCAGACTCAGAATATGAAAGTGTTCCAGCGGGTTTGAGAGGGTCGGGCTGTGCGCTGCGGTGGGTCAATGATCTGTGCTCAAAGTCTAGAAGCAGCAAAAGTTCTTCCAATTCACTTAAAAAAAAAAACAGTTTAAAAGGCTTTTAACAAACTTAAGTTGAAGCAGCAGAAACAGTAAAAGATGAATGAAAGCGAACCTTCTTCATGTCCTGCACAGACGGACCGGACAGCATCGCCATCAGCCCTCCGAATCCTCCTCAGTTCATCAAGTCGGGCTCCAACTTCAGCCTGACGTGTTCGGCCCGCTCCAGCCCGCCCGCCACCTTCACCTGGCACCACGACCAGGACCTGATGGAGGCCAGCGGCACCGTGCTCACTCTGGAGGTCATCCAGAAGAACGGATACGGGAAGGAGATGGCCGGTTACGCGTGCCGGGCCAAGAACGCCAAGACCCAGCGCCTCGTCTCTTCGCCCGTCATCTCCTTCGCCGTGATGGGTGAGTAACGCCGAGGCTGCTGGGAAATAGTCAGAGTCGCTTGTTTGAACTCGTAAATGTCTGAACGCTGGTGTTTATAATTCCCAACCAGACTCGATCCGATCACTTCGGTTGGGATTATTGAGTTATTCCGGCGGGTCTGAGAGGGTCGGACCCTGCGCTGCGGTGTATCGGTGAACTGTGCGAGGGGGGCGGGGCCTCTTCACACAGCTGTGGGTCTGCTAGACAGGAACAGCTAATTTATAGACACCAGGTCAGTCTGCAGGAAATCTACTTCCTGGTTTCAGAGTTTAAATTGGTTTTACAACTGGTTTTCAACTAGCGTAAGACTAGTGTTAGACTAGTGTTAAGACTCATGTTGGACTAGTGTTAGACTAGTGTTAAGACTCGTGTTAGACTAGTGTTAGACCAGTGTTAAGACTCGTGTTAGACTAGTGTTAAGACTAGTGTTAAGACTCGTGTTAGACTAGTGTTAAGACTAGTGTTAGACTAGTGTTAAGACTCGTGTTAGACTAGTGTTAAGACTCGTGTTAGACTAGTGTTAAGACTAGTGTTAGACTCGTGTTAGGACTCGTGTTAGGACTAGTGTTAAGACTAGTGTTAAGACTAGTGTTAGACTCGTGTTAGACTAGTGTTAAGACTCGTGTTAGACTAGTGTTAAGACTCGTGTTAGACTCGTGTTAGGACTAGTGTTAAGACTCATGTTGGACTAGTGTTAAGACTCGTGTTAGACTAGTGTTAAGACTAGTGTTAAGACTAGTGTTAAGACTAGTGTTGGACTAGTGTTAAGACTCGTGTTAGACTAGTGTTAAGACTAGTGTTAAGACTAGTGTTAAGACTCATGTTGGACTAGTGTTAAGACTAGTGTTAAGACTCATGTTGGACTAGTGTTAAGACTCGTGTTAGACTAGTGTTAAGACTAGTGTTAAGACTCGTGTTAAGACTCATGTTGGACTAGTGTTAAGACTCGTGTTAAGACTCGTGTTAAGACTAGTGTCAGACTAGTGTCAGACTACTGTTAGAGTGGTTAGTGGTTTTAGACTGACTTTAAAACTGGTTTTAAAAGTTTTTTGGACTGTTTTTTTCGTCGGTTTAAAGCCTGGATTTAGTAAAAGTCTAATTTAAGTGTTGTTACAGACCTGCTGACACCGAAAAGGTTTCTGAAAATAAACATGATCTCTGAAACATTGGTCATCTAATCCACACACACACACACACACACACACACACACACACACACACACACACACACACAGTGACATTTTATTGTGGTGAATCTTAAAAGTGTGAAATCACCATGACAGCAGGAAGGGAGGGAACACCATCTGAAGATTCATTTTCATACAAATAATTATAATTTAATTGTTTGTTTTTTGACTCATTTATTATAGTTTGAGCATAATCATAGTTTAATAATACATTTATTAAGACTAAAATCATTTTATTGGCTCTAAATATATGAATAAAAATTAGTAACTTTTGGGCTTCGTGGACAGAAGTTGCGGAGAGCAGATATATGACATAAATAACAGCTTAAATATACAAAGAAATAGCTGACGATATCTCGGGAACGCCTTCAAGGAAGTTCTTCAAATTTGGCACAAATGTTCAATTGGCCTGAACGATGAAATGATTCGAGTTTGGGCGTCAAAGGTCAAGGTTCTTATGACCTCACATCCCATCGCCTGTTGTGAATGTAATATCTCAGAAATGCCTTCAGCGAATTTCTTCAAATTTGAACCAAACATTGTTTATTTTTGGACCCATTTTAAATTCATTACTGCTTTATATGTTTTGTAATTCAGCTTCCCTTAAAAACAACATGAAGCTCTGCAGTTTCCTCCAAAGAAAAAGCTTCTTATTGACTCAAAGGGAATAAAAGTCCAATATTTTATTATTTTCTATCTTCCTTCTCCACCACCTTTATCCTGCGGCTTTAAATGATTGGATTTCTCCTTTCATTTACGTGTTTGACTTCAAGATTTCACCACTTTTCATCATTTTCTCTTCAAGTTTATATTCCTTTCAATGAAAAATCATTGATTTGTATTGAAAATAAACTGAAACAGAATCTCTGACGCCCACAGACGCCATCGTAGGAGCTACGATCACCGGTCCGACCGCCGTCCTCATCGCCGGCAACAGCTCGGCCAACCTGAGCTGCCGGGCGACGGCCGGCACCGTGAATACCAAAGTGTGGCTGAAAGACGGTCAACCGCTGACCGCCGGCTCCCGCGTGGTCTTCGCCGCCAACATGAGCTCGGTGTCCATCGACCCGCTGCAGAAGGAGGACAACGGGAAGTACACCTGTCAGCTGAGCAACCCCGTCAACATGGCCGAGGTCGTCTACAACATGATGGTGAACTGTGAGTGCCGGGAGACGTGAACACGCCGAGGCGGCCGCCGGCTTTGTGATCTATTTATGGCTGTGATTTATCCTTATGGCACTTTTTATTACATTCAGAGGCTCATAAACATTCTTTCAAATTCAAAACAAACACCGACCGCTGTGAGCGCATGACATGTCTTTCCAGAACAGACCGTCTGTGACTGAAATATAAAAACAACGACCTCATCTGCCTTCAGAATAAGAGCTTTACATGCTTTAAATCACATTCATTCAACACTAAAACAAAGTTCAGTCTCTTCCAGCTGGAAGTGGAGAAAACTCATCTAACATGCCATCATAAGACCACATTTCCCACAAACCCCGTCACTTCCTGTTGTTGCGGTTGGCTAGCAGCAGTTTGTTTTGATGGTGAGAGGCGAGAAGGGGGCGGAGCCTAATGATTGGAAATTAACACATATTTTTGGTTATAAAGTCAGTTTTATTTTGAGAGGAGACTTTATTTTGTTATAACTGAAGTTGACTGAAGCTGTTAAACTATCTAATTTGTAAACCCTCTCTTCTTTCCGTTTTCCCGCCCAGACGGACCCGAGACGCCGATGGTGACGGGCGAGAAGGCCGTCGAGGTGAAAGACCCCGTGACGCTGGTTTGCTCCGCCTCCTCCGTCCCGGCCGCCACCTTCACCTGGAAGTTCAACGGCACGGCGACGGACGTCAAGACGGCGGAGTACCACATCGAGAAAGTCGCGTACAAAAACACGGGAACGTACACGTGTGAGGCGCAAAACGCCGTCACCAACAAGACCAGCTCGTACACCCACAGCCTGTCCGTCAAAGGTGAGCTCGGAGTTTACGAGGCTGCAGAGGAAGGAGGAGCTCGGCCAACAGCTGTTATATCATCTCGCAGGTTCAAAGAACTCCGACCGGTTTGGGACGCCAGCTCTCATTTGTTTATGGCTTTAACCCAACTTTTGTTTGCTCTGCTAGCGGAGTCTCGTGCCAACGAGAGGTTAACGTTACAACTTTTGGTTTGTGTTGTGGTCGTGAAACCATCACAAAAAAAAAATCTCTTTTTAACTTGCAAAATATTTAAAGAAATTAGGACAGAATTTACCCCAGAATTCTCCCAATTTTAAGTTTAAAGTTTTCTTGATCAGGTTGAAATTTGAAATTCAAAAAGTTGAAATGTGTCACAATTACATTTAAGATGTTTTAACTGATTCACGAAATCATCTCGAAGCCTCGTTACGATCCGCAACCGTTTGCACTCGTCAGTTACCGGTGGGCGGGATACTACGTCCCGCCCACCGATAGCTGTAACCTGACTGCACCACAGGCCTGTCAATCAAACAGACACGCCCCCAAAAACAGGTCTTCTTGAATCTTCTTTTCTAATGAATGAGGGATTATTTTCAGATGGACCTCCAGAAAACTAATAAGAAGGAGTGACTTTAGCTAACAACACCGAGATAACATGGCAGTTGCCTAGATTTCGTGAATAAAGTTGAAATTACATTTTGTGAATAAAGTTGCCACAGTTCCTTAACAACGGTGAACAAGATGTTTGCTCTGGTAGATCTCGTGTCTCCGTGTGTCTGTTGAATCTTTAAAACGATCATGTGGGCGACCACCTTATCGTCATCTCTTCTGCAGAAGTTACTCACTACACTGGCCGGCCACAGTCAGACCGAGTCACCGAGTTCCTCTCGGTGGTCGCCGCATTCTCTCAAAATTAGAGCGTGGCAGCAGCATCTTGTGCATCTCTACAGCCGAACAAAAACCAATCCTGAATGTTGTGCCTGGTTGTTTTCAGAGGAGGGAGCGCTGGACGAAGGCCTCTCAGACGGAGCCATCGCAGGAATCGTCATCGCCGTCCTCGTCGCGCTCGGAATCGCCATCGGCCTCATCTTCTACTGCCGACAGAAAGTACCGTGAGTACTTCCTGTTTTCACTTCTAGATCTGATTCTGTGATTTGGAGAAGTGTGTGTGTGTGTGTGTGTGTGTGTGTGTGTGTGTGATGTAGTGGTGTGTGTGTGTGTGTGTGTGTGTGTGTGTGTGTGTGTGTGTGTGTGATGTAGTGGTGTGTGTGTGTGTGTGTGTGTGTGTGTGTGTGTGTGTGTGTGTGTGTGTGTGTGTGATGTAGTGGTGTGTGTGTGTGTGTGTGTGTGTGTGTGTGTGTGTGTGTGTGTGTGTGTGTGTGTGTGTGTGTGTGTGATGTAGTGGTGTGTGTGATGTAGTGGTGTGTGTGTGTGTGTGTGTGTGTGTGTGTGTGTGTGTGTGTGTGATGTAGTGGTGTGTGTGTGTGTGTGTGTGTGAGATGTAGTGGTGTGTGTGATGTAGTGGTGTGTGTGTGTGTGTGTGATGTAGTGGTGTGTGTGTGTGTGTGTGTGTGTGTGATGTAGTGGTGTGTGTGTGTGTGTGTGTGTGTGTGTGTGTGATGTAGTGGTGTGTGTGTGTGTGTGTGTGTGTGTGTGTGTGTGTGTGTTACCCGACCCTCTTCGTTGACTCTGTGTTACATTTCCGTCATTCTCCGTGTGCGTCTCCACATTTCTGAGTCATGTCGGACACTTCTCAACCCTCCTGTTGTCATTCCTTAAACGTCGCGGCCGATCGCAACATGTCAGACTGATGTTTGCACACACACGCACACACACGCACACACACACACTCTCTCACACACACACACACACACACACACACACTCACACACACACACACACACACACACACTCTCACACACACACACACACACACACACACGCACACACACACACACACACACACTCTCACACACACACACACACACACACACTCACACACACACACACACATGCAGGAGCGTCTCGACAGTTTCTAAAACAGACGTACGTAAACGTCAGATCTTCTGTCTTATTTAGACTCGCGCTAAAGAGAAAATAGGCGATGAGCGTTAGCGGACTCGTTCAGGACGATCACCACACCGGCAGGTTGTATCAGATCAGATCATCTTCACACTTAAACACCTCACGGTGATACAGACCTCCACCACATCCTGTTACATCCTGTTGCCTTTTCAAACACACAGCGCCACCAAACAGGAAGCTGAAACAGTCGGTGACAGACGGACGATGCAGTCAAACCAAAAGGAGTTTTAAAGCTGCTGATGAAAGAAATAAACTCAAGAAAACAAACTTGTATCTGAAGCTGCGTTTGAAAATCAAACTCTCAGAAATGACGACACGTTTAAAGTTCTTCAGAACTTTTTCTTCTCAGGCTGCCAACAATAAAACCAACAATGACATCACTGATGGTTGATGGTTGGTTGTTTGTAGAAATGGAGGACACCGAGCGCACCTCCTCCCCCTCTGACTCCACCTCCGTCTCCTGAGGTCAGCGGGTGTCAGGTAGACGAGGTGTTCAGCCTCTCGGGGGCCTCGGACTGATTGACGGATCCATTATTTAATCTCCGTCCCGGCCGGAAGGCGTCAACACCGACGACAGCCGGCCTTTTGTTGTGCAGGGAACCTTTGTGTCGGAGAGGGTTCGGGGTTAAACTGAGTGCTGAGAGGATCGAGGAGTTCAATATTGAGTGATATTTAAAACAACGTGGAGGTTCCAGCTGCAGGATTTCAGGTTCAGCGTCGCTCATGAAACGAGCAGCCGGCCGTCGAACCACTAATGACGGATGTCCGAGTGGATCTAAGTACGAGCTCATCGCTCCGAGTCGGAGAAGCCGATCTCCACCCGAGAGCCTTCAGCTACGCCGTCTCATTCAAAACAGTGAAGATGACCTCACTGCTCAACAATGAGCTCTGACCGAAGGTGTCGAGTTAAAGCCGGTTCTCCTTCAGACACCTGAACAAACAAAAAAAAAGGTCACTGAGGTGCAACTTTACTTTTGTGGATTTCTAATGAAGTCATGTTGCTGCTCTGTTCAGAACATTACTGTCAGGTGGCCCATTTCTTCTCGAGTCCAAGTTTAGTTTAAATTGTAGCTTAACCTTATGTTCAGATTCACCTTAAGGGTTCCTTAAAATTAAGTATTTAAAGATACTTAATGAATCCCTTCAAGTCTGATCATTTCCCCTCATTCGGTACCTCTTGGTGTTCCTCAGGGTTTTATTCTCAGTCCTCTGTAATTTTCTATTAAGTTGAAGCTAAATTTGTTCACTCAGGCTTATATACCCTGGAGTTATAAAAAGTCTCTTCCGGACATTAAAGTCAGAGGACTGGATAATTTTTTTGGGGCCTGGTCTGAGTTTAGTTTGAATTTTAGCTGCCATTCATCAAACTGTACACCTCATCTTAAGATTCTGAAGTCTTCTCCTTCAGGTTTTCCGTTAAAGTTAAGTATTTAAGGTTTTCTCCTTATCTTGGTCTTTTCCTTAAGGAATTGCTTCAAGTCTGATCATTTGAACTCTTTCGGTCCCTCTTGGTGTTCCTCAGGGTTTTATTCTCGGTCCTCTGTGTTTTCCAATATCTTGGACTTGTAAAAAGTCTCTTCCGGACATTAAAGTCAGGGGATTGGATCATTTTTTTGTTCTGAGTCCTGTAAAATCAGAGTTTATTTTCAATTAGAAGCACGCTGCCCCCCATTCAACTTTTTATCAGGGAAAGTCAGAGAGTTTGAGGTTGGAGTGAGAACCCTGTGAAGTGGACTTCCTGTACTCCGCTGCAGCGTGGGAGGGCGACTCAAATCACAACAAAGATCCTGAAGACAGTGAAACAGGAGATCTAATCTCAGATTCAGCTGTAGGTGCAGACAGACGCAGTAAAACCACCTGCAGGGTTCCTGTCGCACCATTAAAGTGATCAAATCAGGAAGCAGTCACTTCCTGGATCGCTCACAGATTCAGCTTTCGATCTGACCGTGACGCGCTGAAACAAGAAGAGAGAAGCACCCTGACAATTCATGAGGAAGTAACTTTCAATGTCTTTTGGCCCTCAATTGTTCTTCCAGTTCAAGTGCGCGCAACACACACACACACACACACACACACACACACACACACACACACACACTCGTTGACCTCATCATCCAGGATCACATCTGTCTGCTAGTTTCCATATTTTGAAAACAGTCCGACTGCATTCCTTCATCTCGACTGTCAATCACAGCCGGCGAGACTCCGCCTCCTCCTCAGTAGGGGCGAGTGGAGGGTCGGGGGTGCTTGGGTGACAAGAAGTGTGTGTGTGTGTGTGTGTGTGTGTGTGTGTGTGTGTGTGTGTGTGTGTGTGTGTGTGTGTAACGTCGTGTGAAAACAGCTGAACCGATCGATCAGTGTTGAACATTGTGATTCAGGAAGTTTAGTTTTGATCCAGACTTTTTTATTCCATAATCATGAATTAATCTACTAAATTTGAATCTAAAATATTCTCCCCACTATTTATGATCTTGTTTCTCCTGCATCCTGTTCATCTTAACTATCTCTAATCTTGTTTACTGAAGCCTCCTGCAGCTTTCAGCCAAATTCTAAATTATTTTGCTGGTCATAAACAGTTACAGGAACATGTGACTGGATTTCATCTGAGCCTGTAATTTTACCGGTTTTGCTGTCGTTCACCGCTTTTATTTTGAAATGTGACAAAATCGCCTGCGGAGATGGGAGTTTTATTTTGTTGATGTAATGACAGGGAGCTGCAGAATATGACACTGAAGTCTGAGATGCGGGTTTTACACGTTTCGGTTGGTTTAAAAGGTTTTCTTTTGAATTTCTCTCAACGTTGCGTTCAGAAAAAACTAAAAAAAGCTGCGAGCGGGGAAAACCCGTTCACGTGGTAAATTACACGTTAGAGACGGAGCTCCGCCCACCCGGAGAGACGGCGGGAAAAACGGGCCGTTAAATGATGTTTTTAACGGCTGCTGAAAGTTCCTTTTAAAACCTTGCAGGAAGTGATTTGTTTTCTTGCAGCGCTGCGTTCTGATTGGACGCTGCATCCCGCGTTATTTCGTCTTGGTGAAGACTTTAAAAGACGTCTGACCTTTGACCTGCAGTAGAAAGCGATGTGTCGGCGCTGCTCCTCGCAGCAGGGCGAGGCCGGAGCGCCGGAGAATGGCAGGAATGTCACCGTCGTGTCGGCACTCGTCTTCCTCAGTTGGCGTCGGCTTCGTCTTCTCCACCGTTCCTCTTTCATCTTCTTCTTTTTTTAATCCGACTTCACTTCGGTTTTATTTCTCGAGCGGGTTTTTTCCCGTCACGGTCGAGCGGCCTGAACCGCTTCCTGTTTCTCGTTTTATCTTTTTCTTTGTCTGTGAAGCGGAAAGATAATTCCCACGAGTCAGTGAAATACTTTAGAGGCTGAAAATCTAACTTTTTTCTTTTTTTTTAAAGGTTCACATCTTTAGAAACTCGGAGGAAAAATGAAATCAAAAACTGAAAGTGAAAAAAAAAAAGAAGCTGAAAAACAGCAACAGAAACACGAGTTCAAGCATCCAAAACATGTTTGCTCGGTTAGAAATTTGTAAATGTCTGAACGCATTTCGGTGAGTTTGTAATTGGCGACCTGCACCGTCAGACCCGATCACGTCGGTTCAGGCTCAGGTTGTTGAATTATTTCAGCGGGTTTGAGAGGGTCGATTTCTGCGCTGCGGTGGATCAGTGAACCGTGCCAGGGGGCGGGGCCTCCTCCACAGACGTGGGTTCGGATGCGTAACTAAAATAAATAAAAAAAGATAAACCTTGAGGAGGCTTTGGTGAAGCAAGCGTCATCTACAGCCGCTGTATAAGCCTCAAAAAGACCTGGTTTTGGGGGCGTGTCTGTTTGATTGACAGGCCTGTGGTGCAGTCAGGTTACAGCTATCGGTGGGCGGGACGTAGTATCGTCAGGTTTCCAATCAGATCGGTCAGATCCACCGCTGGCTCCTCCCCCAGCTCGTCCAAATATGGTCACTTCCTGCTCCAAACCGCTCCGAACTCCAAAGTCAGATCGGATCTCGGTGCTCCGGTGTGTTCGGGGTCTCTGTTGAAGTTTTCCTCCGTCGAACGTTTGAACCCTGAAGTTTCTTCTTCTCTTATCGGCGGCCTCAGAAACGTATCAACGAGTTTCTGTGATAAGATTCAGCGAGTCGTGAAAAGACGTGCGGCTGCTGTTTGCTCTGTGAAATCCTTCCCGACGCCCTGAATGCCGCCGCGAGGTCGGGGAGCGGTCCGACGAGCAGGTCGGTTTACGGAGGTGGAGATTAGACGGCAGCTGGAAGTGTTTAACTTTAATCTTCCAACAAACAGAGAAGAAACCATCAGTCACTGTTTACTTCAAGCGTTCGTAGCACAGACTGGATATAAAAGAGTTCGTAGCTTCAGGTCTGTAAAATGGTTCTGATCCAGAAGTGTCTTCAGCTGCAATACCAGCGAGTGCCACTAGAGGTCGGCTCCAAAAAGTCTCCGGCTCCATAGACTCCCATTCAACTTCTCTCATCAAATCCAAAGTGAATCAAATGTCCTATGCCCCGCCCACTTATCCCAGAAACCTGCCTGTCAATCAGACAGACTCAGTTTCAGCTGCTATTTTTATTTTATTTTATTTAAAAACCTGTTCTGAAGCTCAACATTTTGTTTTTTGTTTTAAACGCCTGAATGGAAATATTTAATAATTAAAATAATATTTCACCAGTTTCTGAGATTTTAAACTGTTTAAAAGTTCGACAGCAGAGTCGTGAAACTTTCACCTTCTTCTTCTGTGGTTTGAATCTGTAAACATGGTGTACAAACCACCTCATACCCTGTGTGTGTGTGTGTGTGTGTGTGTGTGTGTGTGTGTGTGTGTGTGTGTGTGTGTGTGTGTGTGTGAGAGAGAGAGAGAGAGAGTGTGTGAGAGAGAGAGAGTGTGTGTCTGTGTGTGTGTGTGTGTGAGAGAGTGTGTGTGTGTGTGTGTGTGTGTGTGTGAGAGAGAGAGAGAGAGTGTGTGAGAGAGAGAGAGAGTGTGTGTGTGTGTGTCTGTGTCTGTGTCTGTGTGTGTGTGTGTGTGTGAGAGAGTGTGTGTGTGTGTGTGTGTGTGTGTGTGTGTGTGTGTGTAGAGAGAGAGAGAGAGTGTGTGAGAGAGAGAGAGAGTGTGTGTGTGTGTGTCTGTGTCTGTGTCTGTGTGTGTGTGTGTGTGTGAGAGAGAGAGAGAGAGAGTGTGTGTGTCTGTGTCTGTGTGTGTGTGTGTGTGTGTGTGTCTGTGTGTGTGTGTGTGTGTGTGTGTGTGTGTGTGAGAGAGAGAGAGAGAGAGAGTGTGTGAGAGAGAGAGAGAGTGTGTGTGTGTGTGTGTCTGTGTCTGTGTGTGTGTGTGTGTGTGTGTGTGTGTGTGTGTGTGTGTGTGTGTGTGTGAGAGAGAGAGAGAGAGAGTGTGTGTGTCTGTGTCTGTGTGTGTGTGTGTGTCTGTGTCTGTGTGTGTGTGTGTGTGTGTCTGTGTGTGTGTGTGTCTGTGGGTGTGTGTGTGTGTGTGTGTGTGTGTGTGTGTGTGTGTGTGTGTGTGAAGGCCATCACTCTTCAGATAGTTTAACGAGGACGTTGGAGAGTTAATCTCTCTCTTGTGTTTTCAGGGTTGAGTCTCCGTACTAAAGAAGTCTTCTTCTCTCTGCTGGTTTTCTTACGACTTTCATATCGAATGTTTATCGGTGAACTCCTCCTTCCTGAATAATGCATCAGCAGGACGTTGGAGCTTCATATCTTCTTTCAGGACGTTTTGTTCTTTGAATATGAACTTCTTAGTGTTTTGTTTTTCCTCCTCAGGCCCAAACATCCCACCGTTTAGTTTCCCAGTGAAGAAGTGTTTCCTGTGAAGTCACACCAACGATCACTTTCATCCTTTCTTTTCCCGGTTTGGAGTCTCAGCTGGTTTTTTGTTGTTTTTTTTCAACACAAACTCGTCGAGTGTCACCGGATCTTCTTCTAAAGTCGTCCTTCAGGAAACTTAAAACACCGAGAAACTGATGGAGCTGATGGACTGACTTTATCCTGCTGGAAACCTGAGGAGACACACACACACACACACGCACACACACACACACACACACACACACACACACACACACACACACACACACACACACACACAGGCGGAGGCCACACACGTTGAAGTTCAGGTTTCTGGGTTAAAATAATATCAGAGAAATTGCTGTGGTTAGATTTATTTTGCTGTCTGTGCATGGTGGGTGGAGTCTGCCCTAAGGGGCGTGGTCTGTCTGGTGGGCGGAGTCTGCCCGCTTCAGCTGCAGCAGTGGAGGATTTTAACATCTTAAATGTCCCTTTGATCCAAAATACCTCAAGTTTGTTTGTTCGGTGCTCAGTTTTCAACAAACACGAGGCGTCTTCGTTAGAAATACAATTTCTATTTTTTTTTTCTATTTTTTTGTCTGCTTCGTTTTAATGTTTCTGTTTCACAATGTCCTTAAAAAAAACGGTAATTTTTAACAACTGACTTTTACTTTGTAGAACATGCTCTATGTTTAAAGCAGCAGCACGACAATGCTCCAAAAAATCTAACAAAAAAAATAACAATATTTAATTTATAAAGTACAAAAAGGACCAAATACTTTAATAAAAACTGTAAACTGTCAATTAAGTGAAAAACTATTTAAACACTAAAAACACTGCGAGAACACAAAAGTGAATACTTCAATTAAAATCAAATTTAATTTAATTCGTGGCATTTTTAAAGATTTGGTGAACTTACAACAAAAAAGTACCAAAAAAAAAAAAAAAGTTAAAACATTCTTTAAAATTGTTATAAATAAGTATAACAGTTTGGTGTCCAAACTCAGATATACTGCATTTATTAAGTACACAAAGTGGTCCAGGATACTGATATCCATCTTGGATTTGAACAGCCAATCAGAGATGAGTAACATGCATGAAAAAAAAACATTTAAATAAAAATGTTGGTTTTATTTTTGTATTTATAAGTGAAGTTAAAAGGAACTCTTTAGAATCAACAAACACTAAAAATCAATCCAGAAATCAGATGTTATTGTTTATTAGAGATGCGACAGATTTTTAACAGTTCGTCCGTCAAAGACCGAAAACATCGTTATTTAAAAAACGTAAATGTCTTTCGGGAGAATTTTGAGGTCAGCCGGCTCCAACGGCCAAACTCAAATAACACAAGCAGATCGTTTCTGAAGGCAGTTGTCCTTCTCTAATCTCTGCTGGCTTCTTTCCAACTTTACCTTTATGCTCCGCCCCCACCCGTCGTCACGGAGATGTGTGAGCGGAGGACGGAAAAAAAAAGGCAAGAATCAGCAAGTTAGGTCGAGTCAGCGAGTTGGAAAAGAAAAGAAAACACGCACAAAGGGCAGGAAGGTGTTTGTGGGCGGAGACTTTCTTTGAGTTTTGGAGGGAAAGTTTGGAGGGCGGGGCTTAGAAGTTGTTTTAAAGTGAATTATACGTTGGATGGTGCACCTGGCTTTAACGTGGAAATGTCAACAAAAAAAAAGAAAAAAAGATTTGAAGTTCAGGTTTCAGCCTCGAGTATTTTATCGTCACACCTCAGATGATTTATTTTATTTTTTTTCCCTGCGCTTCGAGCTGGTTGTTGATTTATAAAATAAAATGTTTGTTTGTGTGGTTCATGGTGGTGTGTGCGATCTCAGACTTACACATGCACTGATCTCCCGGGAGAAAAGTATTTATTTTGTTTAGTGTAAAAACACGTAAATAACTGGAGCTGAAGATCATCGCTGGTCTGCAGATCACACATTCAAAAGCTCTTCGACTCTCTTTAGTTTTTTTCGATTGTGAGTTTCTACTTTGAACTTTGCGGTCGAAGACGCTCAGACTGCATAAAACATATTAATGTCTCCGGTTTGGGGAAAACAGCACAGAATGTATTAATAACAACAACGTGTACATATATGACATTTTGTTGTCCTGAACGAGACGCATTTATATGTTGGAAAAGAAGTGGAGGCCTTAAAGAGAAACTGATCTCACTGTAAATAATAGAGATGATGTTCTACACTGGAAACTGTTTTTATGGATTATTAATGGGGTTTGATTTCTTGTAATGATTACATATTTTCACACATTTGTTTTTGTTTTTAATGTTTATGTTTTTGAAAAATGAAATTCCTGTAAAGAATAAATAAATAAATGTCCTCCAGATGAAGTCATGTAATCATTTTGTAAAAAAACATAAAAGTTGTGGAAATATTGTCCTAATTTTTCCCTCTTTGTTGTGTTTTTATTTGATTTTTTTTTTCATTGATACTGACGCTTCTTTTAAAACTGTTCAAAGAAAATGTGTGTGTGTGTGTGTGTGTGTGTGTGTGTGTGTGTGTGTGTGTGTGTGTGCTTGAACCGTCCAATCACAGGAAGAGTGTTTGCATGTGTGTTTATGTGCGTTTGTAAAGTACAGCCGGAGGGGGGTTTCCGTTTTTTCTTTGCATGCCACGCCTGAGTTACACACACACACACACACACACACACACACACACACACACACACACACACACACACACACACACACACACACACACACACACACACACACACACACACACACACACACAAGGTGGCGTTACGTTCAGAGTGTGTGTGTCCTCCCTGTTTCTTCTTCCTTCGGCTTCACGTCAGGTTTATTTCAGGGACCACGAGGAGGTTTTGAACTTCCAGGATCTTCATCATGTCGATCACTTGATCAGGTCACAAATTAAAAACAACAACAGAAAATCTGGAATCAAAAGAAATGTGAAGACACACACACACACACGCACACACATATATATATACACACACACTCACACACACACTCATTGACCTCGTCATCACATCCGTCATCTTGTTTCATTTTGAAACTTTCATGTATTTTATTCTTGTACATATTTGAACAATAAAGTGGACTTTACTTTGACAACATACGACATCATGACCTTTATAGTGATCATTTTTCCCTGTGTGTGTGTGTGTGTGTGTGTGTGTGTGTATATATATGTGTGTGTGTGTGTGTGTGTGTGTGTATATATATGTGTGTGTGTGTGTGTGTGTGTGTGTGTGTGTGTGTGTGTGTGTGTGTGTGTGTCGCAGCAGGTACTACTGATGGGAATGAACACGCCTGCAGCATTTACTCAGGAATGTGGATCACAATGATCCATGTAGGAGAGGAAGAGGAGCGGGGGCGGGGAGGGGTGTGTGTGTGTGGTGTGGAGGGAGGAGGTGGGGGGGCGTAACCAGGAGATACTCCTCCACACCTCCTCCATCTGAGGTCACCACTTTGATGGTAAGTGTATTTTTAAAGCTCAAAGCGTTCACAGCTCAGAATACTTCGTCCTCGTCTGTAGTTTAAGTAGAATTAATATTAATTATAATTACCACTTTCATATTAATTGTTTTGCACACAAACTTTCCTCCTCCTGCACCACAAACCTGCAACTGCACCAACCTCAATCTGACAACAGCACACAGTCATTTATGATCAAAGTTCAACATCTACAACCCCGTTGAAAAAAAAGAAGAAAAGTTGGGACGCTGTAAAAAAACAGAATGCAACAATTTTTAAATCACGTAAACTCGTATTTAATTGAAAACAGACCGAAGACAACATATCAAGTGTTGAAACTGAGAATTGTGTTTTTTTGGTTGTTTGATGAAAAATATAAACTCATTTTAAATTTGATGCCAGCAACAGATTAAAAACAAAGTTTGGACAGGGTCAAAAATTTGCGTAATGCTAAAAACAAACAACAACAAAATAAAACACCCACATCATCTGTGGTACAGAGATTCAGAGAATCCGAGGAAATCTGTATTCAATGGGGGGAAAAAAGTTGAAAATCGATATTGGATGGAGGTGATTTTCGGGCCATCGGGCAGCACTACATTAAAATTCTGTAGTGGAAATCACTGCATGGGCTCAGTAACACTTCTGAATACCATCATGTGTAAATAACAACAGCTCATCGCTGTAGTTCGGATGCTTTTCTCCACCAGAAACACAATTTTACTGCATCTTACAAAAACATTCAAAGTAAAATAAAAAGAAAAAAGAAAAACGAAGCTCGACTTTATGTTAAATTAAAGGTTGTGTCTTTTAAAAAAATATATATATTATAAAACTACGAACTGTCTTTACTTGATTATAGGGAACTGTTATCCAGCTGCAGCTGAAGCTTTATTATTAATCTATAATCTATAAAGATCTATACCTTTAAAGCCTCACATCCCTGATTGAAGATCAGGTCACCACGTTAGCGCTGCCTGTTAGCATTTAGCTGAGATTACAGCCTGACGGAGCTGCAGGCCTTGGCGGTGGTTTGTTTCTGAAGCATGAACATTCCTCTCGGGTCAAACCGCCTTTGTTCTCTCCCAACTCAAAACAAACTTTTTTTAAATTTTAGACTCACATCAACATCGTGCTGATTTTCTGGGAGTCGCAAAACATCAGAAGTAGTTTACGAATTCACCGTTGGACACAAATATCGCAGTTTTCAAAGCTGATTCGTTGAAATCTATTTCAAATTTGTGGGCAAATTAAAGGGATATAATCATTTAAACTGACACATTAAATAAATAAAAGTCAATAAAATACCAACATTTGTTTTTAATTAGCTTCGTTTCTTAAATCTTTCAGGTAGTGATTATGTTTTTGACTTCATACGTGATCTGTAGTTACGTTCTATCGTTATGTTCCATCTTTTGTTCGTAACACTTCGGTAACCGACTCAGATAAAAGTTAGTCATAATTTACCAACATTTACTTTCTAATGCGTCTCTGTTCCTACGTTGTTATTTTTTTTAAAGTCATTATTTGTTTATTTACGTCGGCTTTAAAAAAATGTTTCCTGTTGCAGCAATTAGAAAAATAAATGAATGAAAAGAATGTAAAGTGTAAGTTTTGTGTCTCTTTTCATTCTCACCGTGTTTCAGTGTGTTTACCGCCCCCTGGTGGTGACGCAGCTCTGGAGTCCGACTGTTTAAAGTTACGTGGTTTTTTTTTCCTGCAGTGTCGGCGTGTTTCAGCAGGTAACGCTCACCTGGACCGTGATTACAGGTTGGAGTAATAACGGCTCTGCCCTGGAACAAATTACATTGTGGACCAACTTAAAAAAAAAAAATCTGATTTGTGAAATATTGTTAAAGCTAAATTTATTAGTGTTTCTCAAATAATATTTAATTTGGTAAAACTTAATTTTTTTTAATTTAATATCAATCAAAAATGTTTCCTTCACCTAACACAAAACAGTACTTTCATACAAAGTAAAAAAGATGATTTAGTATAAAGATTATTCACCATTTTTGATTTTGTTACAAATAAAATAATAAATAATTTTCGCTTTAGAAAAAACTGATATTTACAATTACATTTGAGATTTCTTTTTTACTTTTACTACTAATACAAATACTCTGACTTTGTTGCAAGTACATTTATACATTTTTCTCAAGTTTTTTCAAAATATTTGATTCAGTACAAACTATAATTCAACTATATCTTAAGTACATATATTTTCTTTTGTCACAAGCAAAATGTTACTTAATTTAAGTCAATACAATAATATGTTTTACAACACAGGACGGATTTACTCTCTCAGATAAAGTGAAAACTTTTCTATTCAAGAGTCTTAAAGCTTTTTAGATCGAAGAAACAAACATGAGTTGCTGCATATTTAATGTCCAGAGTGGTATTGATCAGCTTGTTTTCCAGGAAGCTGAGATGTTTTCTCTGAGTGTTTGTGATGATGAACGGAGTCCGTGTCCGTGTTTTCCTGCTGCTCTGGACGTGTTTGTGAATGGATCAGCTGCTGCTGGGAACAGGAGGAAGCTGACTGGACAAACGGCGCGATGATGAATCAGAAAATACCAAGAAAAATCTCATTTACGTGTTCGCAACCACTGTAAGATAGAAGTTGAGTTTGTGCAGACGAAGAGCAAAGTGAGCCTGAGTGAAGACGGTTGAAATGAATGAAGAACAAACAAACAAACAAACAGTGAAAAGACAAAAATAAATGTGCATAAGTCAGTAAAAACGAACCTCATCTGTAGAGTTAATATTTGATTTATGCACAAAAACTTCAAAAAGAGCATAAAAACCTATTTTTTCCTTCCTTCAGGGGAAAAATACTTTTCAGGTTTCTGTTTTTAATTTTTCTTGAAAACAATTATGAATAAAAGAAGAAGCTTTGAACCAGAAGACTAATAAACGGTCCTGTTTAATAAAAGTCGTGTCCTGATTTAACGGAGACTAACGTGTATTTAGACTCGTGAATCTCCGTTAAGCTCCGCCTCCACTCGGCTCGACTTTCTAAAACAGAAAGCTTTTGAATAAAAAGATGAATCACCGCAGAAATATTTCCAGGAGTTAGACCGTGCCGGGCAGCGTTTCCATCCCAGGATGTCATGTCAGATCATGAGTATGATCACATCAGACAGATTAAAAACATTCCTGGAATTAATTTAGTTATTTCTGAACTTTCTGTTTGCACTTCATGTTTGTTGAAACCTGCAGATGTTTAGGTTCATTTCTTCTGGAGATGCCAAACGTTTCCAGGATGACGTAATGATGGAAAATCGTGACATGTTGTTGAAGTTGATTTTCTCTCAGCAGTATTTTAGAATTAAAAACGGATTCTGTTTCAATCAGAAGATTTTATTGTCATGTGCAAAAAAACAAGAAGAGAAATGTGACGGATTCAACAAATTCTCCTGAAATACAAAGTCAACAATTAGAAAAGAAGATTCAAGAACACCTGTTTTTGGGGGCGTGTCTGTTTGATTGACAGGCCTGTGGTGCAGTCAGGTTACAGCTATCGGTGGGCGGGACGTAGTATCGTCAGGTTTCCAATCAGATCGCTCAGATCCACCGCTGGCTCCTCCCCCAGCTCGTCACTTCCTGACAAATTTTTTGGACATTTTGAATGTTTTTCTTTGTCTTTCTGTTTTTTTGCTGATGCAGTGAAATCTTTTAAGATGGATAACAGACAAAATTTAGATCCTGGAAAAGAAAACTTTGACTCCTAAAAAAAGTCACTGATTTTATGTGCAAAAATTATTTGTTTTATTAAAAACAGTATATTTCTCACTGCTGTTAAAGCTAGGCTAACGTTTCCCTCCGCTCCCAGTCTTTGTGCTAAGCTACAGCCATCCGAATCCTGAGGAAGAGTCCGATGAAGGTGTCTCGACTGTAAATCTGAAGCGGGTCAGCGATGATGTGACCCAGTTCAGCCGCTATCACGGAGGTGGCCTTCAGTTTATAGTCTGAAATTAGGACGAGATAAACGAGTGGCGTCGGTTTTCTATCACAGATTTATCACCTCCGAACACGAGAAGATCTGGTTCCTCCTGAAAAACGTCACTTCATGCTGCTGATTACAGAAATAAACATTTTACTGTGAAATATGTCTTTGTATGTTTGTAGTTTTTATCTTAAATGTAAAAAAATAAATAAACCAAGATGCTGAAACAAAAAAAAATTCAACAATATTCACTGCTGCTTCGTGTCTTTTATTTAATGTCCTGACGAATTCTTTTTGTAATAATAGTGATTTTAAAGTATTAAAAAGTATAAAATGGGATTTACAACAAACGCATGTGTGATTTAAAATCTTTCATTGAATTCCAGATTACAGAAGAAATCAGACAATGTTTTTTTTTAAGGAAACAGGAAAATAAATAAAGCAACACATTCCTGTCAGTAAATTGAAATCGATTTAATTTGAATTATTTTTTAGTTATGCCTATTTTTTTTTAACAGAACCAACAATGTTTATTTCTGTTTGTTTTTCTTTGTGACTTTGTGAAACTTCTTATAATAAAGAAACTTTACTTCTGCTCGACTGTGGTTGTCCTCCTGGTCTGCGGCGCCCTCTGCTGGCTGCACTCTGCTCCAGAATCATCACGACTTTAAAACACAACTTGCCGCTCTGATTAAAATGTTGTGTTCAAGTTTTGCTGCATTTAATTTAGTAAAAGTGCAGCTAAATATTTTTAAGATCATCAGCGTGACTGACTTTTTGTTCTCGGGCTGTTTTTTACTCTGATTTAATGTGAAGGACGTAAAGTCTGATTGTTTCTGACTGTGAGGATATTTTTCACGAGAAATAAATAAAAACAACAGGAACAGTTCATCTAAAATCAGGTTTGTGACATCACAACTACAGAACGCAGCATCGGGGCCACATAGAGAAAAAAATTAGAGGAACAAAGTAATTAAAAACGTTTTTTTTTTTTTATAGAATGAATTTAAAATTTATGTTTTTATTTCTTGGATTTTCTTTCTGTTTGTAAATTTTTGGACCTTTACCTCAGACGTTTGAGATTATGATTTTGATCCCTCACAAAACAAAAAAAACTCGACACCGAGTCGACACAGAGTCGAGAAAATGAAAAAACAACAACATTAAAACAAACAAAACGAAAAAAAGAGACAAAAAAACGTTAAATTCCAAAATAAAAAAAAAATAAAAAATTCAAACTGATCTCTAAAAAGAACTAAACTAAAACAGAACAACTAAAAATACAAATGAAAAATCTTAAACAATGTTCAAATAAATCCAGTATCGAAACGAAGCCTGTAGTACTGCCTCCAGTCCACCAGAGGGCAGCGTGTCAGTGTCACGATTTTGCTTTGTGGTGGCCTGAAAACTTCGTAGTTAGTTACGTAGTAAAACTACACGACGCCTTCTCCGATCTCAAACCGTGTCCTCCGGCGTGAACGTCCCCGACTTACGCTGTGCTACGTTTGTACTCCGTTAAATGACTTCGGTCGTACGATGTTCGTCCGTCTACTTTTCAAATCAAGGTAGGGACAACAGTCACAAAGATGCACGCTGCCCT
>NW_027185394.1:760622-783122 GCF_022577435.1 Embiotoca jacksoni | reverse complement strand
TTTTGAGGGTTTTTCTTAAAAATGATGACAGAATTTGTGGCATTTTAAGTGATTTTTATTTTTGGCATAAAATTGCGGAAATTAGAAAATGTTCAGATTTTTTTGTAACCACCTCGATGATAAAGCTATGTGCCGACTTCCTGTAACGATAGTCACAGAAATATTTTAGTTTGAATGTTTTTTTTATGTATTTATTGAAATTAGAGAATCAACATGAGAGAAAAAGAGTCTAAAACTGACGCATCTTTATGCTTTAATACTTTCAGCAGAGTTTCTGTTCACGACAGTTTTTAACGTAAAAATTGCGTGAAGATTATAAAAATTAGTTTCTTGGAGGCTGTTTTTTTTTTTTAAAGCTTTGCTAAATCTCTAATATGTTCTCTCCTGCAACTCTATATTAAATGAAAGAAATTAACATTTCATCAAACTGTCATTTTCACAAATTTCTTTGCGGAAGAGAATCACGGGAATTTTTGCAAAATTGCAGCAAATATGGTGAAATTTTAAAAAAATTATTTCTGCAATTTTTACCACAAAAAAAACTGCACAAACTATATCACAACATTTGATCACAACAATCACAAAAAACTGCAAAATGCAAACGTCCCGTTTCCTCTTTCAGACTGTCGATGCCCGACATGGACTGTAGGTGGCGGTATTGTGCCGAACAATAAATGCATTCAACAGAAGAAGAGAGAAAAACAAATCGTGTAAACAACAAGTTCAAGTTGAGTTCAACCACCGTTTTAACACTTTTGTTAGGATTAAATTGTTTTGTGGTAAATTTAATAAATAAATAAAAAAAGGTGTGCTGCCCCCTGGTGGTCAAAATAATCAGTTAACGCAGGTTAATGCATTTTAAACATTTAAATTCACACACACATGCAGGCGGACGACCTACTGAGGTGTGCCCGAGGCCGGGGGCGGGGCAGGAGGAGGACGAGGGAGGATGAAGAGGAGGAGGTGGAGGATGAAGGTTTACCTCGTCCGTCTCGGCGGTGCGGCGCGTCGACCACACGAACTCCATAATGGCCACGAAGACGGCGATGATGAGGCCGCAGATGAGGACAACGAAGATCCCGCCAATGTTCTCCATGCCGAGACCTGAGAGACGCGGCGACGAAGAGCGACATCGCCGTCATTTATTCTTCAGTTACAGTTAAACTGACGACCTGCAGCGCCCCCTGCTGCCTGGAGGCCGCCGACACCGACAGTCGGTTTTCATCTGAAACAAGCTGCTCCTGAACTAAAACTAAAGTTTACATCAAAACAGCTCTCAGATTTAATAACAACTTATCAGCTACAAACTGAAACCAATAAAACTCAAGTTGTGTAATTAGGTACGAATTTTGAGGGATTTGTATTTTACTTGAGTTTTTCCATTTTTTACGAAACTTTATAATTTTACTTTGCGACATTTTGTCTGACAGATTTAGTTATTTTTCAGATTACGCATTTTCATCCACTTCCTGTCCGGTGAGAAAAAAAGGATCTTCAAGTACGTCCATTTAAAAAAAACAATCCTGGTAAACTGAAAAAAAATGATTTTCAAAAATAAAGACAGATTCGCTGGGAAATGTTTTTTTCTGAGTTGGTTGACTTTGTTCTTCTTAAAAAACAGAAACAAAACAAACAGATGGGGATCTGGTGTTAAATCAAGCTTAAATAATTTACTTATTAAATATATAATAAAATGTGTAAAATAAAAATGTTTATTAATTCTGACAGAATATTAATCTAAAAACATTGAAAACATAAAACACTGACAGGGCATTTATTTTTTACTTTTCATACTTTAAAAGAATAAACTGAGTTTTTTTTTTTATAACAGTATTTACTTTTACTTAATTAAGTTCAGTAAATATCACATACTTTAAGACTTTTACTTTTTTACTTAAGTTAGCATACGAGCGTGCTAACGACTCCAACGTCATTTATCTTTGTCTGTCGGGAAAAATATTCACAGTTTAGTGTTAATAAATTATTTAAACATTTTAAAATGATTCGTTTTCAGTGTGTTATTTGTAACTGACCTCCAACTTCATTACAACAGCTAGTTTTACACAGACGACTAAAAGGCTTTTAATTTGAAGGATTTTTCCAGACAGCAGCTTTCTGTCTTAGTGGGGAACGTCACACACACACACACACACACACACACACACACACACACACACACACACACACACACACACTACACACTACACACTCAACACACACACACACACACACACACACACACACACTCACACACTACACACACACACACACACACACACACACACACACACACACACACACACACTACACACTACACACTCAACACACACACACACACACACACACACACACACACACACACACACTACACACTACACACTCAACACACACACACACACACACACACACACACACACACACACACACACACTCAACACACACACACACACACACACACACACACACACACACACACACACTCAACACACACACACACACACACACACACACACACACACTCAACACACACACACACACACACACACACACACACACACACTACACACACACTCACACACTACACACACACACTACACACACACTCACACACTACACACACACACACACACACACACACACACACACACACACACACACACACACACACTACACACTACACACTCAACACACACACACACACACACACACACACACACACACACACACACACACACACACACACTACACACTACACACTCAACACACACACACACACACACACACACACACACACACACACACACACACACACACTCAACACACACACACACACACACACACACACACACACACACACACACACTCAACACACACACACACACACACACACACACACACACACACACACACACACACACACACACACACACACTACACACACACTCACACACTACACACACACACACTACACACACACACTACACACACACACTCACACACTACACACACTACACACTCAACACACACACACACACACACACACACACACACACACACACACACACACTACACACACACTCACACACTACACACACACACTACACACACACTCACACACTACACACACACACACACACACACACACACACACACACACACACACACACACACACACACACACACACACTACACACTACACACTCAACACACACACACACACACACACACACACACACACACACACACACACACACACACACTACACACTACACACTCAACACACACACACACACACACACACACACACACACACACACACACACACACACACTCAACACACACACACACACACACACACACACACACACACACACACACTCACACACACACACACACACACACACACACACACACACACACACACACACACACACACAACACACACACACACACACACACACACACACACACACACACACACACACACACACACACACACACACACACACACTCACACACACACACACACACACACACACACACACACACACACACACACACACACACACACACACCCAGATCCAGACTGGCCCTGTTGGCGTGGCGACGTGTCTTTTGTCTCTGCTCTGGGAAGAAGAAGTCTGAACCCAGACGACAGCGAGCGGCGGATCAATACTCCGACAGGACTCCACTTCATTATGATGGACTGACGGCGGCGAGACAGTCGATGTCGAGACACGAAGAGGACAAAAGACGAGCCGGTCAACAAAGGAAATGTTCGGTCGTTAAAATCGATGAGACAAAAAAAACAGGTTTCCTGTTTTTAATGTCCTGAAAACAAAGTCAGACGGAAGACGAAAAAAAAAAAGATGGAAAATAACTTATTAAAAACTATCGATTGTTTTGTTTTTTTGCTCAACAAGTATTCGGAGGAAGTGGTGAGAAGTTTTGTTCATAACTTCCTGTCGGCCTGAGGAACATCTGGATCAACCAAGCCGTGTCATTTCAGAATATTCATTCAAATAATTTACCGTCACAACATTGAGTAACTTCTCAAAGTCGATCGAGAACTGTGACCCCACGTAGAGAATAAAAACGTGGTTGCCGTGACGCCCACCTTTGGCCCGGTGGTCCTCCTCTTTGGGACATTGTCCTCCTTCCCACCAGCGGCGCTTCAGGATCTCCAGACGGTTGTTCTCCTGCATCTGTAAGATCCCCAAAGTGATCTCGTCTCTGTACGGAGAGCCTGGAGGAGGAGAAGGAGGAGGAGGAGGAGGAGGAGCAGGAGGAAGAGGAGGAGGAGAAGGAGGAGAAAGAGGAGGAGGAGAATAGGAGGAGGAGGAGGAGGAAGAGGAGGAAGAGGAGGAGGAGAAGGAGGAGGAGGAGGATAAGGAGGAAGAGGAGAAAGAGGAGGAGCAGGAGGAGGAGGAGGAGGAGGAAGAGGAGGAGGAGGCGGAAGATGAGGAGGAGGAGCAGGAAGAGGAGGAGGAGAATAGGAGGAGGAGGAGGAGGAAGAGGAGGAAGAGGAGGAGAGTCCTTCATCATCAAATATGAGAAGATTCAGATGTAAGAAGAGGATTTATGAAGGTTTTAAAATCAATATTATATTCAGTGTTTCTTCTTGAAGGCAACAATCCAGATTTGAAGCATCGTCTGTTGTCACGGCAACAACTTTGTGTTCCACCAGAATCTGATTTATTCAACAAATTCCTTCAAAGTCTTTCGGATGGACTTTGGACTCGGTTTGAACTGGTTCTGGATTAAGTTTAAACTGGTTCTGGGCTCGGTTTGAACTGGTTCTGGGCTCGGTTTGAACTGGTTCTGGACTTAGTTTGAACTGGTTCTGGGCTCGGTTTAAACTGGTTCTGGACTCGGTTTGAACTGGTTCTGGACTTAGTTTAAACTGGTTCTGGGCTCAGTTTGAACTGGTTCTGGATTAAGTTTAAACTGGTTCTGGACTCGGTTTGAACTGGTTCTGGATTAAGTTTAAACTGGTTCTGGACTTAGTTTAAACTGGTTCTGGACTCGGTTTGAACTGGTTCTGGACTCGGTTTGAACTGGTTCTCCGTCCGTCTTGACTCCGTCAGAAAGTGACTGTGAGACGGACGGCTGCGTTTCAAGGTGAAAGATAATGGAAGACAAAGCGCCGCCGCCGTTTGAAGGATCCGGGAGGATTCATCTTTTTCTCTTCCCACTTTGCTTCTTGAGGAAATCAAACTTCCCTGTGAAGTCAAATATTTTCTCTGGTAAGTTTCCGAGAGACAGATTCACTTTTTTTTTTAAACGAAATGAACTCTTCTTTTTTTCTTTCAGTTCTTCTTCCTCTTCCTGTTTCCAATCTTCACTGGTTGGATCGTGTTATTCGATTGGGTCGAGAGTTTTTCTTCCAAACGGTAACGACGTGGGTTTCCGTAAACAACGTGAATAGGCTTCCCTCTTGTGGACGGGCGGGTGTATTACACGGCATGGTAGGTAGGTAGGTAGGTAGGTATTTACTTTATTAATCCCCGAGGGGAAATTTTTTCTCTACAGCAGCATACATACAGGAGCAATAAGATAATAATAGAAATAATAGAATAAAATATTAGAATAGAATATAATAATAGAAAAGCAATAAAATAGCAGTAAATAGCAGTAAGAAATACAAATAGAAAATATAAAATAGAAAATGCACAGTTTATACAGTACAGTATATATCTATATATAATATATACAAACAAACCAAGAAACACAGTCAACAGTGTTATTGTACTGTGATGGATTTTGCCAGAGGTGAGTTATTGTACAGTCTTATTGCAGTGGGCAGGAATGATCTCCTGTAACAGGAATGATCTCCTGTATCTGGAATGATCTCCTGTAACAGGAATGATCTCCTGTATCTGGAATGATCTCCTGTAACAGGAATGATCTCCTGTATCTGGAATGATCTCCTGTAACAGGAATGATCTCCTGTATCTGGAATGATCTCCTGTATCAGGAATGATCTCCTGTATCTGGAATGATCTCCTGTATCAGGAATGATCTCCTGTATCTGGAATGATCTCCTGTATCAGGAATGATCTCCTGTAACAGGAATGATCTCCTGTATCTGGAATGATCTCCTGTAACAGGAATGATCTCCTGTATCTGGAATGATCTCCTGTATCAGGAATGATCTCCTGTATCAGGAATGATCTCCTGTATCAGGAACGATCTCCTGTATCTGGAATGATCTCCTGTATCTGGAATGATCTCCTGTATCAGGAATGATCTCCTGTATCTGGAATGATCTCCTGTAACAGGAATGATCTCCTGTATCTGGAATGATCTCCTGTATCTGGAATGATCTCCTGTATCAGGAACGATCTCCTGTATCTGGAATGATCTCCTGTATCAGGAATGATCTCCTGTATCTGGAATGATCTCCTGTATCAGGAATGATCTCCTGTATCAGGAATGATCTCCTGTATCAGGAACGATCTCCTGTATCTGGAATGATCTCCTGTATCAGGAATGATCTCCTGTATCTGGAATGATCTCCTGTAACAGGAATGATCTCCTGTATCTGGAATGATCTCCTGTATCAGGAATGATCTCCTGTATCTGGAATGATCTCCTGTATCTGGAATGATCTCCTGTATCTGGAATGATCTCCTGTATCAGGAATGATCTCCTGTATCTGGAATGATCTCCTGTATCAGGAATGATCTCCTGTATCAGGAATGATCTCCTGTATCAGGAACGATCTCCTGTATCTGGAATGATCTCCTGTATCTGGAATGATCTCCTGTATCAGGAATGATCTCCTGTATCTGGAATGATCTCCTGTATCAGGAATGATCTCCTGTATCAGGAATGATCTCCTGTATCAGGAATGATCTCCTGTATCTGGAATGATCTCCTGTATCAGGAATGATCTCCTGTATCAGGAATGATCTCCTGTATCAGGAATGATCTCCTGTCTCTGTCCTTGTGACAGCGGAGCTGGAGGAATCTTTTGGAGAATGTCCTCCTCTGTCCCTGCAGCAGGTGGAGAGGGTGGTCAGGATTATCCAATATGGACAATAGTTTCCTCAGCGTCCTCCTCTCCACCACCTTTTCCAGACTGTCCAGTTTGTAACCGATGATGGAGCCGGCCTTCTTAACCAGTTTGTTAAGTCTGTTGGTGTCACCGGCTCCAATGCTGCTCCCCCCCCCCCCCCCCCCACCACCTCTCCCCCCCAGCAGACCACAGTGAAGAACAATGCACTGGCCACAACAGCTGGTAGAACATCTCCAACATCTCACTGCACACATTGAAGGATCGAAGTTTCCTCAAGAAAAAGAGTCGACTCATCCCCTTCTTGCAGACAGCGTTGATGTTGGTCTTCCAGTTCAGTCTGTTGTCATGGAGACACCAGGTACTTGTACTCCTCAACCATGTCCACCTCCTCTCCCAGAACTCTCAGCGGTTGTGGAGCCGTCGTCTTCCTCCTGAAGTCGACCACCATCTCTCTGGTCTTGGCCACGTTCAGAAGGAGGTGATTTCTACCAGCCCACTCCACAAAGTCCTCCACTACTGCCCTGTACTCCTCCCGTCCATCCCTTATACACCGTCCACTGACTCCTCCTCCCGTCCATCCCTTATACACCGCCCAATGACTCCTCCTCCCGTCCATCCCTTATACACCGTCCACTGACTCCTCCTCCCGTCCATCCCTTATACACCGTCCACTGACTCCTCCTCCCGTCCATCCCTTATACACCGTCCACTGCAGAGTCATCAGAGAACTTCTGCAGATGTCTTGACTCTGAGTTGTTCTGGAAGTCAGTGGTGTAGAAGGTGAACAGGAAGGAGACAGAACAGTTCCCTGAGGAGCTCCAGTACCACTGACCACCGTATCAGACAGCACACTGCCCAGACGGACAAACTGTGGTCTGCCTGTCAGGTAGTCAGTGATCCAGGAGACGGTGGACGTGTCCAACCCCCCCCCCTCCACCACCACCCGCAGCTTCTCACTCAGCAGCAGTGGTTGGATGGTGTTAAATGCACTGGAGAAATCAAAGAAAGTGATTCTCACAGAGTCACCGGTTCCATCCAGGTGAGACTGAGCTCGTTGCAGCAGGTAGATGATGGCATCGTCCACTCCCACATGAGGCTGGTACGCAAATTGCAGAGGGTCCAGAGAAGATTTCACCAGCGGCCTGAGGTGGGCCAAGACCAGCCTCTCCAGCACCTTCATCACATGAGATGTGAGGGCAACCGGTCGGTAGTTGTTGAGGCCAGATGGAGTCGTCTTCTTGGGGACAAGAACCAGGCAGGACGTCTTCCACAGCACCGGGACCTCCTCCTGCTTCAGGCTCAGGTTGAAGAGGTGTTGTAGGACCTCAGCCAGCTGGACGGCGCAGGTCTTCAGGACCACGGGGCTGATGCCGTCAGGTCCTGCAGCCTTGCGCTGGTGGAGTCTCTCCAGCTGTCTCCTAACCTGGCCAGTCGTCACAGAGAGGGGGGTGAGGGGGGTGGGTGGGGGGGTTCGAGGTGTAGATGGAGGAAGAGCCCTTTGAGATTGAGGGCTCTATGCAGTTCACCAGGGGGCACAGAGGGGGGAGGGGGGGAAGCAGCAGAGGTGTTTGGGAGGTGTGAGGTGTGGAGGAGACAGATGAGGGTGGTGAACTAAACCTGTTGAAGAAACAGTTTAGCTCATTGGACCTCTCCAGGTTCCCCCTGGTTGTTCCTCTCCAGGTTCCCCCTGGTTGTTCCTCTCCAGGTTCCCCCTGGTTGTTCCTCTCCAGGTTCCCCCTGATTGTTCCTCTCCAGGTTCCCCCTGGTTGTTCCTCTCCAGGTTCCCCCTGGTTGTCTCTCTCTCCCCTTGAACCCAGTAATCTCCTTCATACCGGTCCACACCTCCCTCACGTTGTTCTGCTGGAGTTTGGCCTCCAGCTTCCTCCTGTAGGAGTCCTTGCACTCCCTGAGCTTCTCCTTCAGGTGGCGCTGCACTCTCCTGAGCTCCTCCCTGTCCCCAGACCTGAAGGCTGCTTTCTTCTTATTAAGAAGAACTTTCAGGTGATCCACAGCTTGTTGTTGGGGAAGCAGTGTTCAGTCCGGGATGGTACGGTGGTGTGTTCACAGAATTTGATGTATTCTGTGATACAGTCCGTCCTGCTGTTGATGTCCTCCCCATGTGGTCCACACAGCACATCCCAGTCCGTGGACTCAAAGCAGTCCTGCAGGGCGTCTTTAGCCTCCTGTGTCCACCTCCTCACAGTCCTGGTGGTCACAGGCTGCCTCTGCACCAGAGGAACATACTTGGGGGTCAGCAGGACCAGGTTGTGGTCTGATCTACCAAGGGGGGGGGGGGGGGGGCAGTAGTACTGAATGCATCCATGGCATTAGCATACAGTAGGTCCAGAGTTTTATTGTTCCATGTGGGGCAGTTAACATACTGGTGCAAAGTTGGCAGTACTTTATCCAGACTGGTTAAAGTCTCCAGTAACTAACAAAAATGCACCGGGATGCTGAGTCTGAAGTTTAGCCACAGTGGAGTAGATGGTGTCCACTGCTGCCTCTACGTCAGCTGATGGAGGAACGTACGCAGCGATAACAATGGCGGACGTGAACTCCCTCGGCAAATAATACGGACGCATCCCCACGGCTAGAAGTTCAATGTCCGGGCTACAGAAATGTTCCTTCACACACGTGGTCAGGATTACACCACCTCTCGTTCACATAGACTTCAATCCCTCCACCTTTCTTCTTGCCGCTCTGCACAACGTCTCCGTCCCCCGAACAGTCCTGAAGCCGGGTACGGCCGCGCTGTGGTCCGGGAGATGTGAGTGCAGCCATGTCTCGGTGAAACACATGATGCTGCACTCCCGGTACTCTCTCTGGGTCTTTACCAGCGCGCCGAGCTCGTCCGTCTTGTTGACCAACGACCTCACGTTCCCCATTAAGATCTCCGGTACCGATGGTTTATATTTCCTCCTCTTCACCTTCATCTTAGCTCCAGCTCTGTAACCCCGACGTCTTCTCCGAAGTTCGCAGCAGTAGAGGGCTACTCAGCGTGATCAGCTGATCACGAGAGTAAACAATAACAATGCCCCCATCCAGAAACGTGGAAAAATTACGGTCCATTACGGTCCGTTAACTTAACACACGAGAGAAAGAAAAAACAAAACAACTACGAAGAGGAGAAAGGCTTAAAAAATACTAATAACAACACACTCGGGGAGGAGCTGCTGCAACAGGCTGCTGCTAGCACGGCGCCATCTTGGCATGCCAGATTGTGTGATGTCACAGCTGCTGTGATGAACTGGAGGATTCATAACGTTCACAAATCAACGATGACATCACTGATGGTCGATGACATCACTGATGGTTGATGACATCACTGATGGTTGCTGATTGGTTTTGCTGCTGTTGGATTTTCTCACCTTGAGGGAGGCTAGCAGTTCCCCCCTGTTTCCAGTCTTTGTGCTAAGCTAAGTTAAGCAGCTTCTTTTTTTTTTTTACAAACAGGTTTAATTCTGGACCAGAAATAGAGATAGTATGTTTATGAAGGCGAGTCATTGGACCAATCAGAGAGGACCTGGCTCTACTCACCCAGCGGCATGCCGATACCGTATCCTTTGGTGTCCAGCAGCCCTCCGATCTGCGTCAGGTTGCAGTTGAGGCTGCGGTAGTACTCGTTCATGGTGCTCTCCATCAGGAAGGCGTACTTGGAGTTGAGGACGCGGGCGATGCCTTCTTCAGTACTCTTCACAAACACACTGGGCTGCTTGGAGTACATGTAGTTCCACATCCGCTGGTACGTCTGGTACCGAGAGTTCTGGAGGAGGAGGGACACACACACACACACACACACACACACACACACACACCCACACCCACACACACATATACACACACATCCACACACACACACACACATATATATACACACATACACACACACACACCGCGATTGGCTGTTTCAGCGTCAATCAGCTGGTCCCTAACATGACGTAAGGACCAATCATGTGCCGAGCGTCCCTCATGCTGATCCGATCTAGTTCACATCTTTTTTCTTGTTCACTTCGTGTTTATCGATGCGGTAAAAGTCAGACGAGGATAAATCTGTGTTTTTGTTTCCGGTGGGGAGATCTGAACCAGCAGAGTTCGTCTGAACTTCATCTACGTTGGTTGCTACGGAAACAGCAGGCGCAAATACTCGGTGGGGACTACTTTCGGTTCAGGACTTTTTAACTGGTTCTTGACTGGTTTTTGAGTTGGTTTTAAACCCAGTTCAGACTTCTTTTAGACGGACCTTGTACTGCTTTTAGAAAGGCTTTAAAAGGTTTTTTGAAAGGTTTTAGAAATGTTTTAGAGATGTTTTAAAAGGTTTCAAAAGGCTTTAAAAGGTTTTAAAAGGTTTTAGAAATGTTTTAGAAGGTTTTACAAGGCTTTAAAAGGCTTTAAAAGGTTTTAGAAATGTTTTAGAAGGTTTCAAAATGTTTTAAAATGTTTTGAAAGTCTTTAAAAGGTTTTGGAAATATTTTAGAAGGTTTTAAAATGTTTTATAAGTTTTTAGAAATGTTTTATAAGGTTTTATAAGGTTTCAAAAGGCTTTAAAAGGTTTTAAAACGTTTTAAAAGGTTTTAGAAATGTTTTATAAGGTTTTAAAATGTTTTAGAAGGTTTCAAAATGTTTGAAAAGGTTTTTAAAAGGCTTTAAAAGGTTTTAGAAATGTTTTAGAATGTTTTAAAAGGTTTTAAAAGGATCTAAAATGTTAAATGTTTTAGAAGGTTTTAAAATGTTTTAAAATATTTTAGAAATGTTATAGAAGGTTTTAAAAGGTTTCAAAAGGCTTTAAAAGGCTTTAAAAGGTTTTAAAAGGTTTTAGAAATGTTTTAAAAGGTTTTAAAAGGATCTAAAATGTTTTAAAATGTTTTAGAAATGTTATAGAAGGCTTTAAAAGGTTTTAGAAGGTTTCAAAAGGCTTTAAAAGGTTTTACAAGGTTTTAGAAATGTTTTAGAATGTTTTAAAAGGTTTCAAAAGTCTTTAAAGGGCTTTAAAAGGTTTTAAAAGGTTTTAAAAGGTTTTACAAGGCTTTAAAAGGTTTTAGAAATGTTTTATAAGGTTTTAGAAATGTTTTAGAAGGTTTTAAAAGCCTTTAAAAGGTTTTAAAAGGTTTGGAACTGATGTTCGACAGATTTTGGACTTGGTTCTGGACTAGTTTTAAACTCGCTAACTCGTTATTAGAAATAAAATGTGTGTCTCACCATGAAGAAGGTCATGGTGGATCCTCCGTGGATGGTGCCGTACTGGATGTTGGTCTGGTCAGCCAGGTCGTCGGGGGACTCGATGGGCACCTCCATCCGCTGCACGGTGAGGAACGCCGCCAGGTTGGCGGTGTAGGAGGAGATAATGATGAGGGTGAACGCCCACCTGAAGGAGCAGAAGAAGAAGAGCTTTAACCCCCGACAAACTCTCGTTGCGAGCTCAGAGCCAGATGGAGGGCACGGCGGGGGGGCGTCGGGAGGTTTCTGGTAAAAATCCTCAACCTAAACATGAAGTCGGGCTGCGGCGGAGACGACAGGACGTGAATCTGTCTCCACGCTACGAGACGCTCTCCAGAAAACACTCACGAGTATTTATTCTGAGTGCCAGACGAGGCAGAGAGGATGATGACGGACCTCCTCCGGTCCCTCCGGTGTCCCGACCATCTGCCCGGCGGCAGCAACTGGGACTGAGGGGAGTGGGGGTGGAGGGGGGGAGCGGGGGGAGGGGGGGGTAGTTTACTGAGGAACTATATAACTGTACAAACTGTACACTCCTATGAGAAGGCAAAAGTCATGCAATTTAAAATCCAGAGGGCAGAGGAGCAGAACTAAAAACAAGGAGAGAAGCTGCCATCATCATCATCATCATCATCATCATCATCATCATCATCATCATCATCATCATCATCATCATCGTCGTCATCATTTTCACGAGTCTCTTTACCATCTGTTCACCTTCAGCTAATGTGAGGAGGAGGGGGGTGGGGGGGCGGGAGGGGGTAGAGTGATGATTTTACAAATGAGACAAGAGACTGCGACGTTTACACGACTGTTTGTTCGTTTGTTTGTCTGTCTGTTTATTTATTTGTTTGTTTGTTTGATCTGCCCTCCAGGAGGAGGTCAGATCAGAGCAGGATCTCCTGGCCGACAAAACGTGTGATGAGGGGGCGGAGCTTCACCGTCCGAGACAAGGTCAGGAGACAAGGTCAGGAGACAAGGTCAGGAGACACCAGGTGTTTTTTCTTTTTGTCTTTAGTGTAATTACCTGTTTGTTCGCTTAGCTGCTTGTTAGCTGCTTGTTAGCTTTCTTAGCTGCTTGTTAGCTTAGCTGCTTGTTAGCTTAGCTGCTTGTTAGCTGCTTGTTAGCTTTCTTAGCTGCTTGTTAGCTTAGCTGCTTGTTAGCTGCTTGTTAGCTTAGCTGCTTGTTAGCTGATGGTTAGCTTTCTTAGCTGCTTGTTAGCGGTGTGTTAACTTGAGTTTAGCTGTTTTTTGGTGAAATTAACTGCGAACCACGTGAACAGTGGCGCCATGGCAACAGGGTTCTCCAACATGAACCCCGTTCCCCCGTGGTACGAACCAGACTCCGCTGACGCAGCGCGTGGACAGAGCCCTCGGCATGATCTCGGAGCCCTGCTGCATGAAGCCTCCGATGGGGAACCACAGGCTGTTCCCCAGCGTGTACTGGTTCTCCAGGATGTCCCGCCGCTCCCGCAGACACGGGTGAGGGTTGTACCACTCGTAGGGGCTCAGCCTGGGAGGGGGAGGGTGATGGGGAGGGGGGGGGGGGGGTGTCGGAGGAGGAGGGGAAAGGGGGGGTCAAAAAAGATGTTCATTGGTTAGACTGAGCTCAACTTTCTCCTCGACATTTAAACTTGACTTTTAACAGTTAAACTTTGTTCTCTTTCAGGTTTCTCACCAGGTGAGTTACGTCCCTGTGAACTCGGTGTTCCTGGTTGTGAAGTGAAGATAAAATAAAAGACGCTCTGAGAGGCGGTTTGTTACCTGGCGGCGAGGAAGAGGACGCAGCTGACGGCGAGATACGCCAACAACATGAAGAGCCAGACGGCCGGAGAGAACGGGTCCAGGAAGGAGAAGTAACCGGGTTTACGACCCTGAAACACACACACACACACACACACACACACACACACACACACACACACACACACACACACACACACACATCAGGATAAAATCTGTCTGCAGCCCGAGGGCCCTTTAAAAGGTCAATGCAGCCTCTCTCTGTGTGTGTGTGTGTGTGTGTGTGTGTGTGTGTGTGTGTGTGTGTGTGTGTGTGTGTGTGTGTGTGTGTGTGTGTGTGTGTGTGTGTTCTTCAGCAGCTGGGTGTTTAGTGTATTGAAGTTACGGCGTCTCGGTTCAGATCCTGAACTTCCCTCCCGATCGAGGCGACAGATCTCCGGCGACTCGTCGGTATCGAGAGCGTAAATCGCCGCCGGCCGTTAGCGTCGGTGGAAACGATGCTCGCGGTTCGACTTAATCCTTAAATAAACACTTCAGCCTCGCCGCACATTAAACAGCTGACTGATCAATACGAGGATCGACCGTGGAGGACAGATGGTGGAGAGGAAGACGAGGAGCTGCCTTCAGGCGCCGTGGGTCGGCACGCTTCCACCAGAAATACACGTTTTATTAACGCTTGTTGTTGTGGAGCTCCTGAAGCAGACGTCACTCCGTTCAAACACCTCTTTATTATTCACATTTTGGGGGAAATTGTTGTTTTTTCCAAGTTTTTCTAAAATTGCCTTCAACTGTTATTACAACGTGTTTGATGACACGTCCATCAAACACTCGCTGCAGGAAATCGGGATGTTGCAGCAGATTTTTACACAAAAAAAATAAAACTGTCGTCAATTGAAGTTCTGTTGAAAGTTTTACAACATAAAGTCGACTTTATGTTCATTTCCACCGTATTTGCTGCAATTTTGCTAATTTCCTGTGATTTCTTTCTGCAAAAAACTCTGCTGAAGGTATGACATCATAAAGTTACTCTTTCAAAATACAACTCTCTTTATTACCATAAATAAGCGATTTAAACCCACAATTTATGTAATTGAATGTGATTTTATTTTGACTTTCCTTCATGTCTGGTGTTATGACGTTGATAAATGAAGTCATTTATCGGTACAGGTTTCCTCCTGAGTTAAAGTCATTAACTGGAGCTGTGACGTATATGTGAGAAGTTATTGAACATTAAATGGAGGAATTTAAATCCGGGTTAAAGTAAAGAGCGTTAAATGACGTCCGACCGGTGAAAGCTGCTTCTGATGAGTTCCTGCGTCACTTCGTCCCAACAGGCCGGACGTCCCGACCAACCTGCAGCTTCTCACTCAACAACTCTCACGAGCGGCTTTTTACATTTTTTTATGGCGAAGTTGTTGTGATTTAGATTTTCCCGACAAATCCTGCTTTCATGTTTAAAGACTCGGAGGAACGCGGAGGCGGCGGCTTCTTGCAGAGTTATTGTCAAGTCTTGCATCATGTCGTCAGGTCGAGTCGCTTCACAACGAATTCACACCGTCGCTTTTTAGCAGATTTCACTCAGCTGTAAATTTGAAATGTTTTTTTTTCTTCGACTGACCTCGACTGCTGCCAAAGACACTTCTACAAAATCCTGAAATAAGAGTCTGACTACGTGCAACTGTCACGCCTAGACAGCCCAAAGCGTGTCTATTTCACGCTTTGCTGTGCTACCGGGTGACCGAACTGTGGAATAAATCATTGATGCTCACTTTCTAAACAGACTTCTTAACACCTTGCAGAGTGTTTTTAAAACCTCTTTTAAAGCAGAGATGGACGTAAATATTTCCGATACCAGAACTGTATCTTTGAGGACTGATGAGTGGACAGAAAGGAAAACCAGCAACTATTGCAGGACTTCGATACCTTTTTATGAAACAAAATAAGAAAGCAGGTCTCAGTCGGACTCTCAGGAAGTCTCTGTTTTTAGATTCCAGTCAGCGGTCGTCTCTCGGAGGCTGAAGAACTCATATTTTCCCTGAAACTGAATCACTTCCTCTCCAAATAAAAGGAGAAGAACCGATCCCTCTGTCTGTCCTCGGCTTTATTAAATGTTTGGACTCGGTGACGCCGAAGAATCCAAACATGTAAAAGCAACTAAAAACAAAAAATGTACATGATCAGAAAAGTCCAAAACTCAAAACGAACTGTTTACTACGACGACACAGAAACAGCTGATTAATGTTTCGTTTTTTAATCCGCTGACGGACGAACGGCCGCGGTGCCTTCAGGTGCCTCAAACCTGTTTTTCACGATTCGTCCAACCAAACGCTGAGTTTCAAGGTCACGTCTTCTCTGTGAAGGTCTCCCGTTGACCTCTGACCTCCTGGATGTGACTCAGTTCAGTTCAGTAAAAGAAGATCCAAAAAACTGAAACCAGATTCTTCTTACACTCCTTTCAGGCGCTCGAGTGGTTAAATCATAAAAAATAAAAAAAACAGTTGCTAGGCAACGACGACGTGGGCGGCGCCTAGAAGCCGCGGAGCTCTAACGCAACGCAGGAAAATGCATCTGACTGAAACGAGCTTTTAATAAATGTAAAACCAAAAATCGAGGTTGTGTTTCAAGCCGATGCGGTTTCTGTTTCTAACTGGTGTTGAGAAACAAACCAGGAAAAGAGCAGGAAGTGGAGCAGGAAGTGGAGCAGGAAGTGGAGCGGTGAGCTCACCAGGTTCACCCGGTACAGGATGCTGATCCCCAGAGTCATGAAGGGTTTGGAGAAGTCGATGACCTTCTCCCGCTCTGAGGTGATGGTGAAGCCGGCGACCGCCAGGTCGGCTTTCTGCAGAGACACAAGAGACATGCTTTCAGTTGATGCTTGAGACTTTTCCTCTCAACTAAAAATATCCACGTCCATGTTTATTTTATTAATGAAAACTATAAATAAAACATTTTGTTGTTGTTTTGTTGTGAAAATGAACAAAAACTAAAGTAAAATGTGAACGATGGACGAACGGACAAACAAACTAAAGCAGATTTCTCCCTTTTAACTTTTCAGTAACTTTGATCTTTTTGTCTTATTCTGATTTCATCTAAACGCTCGTGAGCATTAATATTTAACTTCTTTCCTCGTATAAAAACACTTTTCTCTGAGTTTTTCCAGCAGCGACTGACTGAAGTGTAGATTTAACCTTGTCGGTGAACACGGTGACGTGAAAGTTGAAGATAATCTCATTAACGAGTAGATCCACGACGGAGCGTCGAGCTGGACGCTCTTCATCAACACTTCATTCATTAACGAGGAGACGCTTGTTCAACGGATTTCACCCACTTTCATCAGGCTCAGGGAGGGCAATGGGTGTGTGTGTGTGTGTGTGTGTGTGTGTGTGTGTGTGTGTGTGTGTGTGTGTGTTCATGTGTGTGTCTGGTGTGGTGTGTGTGTGTGTGTGTGTGTGTGTGTGTGTGTGTGTGTGTGTGTGTGTGTGGTGTGGTGTGGTGTGTGTGTGTGTGTGTGTGTGTGCGTGGTGTGGTGTGGTGTGTGTGTGTGTGTGTGTGTGTGCGTGGTGTGGTGTGTGTGTGTGCGTGGTGTGGTGTGGTGTGTGTGTGTGTGTGTGTGTGTGTGTGTGTGTGGCGTGGTGTGGTGTGTGTGTGTGTGTGTGTGTGTGTGTGGTGTGGTGTGTGTGTGTGTGCGTGGTGTGGTGTGGTGTGGTGTGGTGTGTGTGTGTGTGTGTGTGTGTGGTGTGGTGTGTGTGTGTGTGTGTGTGCGTGGTGTGGTGTGGTGTGTGTGTGTGTGTGTGCGTGGTGTGTGTGTGTGTGTGTGTGTGTGTGTGTGTGTGTGTGTGTGTGTGTGTGTGTGTGTGCGTGGTGTGGTGTGTGTGTGTGTGTGTGTGCGTGGTGTGGTGTGGTGTGGTGTGGTGTGGTGTGGTGTGTGTGGTGTGGTGTGTGTGTGTGTGTGTGTGTGTGTGTGTGTGTGTGTGTGTGTGTGTGTGTGTGCGTGGTGTGGTGTGTGTGTGTGTGTGTGTGCGTGGTGTGGTGTGTGTGTGTGTGTGTGTGCGTGGTGTGGTGTGGTGTGGTGTGGTGTGGTGTGTGTGTGTGTGTGTGTGGTGTGGTGTGTGTGTGTGTGTGTGTGTGTGTGTGTGTGTGTGTGTGTGTGTGCGTGGTGTGGTGTGTGTGTGTGTGTGTGTGCGTGGTGTGGTGTGGTGTGGTGTGTGTGTGTGTGTGTGTGTGTGTGTGTGTGCGTGGTGTGGTGTGGTGTGTGTGTGTGTGTGTGCGTGGTGTGGTGTGGTGTGTGTGTGTGTGTGTGTGTGTGCGTGGTGTGGTGTGGTGTGTGTGTGTGTGTGTGTGTGTGTGTGGTGTGGTGTGGTGTGGTGTGTGTGTGTGTGTGTGTGTGTGCGTGGTGTGGTGTGGTGTGTGTGTGTGTGTGTGCGTGGTGTGGTGTGGTGTGTGTGTGTGTGTGTGTGTGTGCGTGGTGTGGTGTGGTGTGTGTGTGTGTGTGTGTGTGTGTGCGTGGTGTGGTGTGTGTGTGTGTGTGTGCGTGGTGTGGTGTGGTGTGTGTGTGTGTGTGTGTGTGTGTGCGTGGTGTGGTGTGTGTGTGTGTGTGTGTGTGTGTGTGTGTGTGTGTGTGTGTGTGTGTGTGTGTGCGTGGTGTGGTGTGGTGTGTGTGTGTGTGTGTGTGTGTGTGCGTGGTGTGGTGTGTGTGTGTGTGTGTGTGTGTGTGTGTGTGTGTGTGTGTGCGTGGTGTGTGTGTGTGTGTGTGTGTGTGTGTGTGTGTGTGTGTGTGTGTGTGCGTGGTGTGTGTGTGTGTGTGTGTGTGTGTGTGTGTGTGTGTGTGTGTGTGTGTGTGTGTGCGTGGTGTGGTGTGGTGTGTGTGTGTGTGTGTGTGTGTGTTCGTGCTGAGGGATCCAACAGTGTAATTGAAACAGTTTTGTATAATTAGTCAGAAAAAGGCAGTTGATTAGCCTCTTAATGGCTTGTGTTTCCCATTTCCTCTTTCTGACACACACACACACACACACACACACACACACACACACACACACACACACACACACACACACACACACACACACACACACAGATCAGCCACCATCACCATTGTGGTCATCATGCTCTCTTGTGGATCTAACTCTTCCTGACTGTCCGGTCTGTTCGGTCATGTCGCCCGTTGGTTTGTGTGTCGATTTCCAAACAATTTCCCCACTTTGAATTTTTTTTCTCACTTTCCATAAATTTGTCTGAATTTACTGGAACGGCTTCACATTTAAATAATTCAGAAATTATTTAATGGTCCTCGTATAATAAAAGGACAAAAGAGTAGAATAAATTTAACTCGAAAAACCAAACAACAGGCGTCACAGCGGTTCAGTGGTTTTCATGGTCGCATCACAGTGAAAAGGTTCTGGGTTTGAATCCCGGCCTTCCTGTGTGAGTCTGCAGGTTCTCCGTGTGCCTGCGTGGGTTCTCTCGGTTCTCCGGCTTCCTCCCACCATCCAGAAACATGAACCTCAGGTTAACTGGTGGTTCTACAAATGTCCCTGAGGTGTGAATGAGAGCGTGGACGGTCTTTGTTTCCGTCTGTCTCTGTGTCCCTGTGATGGACTGACCACCTGTCCAGGTGAACCCCGCCTTCACCCAAGGTGAGCTGGGATAGGCTCCGCCCCCCCGTGACCCCAGTCAGGATAAAGAGGGTGTAGATGATGGATGGATGGAACCAAACAACAATGGATGACTGACAAATAGACACACACACACACACACACACACCACACCACACCACGCACACACACGTACGTCTTTACTTCCTCTGCAGTTTTAATTAGACGACCTCCCTGAGACACTTGATGCTTCCTCAGCGTTTCCGCCGCTCTACGTAATTGGTCGAATCTCGCGTTGCAGTTAAGGGTGCCGTCGCTGTTGCCATAACGACTAATGCAGAACCGATGGTGGAGAAATCATTGAATGCTGCTCGTCAGTGTGTCAGTGTGAGATATTTTCTGTGTGGTCACACTTTATAATTGCTCTGAAACAACATTCAGCTCATCAGTTGCTTTTCATCAACGTCGTCGCCGGAGAATCAATCAGTTCTGTAACTATTGATCGAACTGAATAAAAGAAAAGAAAATTCACGTCATCATCCATCAGTGATGTCATCATCCATCAGTGATGTCATCGTTGGTTTGTGAACGTTGTGAATCCTCCAGTTCAGATTCTGTCCGTCACCATCTTTGCTAGTTCGGAGCAGTTTGGAGCAGGAAGTGACCATATTTGGACGAGCTGGGGGAGGAGCCAGCGGTGGATCTGACCGATCTGATTGGAAACCTGACGATACCCCCCCCCCCCCCCCCCCCACACACACACACACACACTCACACACACTCACACACTCACCCTGTTGATCAGCTCGCCCACCATCCCGGTCCAGCTCCCGTTGGGCTCCGGCGCTCCGTACTGCCCGTCGTCCACCAGCTTGATCCTGAAGGAGAACTTCAAGATGTCCGCCAGCTCACGCAGCATGTCCACGCAGAAGCCCTCGTACTGCTCGTTACCCTGGAAGTCCTGGTAGTTGGACTTCCGCATCACGTAGGGGTTTTCCTGTCCAGAAGGGAGGTGGGAATAAACAAACAAACAAACAAACAAACAAACAAATGTCCGGTTTCAGCAGAGGAGCGTGAAACCCGCCCGGTAACCATAACTAACGCCAAGTCACCGGTTCGTTACCAGTATCGTGGTGACGATGAGCGTCTTGTTGGCCAGCGTCTCGGACGCGTTCAGGTCCAGCGAAGTGGAGTTCATGGCCAACGTGTTGTTGGAGTACCACGTGCCGATCTGAGGAAGACAGCAAGAGGTGGAGTCAGAGGCGGAGTCAGAGGCGGAGTCAGAGGCGGAGTCAGATAGAAGGAAAAACTAATGGATGGTTTAACTTTGAAAAGTCCGAATTTCAACCGGAAGTCTGACAGTCTGGTTACAACAAGTTTAAAGACAAACAGCTTGGCCTTGATTTGTCTTCGAATTTTCACCCCTCCGATATTACGATATGAATGCGGCAGCTTTTAGGCGTATTACCGCCACCTTCAGATGGGAGGAACACACTACAACCAGGCGCCGGGAAAAAAACGGGAAAATAAGGACGAATGAAAGTCGCATGTACGAATAGATTTTGGAGATTAAAAGGAACATCGGTGCTCCGGACGCCAGCGATGAAGCTCACGCTTCAGGGAAGGTTACGAGTGTGAAACAGAAAGCGGATCCTTCTCGTGTCGGCTTCAAGGATTCGAAGGCTCCTAAATAGTTTCCTGCACAATTACAAAATCCTCTCACGCACAAAATAAATAAATAAAAGCTGGAAGAACCCGAAACAAACGTCTTTCGTGGAGCTCCAGGCAGATGAGAACGGTCTGAGTTATGGAAGCAGCTGCAGAATCGATGCTGAGATCAATGAGGGAGGATCCGACTCCTCCCGCCTCCTTCGCCGGGTTAAATGAGTTCGTAAATACGTAGCGAAAGATGTCGTCTGCTGACCTCACGTCCTCGGTTCCCATCTGTCTTACTGCTTTTCTTCTGCTGCTTTGTTTACCCTCCAAACAAACACACATTTGTCAGACTTTCAGGATTTCCTCCGTGACGCCGAGTTTCTGTTGTTGGTTTTTTTTCGTTAGTTCTCAGAGGAGGCGATGAAAAATCCGTGTTTTAAATCAGAACACGCAATTTAAATGCTTTAAAATTGTTTACATATATATATATATATATAGTTTATATATATATATATAGTTTATTTATAGTTTATACATATATATAGTTTATATATAAAGTTTATTTATAATTTATATATATATAGTTTATTTATAGTTTATATATATATAGTTTATATGTAGTTTATATATATATAGTTTATTTATAGATTATACATAAATATAGTTTATATATATATAGTTTATTTATAGATTATACATAAATATAGTTTATTTATAGTTTATATATATAGTTTATTTATAGTTTATATATATATAGTTTATTTATAGTTTATATGTAGTTTATAGATATAGTTTATATATATATATATATAGTTTATATATATATATATAGTTTATATGTAGTTTATAGATATAGTTTATATATATATAGTTTATATATATAAACTATATTTATATATATATATACATATACATATAGTTTATATATATATATATAGTTTATTTATAGTTTAAATAAAAACCTGCTGAAGAACTGATTCTACTTTCATATCTGGATTTGGAGGAGGAGGAGGAGGGGATGGAAGAGGAGGAGGAGGTGGAAGAGGAAATGGAGGAGGAGAAGGAGGGTAACCCCCCTCCGACCCCACAGGAGACCATCTGACCCTGTGGTGACCTTTGACCTTTTACTGCTAATCTGAGGTCGTAAACCAACAACTCGGCCCGTGTGGACGAAGTCCGTCTGCATTGATTTTATCGGAGTGATGAGAGAAGCGCTTTGCTGCTGGAGGAACAGCGGTACCTGAACTCACCACCAGATTTCTGCTGGTGGAAAAA
>NW_027185394.1:673122-753122 GCF_022577435.1 Embiotoca jacksoni | reverse complement strand
CATAATTTCTTATTATAATAACTAGAGAAACCTGTTTTTGTATGATTGAGTCTCTGGGCTCTCATCCACTTTGTTTTTTAAATAAAAACAAAAGAAGCGGCTAAAAGAGGCTAAAAAAGCCCCGTAGAGTGACCAGCTTTAACCAGAGTTTTTTTGTTTTCATCACTCTGTATAACTTTTAAACGCCGTCTCAGTGACGGCGAACTCTCCGTAACACCTGTCGTCTCGTCGCAGTCAGCAGAGCGTGCCGGACACAAAGTTAAAGGGAGGTCGTCCATGGCGACGCAGGTGGAACGAAGTGGAGGAATCATTTTCCTTTTGGTCCCTTTCCAGGGTTTTGTTACAGCGTGGCGTGTGTGTGTGTGTGTGTATGTGTGTGTGTGTGTGTGTGTGTGTGTGTGTGTGTGTGTGTGTGTGTGTGTGTGTGTGTGTGTGTGTGTGTGTGGTTGTGGTGGTGGGAGGAGGGGAGGGGGGTTGAATGAGGATTTCGCCCTTGGTTCGCGGCGTGAAGGGCCCTCGTGAACGGCCACCATTAAAAGCGTGTGATCGCGGCGGCGTTTAGAGTCGAGATCCAGACGAGTTATTATCCACGCAGAGCGCAAGGGCACGAAATCATAACGATGACAAACGGCGGCAGGACCCAGCATGCATCTGTGATGAGCAGGGATAGAGGAGGAGGAGAGGGGGGTTGTGGGTAAAGAGGAGATGCATGAAGGTGGCGGGCGGTGAGGTGAAGGGAGGGCTGACGGAGAAGTTTGGATCCAAGATGGGACCTGAAAACATCCCATAAAAAGATGGTTTGGAGGGGAAAAAAAAAATGACAAAACAGAGATGGTGAGATGATCAGCGGAAAGAAAAAGAAACAAAACCAAAGGAAACAAGGATGGAAGGAGACGGGAGAGGAAAAGAAAGAGGTGTAAAAACCTCCCTTACAGTCAAATAAAAGACGTTATTTATGTACAAAGTAAATAAAAGTGGGCTTAATGTTGATCCCTGAGGGACGCCATCAACAACAGGATGAAAAGCCGGTGAGGAAAGAAGTAAAGAAAAAGAGAACAGAAGGATAGAAGAGTTTTAAACAGGCCTAAAGAAATGAAAACGAGTTAAAAGGAAAAGTAACGGTGAGGATCAACATCTTTGTAAAAACTGGATTTAACTTTATAATAAAGCTTCTTCTTACCATGGTGGTGAGGATGTACTTGTAGAAGGCCGACGTCATCCCGAGCTCGTTGGCCTGCAGGTCACCAGAGACAAAGAAGAAGAAGAAGAAGAAGAAGAAGAAGAAGAAGAAGAAGAAGAAGAAGAAGATGAAGAAGAAGAAGGTGAGCCGCCGTGAGACAGGAAGAACTCATCCTCCAACTTCCTACTGAAGACAACATGACTCTCAGTTTATTTAAAGGAACAATCCTGTTTTTTTTGTTTCCCAGCCGTCACTCCGCCGCTCGTCGACACAATTACGTGACTGGAAACTGAAGTTATACAACGACAGGAAGCGAAGAATGGCTGAAATAAAAGTTTAATATAGAAATAATAGGAAAGAAAAAATAAGTCGGTGACGTCTGGAACATTCGGCTCGATGTCTGATTTCTAAAACTTTTAGACGTCTCCTGACTGAACGGCTGCTGGTCCGTTTTCTTTTTCCTTTTTTTTTCTCATTTGTTTGAGTTTCCAGTCCGAACACCTGCGAGTGATTTAAACTGGCAGCTTCACAGCAGCCTGCAGAAGGATTATTAATCCATTAACCTTCCACGCGCTGCTGCCCCCCCCCACCCCCCCGGCCTCTCCACAACCCCGGTAACCTAAAACCTTTTCACGAAACATCCCGGCACGCTTCGTTTTGTGTTCTCAACCCCTGAAGGGTTCAGATCTGAGAAGTAAAACTGGAACCTGCTAATAATTTAAAAAAAAGCTGCTGGAGTTTGGTTTTTGTTTGTTTTGCAGCCAGTTTGGCAGAAAACCAGCTCGTGTGTGAACTCTGTAAAAAACCACAGAGGAAGAAACGCTCCCAACAAAACAACCAACGAGATGTTAGGAACAGACGGAGGATGAAGGAGGTGAAAGCACCGAGCTACCGGACCTATCCACACTTCTACAGGGAAAAACTGAACATCTGATTTTCCTTTTTAAATTTGTTTAAAAAGCTTTTTTCAGACTTCATATTCTCATTTGTACCTTAAATACAGAAGTAAACCTGAGAGATGGTTAAGTTGCAGCTCAAAAGGTCAATAATTTATATTTCCATTTCCTTAATTTACTAATAACAATAAAATCCAGTTTTTTTTTTTCAACGTCTGTTCTGGATTTCAAATCCAAAGTGTTGAAAGTCAGATTTTAGTCACAACATGCAAATGTTTCAGAATAAAAGCCCAGTTAAGAATACAAAGGCGTCTTTTTTCTGACTAAAGGGCTTTTAATTTGTAGCGTAAATCAGGCTTCTTGTAGTGCGGTAAACTTTAACAGGGCAAACGGGAGCGGATCAAAACAACATTTATTTTCCTAGAAAAGGGGCGGAGCAACAGCAGCTACAGAGGTTGAGAAAAAAAGACAAAGAGTTTGAAGGAGCTGCGTCCTGACCTTCCTGAGGATGTGGTAGGAGATGGAGGCGTTGGCGTCGATGATGATGGTGGCCACCTTGTCGTCGCGGATCTCCTTCAGCAGGGGGGTGGGGTCGAGGCTGTCGTCCAGCATCCGCACCGACAGCGTCTCCCGGGAGATGAGGAAGCGGCGGACGAGCTCCTCCAATCGCAGCAAGCCTTTAAGGAAGAAAAACAACAGCTGTTTACTAATGGGTCACATTTGGGTTAAAGATGTTTACAGTTTAAAAAAATCACACGTTTGGGAAGCGGCGTTAAAAGTCCGGACCGCCGCGGAGACGGAAAAAGAGACGGCAGCAGCCGTAAATGATGCTCGTATGAGGGTTCGGCTTGTTTGCTTTGTAAAATTACCGCTTTGACTCGAGAGAGAAAATTGATGGGAAGTCGGAGTCATTAGAGAGACAAACAACCGCCGCCGCTTCTGAAAAAACTTCCTGCAGCCGGAAAAAAAAAGAGGCAATAAAACAGACGGAGCGGGATGAAGGTGATTACGAGTGGAAGTCCATTAATTCTTCTACCTCTGAGGACGAATTTTAGGCCGGCGAGTCGGTTCAGGAGGGAAATGGTTTTCACACGAGTCTTTCATCAGGTTCATCGAGGATTGTGATGGAAGTTTTAAGTGAGGTTTTTTTCTTTGCGTAAAAAATTGCGGGAATTAGAAAAAGTTCAGAAAGAAAGATGTGATTTTTTTTAAGCATTGTCTGATAAAGGAATAAATATTGTATTTCTAATCTTTTTTTAAATGTATTTATTTATTGATCTTCAGAAAAACAGTTCATCAGGTTCTGTCTAGTTTCTGCTGTTTGAACTCTCGTTTCCTCATCACCAAAAATCTCATTTGAACAACAGCTGGATGAAACTAACAGATAACAATCTTCGCATCCTTATTTCCACTTTTTTTTTTTTATGACATCATCTCGTTGCATCTGGAGAAAACTCAACATCTCGAATGGCTCAACCACAAAAAACAATCACATTTTTTTTGTATGACAATTAATCATCAAATAAAATGTGATATTTATGACATCCTCCCATCAACACGCCTCCTCATGAATCTGTTGCTTGTTCTGATTCCTCCTCTCCTCTCCTCTCCTCTCCTCTCCTCTCCTCTCCTCTCCTCTCCTCTCCGTCTCTTCTTCCTCCTCCATCAATCTCAGGTTTTTTCCAGCTGACTGAGCCTCATCGTTTTAAGGTCTCCCGGTCTTTAGCCGCGGGGTCCCGGCCCCGTTAACGGCGCTGTTTTTAACGGGCCCGTATCGTTGCCATCGTCCGGTTAAACCCCGGCGAAGGTCCGTGACGAATGCTTTATGGCGGCGATTTACTGGAGACACGCCTGCTGCTTCGGTCGAGGACAGACGAGGAGACGAGACGCCGGCCGACCGGCTCTGAATGTTAAACTGAGATGATGCAAGTGGCAGCTTTTTTTTTTCCCGGAGAGTGACTCAGGAAACGTAATGAAACTCTTCTTTCTTTGACCTACTTAATCTCCTTTAGAGGGATTTTTATATTCCTGATGAAACAAAACCTTTATCTGTCGGTGCTGAAGACTTACAGGTTGTCATGGCAACGACATGTCTTCGATACGACGTGAACAACTTGAATGTCTTCGTTCTTTACATCCTCTAGGACGCCATATGGTCTTTTTGGTCGTCCAGGACTCCTCGACAAAAAATTCTCGAAACTGTTTGGTGTTTCAGTTTTGTCAGTTTCATCCAGTTGTTTTTATAGGAAAGGATTTTAAAGATTGTTGCCATGGAGACGTAGCACCGTTTGTCCCGCTTGCTTTGCCCGGAAACTCAAGAAGTTTTAAAACCATTTCGTCGTTATTATTTGGTTTGAACGGGCAGTCGGTGAAACCTGAAACCAAATCAGTTGTTTTTTTTTACCTTTTTGGAAGGTTTACGAGCTCCTTTCTGATTTTTGGTTTCGGTGTCTTACCCGAGAACTCTTTGGCATGCAGACAGGGTGGAGGAAGAACCAGGGATTGAACCGACAACCCCCGGAGTTAGTCAGAGCAGCTGAGAAACAGAAGAGGTTGTGACAGCGGGTCGAAGGCGGGACAGATCCTGAACCGGGTTTTGGGGGGGGAACAAATGTGCTCCACGACTTCCAGGAACCATCGGACAGACCACATAAACAAACGCACACTTCGCAGACGGACTCACACTCCGCCTTGGCGCAGATGAGGCTGGTGGTCGGGTAGCCGAAGGAGCGCAGGATGGAGCCGACGGCCAGGCTCAGGTCCTCGTTGCTCGGGTAGAGCGTCACCGAGGCGAAGCGGAGGTACGGCAGCTTCGGGGTTTCCTCCGGACCAATCTTCACGTGAGGGATCTGAGGGAACCAAGAAAAACAGAAGGAACAGGAAGTGAGTCTGGATCTGAGGGAACCAAGAAAAACAGAAGGAACAGGAAGTGAGTTGGGATCTGAGGGAACCAAGAAAAACAGAAGGAACAGGAAGTGAGTCGGGATCTGAGGGGAAAAGATGGAAAAGTAAAGAAAAGCAGCGATGGGAAAGGAAACTTAAACGTGAGGGTTTTAAAGCTTCTTTTATTTGAGGCCAACAGCGTCTGTTATTTAGGCTGGAAAATGAATTGCTGAATGAGGAATCAGGTCGGAGGACGAACGGCCTTCCCGGTCCGTCGCTCGGCGGGTCGACCTCAGCCTCCCACCTGCAGACGTTTTAAACTGTAATTAGACTCAACTCGGCTTCACTTTGATCTGAGGATGGTTAGAGGCTTAACGGAGGAGGAGATTAAACACCAGTTAAAGTCCATCAGAGCTGCTGATCTGAGAGTCGACCTGTCGGCCGGCAGACAGAAACACGCGTGACACCTTTAATAAACACGTCAGCTGATTTCTCTCGAGTTTTATCCGAAGGTATCTTTTAGTTTCCCGAAGACGTCTTCGGGAAGCAAAAATGTCACAACAGTCCCATGCTGTGTTCAAATGGATGTACAATGTGGGAAGGCGTGTGCAACCGTATACTCGTCGTTAAGGAGCTTAAATTGTTAAAACACCGTTGCTAGGTAACAGCAACATGGCGGGCATCTAGAAGCCCCAGAGGCTAACAATTTAGCATGCTAACGAAGGGGGGAGGTGTAATGTAATGCAGGAAATGCAAAGGGGTGATGAACATTTTTCTCAGATGTAGGCTATTATCTAAGTTACGAAGACAAACTCTCCATGACTAAAATTATAATATATTAGCTGAACATCCAACCAAACATGAACGTCCATATTTGGAGGAGCTTTGGGAGGAGCCAGCGGTGGATCTGACCGATCTGATTGGAAACCTGACGATACTACGTCCCGCCCACCGATAGCTGTAACCTGACTGCACCACAGCCTGTCAATCAAACAGACACGCCCCCAAAAACAGGTCTTCTTGAATCTTCTTTTCTAATGAATGAGGGATTATTTTCAGATGGACCTCCAGAAAACTAATAAGAAGGAGTGACTTTAGCTAACAACACCGAGATAACTGATGGACACATTTTATTCACTTTGGATTTGATGAGAGAAGTTGAATGGGAGTCTATGGAGCCGGAGGCTTTTTGGAGCCGACCTCTAGTGGCACTCGCTGGTATTGCAGCTGAAGACACTTCCAAATTGGCCTCTACAATCTAGGGATGAAACATGTCATCAACACTTGGGAACAGACGTGACTCACCTCCTTTTCCCCACAGATGTGACTGATTGTGGAGCCGGAGGCGGGACTAGAGGCGGGGCCAATCACGGAGACCACACCCTTCGGCAGGATCTGGCACACTGAGAGGGAAACAGAGACAAAGAGGTTCATTTTAACATGACGCTGCAGATTTTTGTGGCGGTTTGTTGCTGATTCATTCTGCAGGAAGTATTGATTAGTTTGTTTCATGCTTGAGTTTGATTAATGTGGACATTTGCTTTATTTAGACTGGATTTCAATCGTATTTTATTTTGGTAGTTTTTCTGCTTCTTTGCTTGTTTGAACATACCAAATCGTACTGCTTCTTCTGGTGATAACACCAAGCTACATTTCTCAGCACATTTAACTCCTCTTTGAACTTTATTTGAAGGCCTGTTTGTTCCCTGCTGTGTGAACATCTCCATATGTAAAGTGCAGGTTTCTCTATTTTCGCCTGCCTCGTTAAACAAAGGTTGAAGCTTTATTGCTCCGGTCTGCTTCCTCACACTGAACATTTCCTGAGGTTTTACCTTCGGAGGAAGAAGAGAGGAAGAAGGCTTACTGGTGTCGGTGGTGTCATACTGTGAGTCCTTGAGCAGCTCGTAGACGTCCACCTCCACCCTCGCCTGGGAGGAGCCCTCCATCAGGCTGTTGATGTTCTCTCTCGCCAGAGCCAGCGCCAGACGCTCGCCACGGCCGCACACGGACTGGTCGTCCAAAATGGCCGCTGAAGGGAAGGACAAAAACGTTTCCAAATGAACTTTTTTTTTTTCCTAATGTAAATAAAAGCTTTCTTTTAATTCGGTACACATTATAAAAAAAATAGGACAAAGCATTCAAAAGATAAAAGTTAGTTAATTAGAAGGTTGGATAAAACATGAGACAGGAAAGATAAGAGGAATTCAAAATATTTAAACTTAACTAAATCGATGATAAAAAGTATGAAAGTGTGGAGGAAATAAATACAGAAAAGCAGGTCCTCGAAAGTATGGAATATAGAATTTCCTGTTGCCAGCAGGGGGCACTATGACTATTAAAGAATATTACCATGCGGTTTCTTCAGAGTGGGACTTTTATCAAACATGTAAAGTTTGACGAAGATCGGACGACGTACCTCAAAAATTACAGCAACTTTATTGTCATGACAAAACGCTCAAAATGGCCGCCACACCACGGATAAAACGTTCAACGAAAACAAATTCTTTTCACAAGTTTTCATTCCAAAGGTCTTAAGACTTGACGCACCAAATTCCAAGTTGAGTTTGTTAACGTACAACTAAATTCAAAATGGCAGACTTCCTTTTAAGTTTAGGTCATGGTGCCAAGAGACTTTTTTCTAGATCTAGGTGTGATACATGTGTCCACCAAATTTCATTCATGTCGGTGAATGCAGCCTTGAGATCTCATTTTAGGGGGGCGCTAGCGAGCCGTTTCCCGACGCTCACAAACCAAAAACCTATAAAATACTTACATTTTCACTGGGGCTGATTTTTTTTGGTGCAAAGTTTCATTCGTTTTTGTATAAACTGCCAAAAAAAAGGTATTTTATTTGCCAGAACAATAACTAAAATTATTTGTGTTATAATAGGACCATCGCACCACTCGGTGCTCGAGCCCCTAAAAAAGAAACATTTAAAAGTAACTATAATAGTATGTATACTATAGAGAAGCTGCAGCATCACCTGCAGCCAAGTGTCAAACAGATCTGAACGGGAAGCTGCAGTGGAGTAAAAAAAAATAAACGCCTCGTCATCATTTCTATTTCCTCCCACCAGGAACGGAGAAGAGAGTCGCAGCCTGTCGGCTGTGTACAGTAACACCTGCCGTGTTTATTCTGGTTTGCATGTCTCCCCGCTGACTCGCCGCGGTTTGCTTACTCGGAGTGTGCGATTATAAAAGGAAGCGGAGGCCGAGAGCGAAAAGGCTCGAGATAGCAGATGGGAACGCCGGGAAGTGTGATCAGCTGGTTCATTATACGGAGAAGCGTATCCAGAGGCACCTCGTTGCATTTTAATTCGAGCGGGTAAATATTGTCTGCTGACGAAAATACAGAGTGAAATCAACACCGAAGGGAAAAACCCCTGAAAGAGGTTCCGGCTCGGGACTCGATTACAAACCACAAGATGGATTTTTTTTCTCGCCGTGTAAATTCCTCCTTTTCTTATTTCAGCGGACAGACCAAAGAAATCAAAGCGAGTCTGTGTGTGCTGCCATCGGGGGTTTCTTCTAGGTTTGATTTGTGTTTCTTTAATAATTAATGCTTCTCCGGGGGCAAAAGCAAGGAAGCAATTCATCGTGTCCTTCCTTGAAAAAAACCCTGTTGTGGGTTTTTCTTTTTTTTTTTTTTACAGTTTAGAGGAACAAAAAGTAGAAAAAATCCAGTTGGTTCCTGTTGAGTTATCTGATGTTCTCTGAATCCTCGAACAAAGATCAAAACCACGAAGAATTTGTATCAGAAACGTCCTCCAGGAAATCATTATAATTAATTCAAGCATTTTTTCCACAATATTAGATTGCCGCGATCATTTATGTAAAAAATGTGGTGTTATGTTAAGTACGTAACCATTGTTTTTATTGTCACGAACTCCAGTTCATACGAAAAAAACATCTGAAGTCACTGTTGGTCTGACGTATATCTCAATTTCCTGTATTCAGGACCTAAAATCTGAGTCTTAATATAATGGTTTGACCCACTTTGTGACAGATCCAATGAAACAAGACACACAAAAAAAAGGGAGAATAAAAAAAGCTAAAAATCACTTCGTGGGCTCGTTGCTGCTTCGATCCTCTGGTGGTCCGGCGTCCTTCCCAAAGCAAACAGGACGCACTCGTGTTTTATTGAGTGTGTATACACCCGACTGAGTTTCTTTTTCACTGGACATATTGATTTGATTAATTTTTTTCCAGCCTGATGACATAAAAATCTTGTCTAGGCAGTGAGCTGTGATGTGGCAAGAAAATATCTCACTGAGGAAGTCAGCTGTTGTTGCAGGTAAACAAAGATGTTTGAGCCGTGGGATCTCAACGTCGGTACCGTTGCGTCTTTATGTTAAATCGAGACATCGAAATGTCTCAACGATTGTTGGACGGATGAAGATGATGTTTGGTTCAGACCTTCATGTTCCTCTTTAGGACGAATCACTTTGGTTTTATTACCAAATATCTGCAAAACAAATTGATTCCCATGAGCTGGACCTAATTAGCAAATGTTAGCATCAAGTGGCAACAAACAGTGATGTCATCCGTTGCTTGGTGAGCGGCTGTTTTTAAGTTTTGCCATTTTGGTTGTCAACATCTTGTGTTTTTTTTAGACCCAGATGCGACCATATTTGGACGAGCTGGAGAGGAGCCGAGCACACTATGCCCCGCCCACCCACTCCCGGAAACCTGACTGCACAACAGGGCTGTCAATCAAACCAGACACGCCTCCAAACATGAGCACAATTGATCTTCGTCCGCTCAATGCGTCCCTCGAGTGGTTGTGTGCAGCTGTCAGACTGATGATCCGTTCGCTTTACCTGCAGATTTTTTTCCACTCCACTCCAGTTTTGTATGTCAGGAGAGAATCTGATGCTTTTTCAATTGAACTCTATTAGAGCCAGCCCCTAGTGGTACTCAGTGGTACTGCACTTTAAGGTACTTTGGCTTCGCATTTTTATAAACAGACACAGAAAAGACCTTTCTAGAAGTACGATGACTCCACACATGTTCTTACTCAAACTCAGTACAACAAACAGTCGTCCCGGAGCACTCAGAACCAGAACCGGAACCTTGTCGGATGGCTTACAGGCTGCTCTCCGAATGCCCTCCTAGTTTTATTTACTTTTCCTACGTACGCCTCCCGTAATGTCCTCGACCTTTGACACGGAGATCGCCCGGTTCAGGAACAGTCAGAAGGAACCAAAAACATCTCAAACTGTAAAAATTATTTATATTCAGTTTGAGTTTTTCCTCCAAAATGAGACATTTGCCTTCAGAAAATAAAAACCTGACACTTTAACTTACAGAATAGCTGCTGTGAAAAATGCACTGCGAGTTCATTTTAAAGGACTCTTAGAGCGGTGAAGTAGTTCTGTTGTTCGGAGATATTCAATGATAAGCTACGTAAGCTAACGATTCCTTCCGAATGACTGATAGCTCGGCCTGAAATAATTCATGGCCTTTTTTTTTTGCAGCAGCTGAAGGACACTGATGCTGCTGAATCGTTAACATCCTTCATTGCAATATTTATGCTGCCGACTTGATTTTTGAATCTCTGCCACAGCGTCACTTTGAGATTTATTTCCATCCATTCTTTGGATTTTAAATGAGCCAGAACACAATAACGGGAACGGCCGGGCGACATAATGAAACCCAGCAGGGAGGATTAACGAGACGCTGCTGACCACTTCTGGTGTGGTGGATTAATGTTCGAAGTACGATGGTGATCAATACATTTCGAGTGTTCCTGAACGCAGCGCAACGATGCACACGGAGCAGCACGAAGCAACGACCTTCACCAGGACCTTTTTCAAGTGTCGTCTCTTGATCAACATCAGCAGAACAACAACCAAGTAACGACGCTAACAACCAGCTCATTTCACTAAAAAACAGCTAAACTCAAGTTACCTGACAGCTAGATAATAATCTTAACAACCAGCTAAGAAAGCTAGCAACCAGCTAATTACTCTAAATCCAGCTAAACTCAAGTTAACAAACAGCTAACGACGCTAACAACCCTCAGATGCCTCAGAAGGTCCCGGGGGAACTCGGTGCTGACGGTCCGACTCAAACACATTCCTGCCGACCCGCTCACACATAGAAAATGTGCAGCAATGAAAGCAGGAAAAAAGAAGACAATTCATAGTTAACAAAGATATAAAGAACAGAAGTTAAAGCGAACGAGCAGCGAGTGTTAGCGGAACATCGTCTGCAGCGACATCGTGGTGAGCGTTCATTGGGGATTTGTTGACCCGAGAGGCGACGCGGCGACTCGGTCGGAGACCTGCAGCTCCTCGAATCACCGCCGCCGCCTCCGATCCCATTTGGGTCGTTTCCCAGCGTGACCATGATTCTGCTGATTGATAATCAGAGCGTGATTTGTGATTTGATTGCCGTTCCTGGGAAGTTCTGCCTGTAATTGTTTTTGTGAAGGTTTGTTTCCACGCAGAGGACACTTTGACTGACTTGTCGTTTGTGTAAATATGATTCTTTCGTCTGTGCTAAGAAGGTTCAAGGTTTTTTTTGACAAAAAAAAAAGGCAAAAAAGTTGCCGCAGGAGTTTATGAATAATTACTGTGAAACATTTCTATCAATATGATCTGGGCAAAGATGGGATTTTCAAATGGCATAATGTGTGTTTTTATATTGAGCTTTGTTTAACATTAAGGGTCTAATACAGATAATCAAAAAAACTAAAGGCCAAAGACCAGAGCAGAGAAATGTCTTCAAACTACCAACACTCACCAACCAAGTGTGTGAAACATATTGAAATATAGAAAAAGTATAATTAAATAAAATAAATAAACGAGAAAGAGGAAAAGTAATATAAGTATATAAATTAAAACAAACACACAAAAAGAAATAAATAAATGAAAAAAAGAGAAATATTTCAAAAAATTTGAAAAACAAATTAAATGAATAAAAATGATAAAATAAAGAATAAACAAACAACAAAAGATGGAAATAATAAGTATTTAAAACTAAAACAAACACAAAAAATAAATAATTGGAAGAGTAATAAAAAAATAGAATAACAAATTAATTAATAATTTTACAGAATAAAAAAATTAATCAGTAAAAAAGAACAACAAAAAACTAAAGAGTTACAAAATAAAATAAAAAAGAGAGAAAAAAACAAAAAAACTGCATAAACTTCTTTTGAATCTTTTTTTTCGTTACGTGTCTGTTTATCAAGAACTTTCTGCAGATTTAATCCGGCAGTGAGACAGAAATCTGATCCAGCTGTTTTTATTTGTATAAACTTAAAAAATCCAAAGCCTGTTAAAAAGCTGCTCCTCTGCACGTCGCTTTTTCTTTATACAACAGCCGGAGGAACCGACGGAAACAAACCGAAACTCTCGGCAGCGAAATATCTGCAAAAGTGTTCGCTCAAACTGAAAACAGCAACTTTTTACGGTGAAGCAGTTTTTACTCTTCAAGGTTTCAGTTTGTTTTTTAGCGGTTATCAATTTATTGAACCCGTCTGAAACGATTTCCGTCTCCGAACAGAAACAGATTAACGGTGTCGTCCTGCTCCGACCTTAAAAACTAAAAATGATTCCTTTTATTTTTCCGACTGCAGGAATAAAAATATGTCGGTGACATTGACGGACGACCCGACAAGGAAAAGCTTCTCTTCAATGTTACGTCTCTCGTCTTGTTATTTCATTCCCTCCAAATATGATAAAATCCTCCATCTAGACATCACATCCCTTTTCATAAGCAGCAGTGTGTGTTCAGAATATTAACGCCCGACGTTCGGTTACCTCCGGGATCGAACCGGCGTCTGACCGCTGGCCTCCCATCACGACCGCAGTCCCTGAATTACAAAAACACTTTTCTCACCGTCCTTTTTTTATTTCCCAGCTGCTGAATCGTGAGCCTTGACTATTCGGTTACAGCCGAGTGCATTGGAGTGGAACTAAATTAGATTTTACAGCACCTGAAGAGGGAAACGCAGCTTGACAGGAAACACTCGCTTCCGCACGTCCAAACTTTGGGTGGAATTTTAATACAAAGTCGAGCGTTGATTTGCTCACTTAAAAATAAGAAGAGGTCGATTTTATTTGAATCTATCTGAATGAGGCTTTACATTCACCTGCCTTCCGCTGGCACGATTTCCTCCTGTTTGCTTGATTTTAAAGTAGAGCCGGAAACTAAATGTTCATCAGGAGTTTTCTTTAAGATTTTACATCGGGGGCTGAGATCCACAGACGAAGCAAAAAAATCCAACTCTGAAACAAACATAAACTACTTTCAATAAAGTGTTATCTCAAATAATTAATCTTCAGAATTGTCTCGAGTTGATTAATAAGTTCATTGTGGGTTTTGTTTTAGGTCAGATTTTTTGGGGGGAACAAAAAAAAATTCAACTTCCCCACTTCCAGCCGAGTGTTCCTGAGCCCATCCAGTGATTTCCACCACAGAATCAGGGCTGGGTTTTTTTGTGTGCGTCAAACTCTGTAAATGTTCAACAGAGACTCTTGAAACGCTTCAGAAAGTCGACGGCTATGAAGCGACGAGCCGGGCGAGGTATTCTGAGTGACGGTCAACGTTTCGAGAGGGGCGGAGCTTCACCGTCCAAGACCGAAGAAGAAGGCGCGTCAGGTCTGGAGACACCAGGTAGGTTTTCTTTGTGTCACCGTGAATTTGTCCCCCAGAGTCAGACTGTCAACACAGAGTTCCACCGGGACCTTCTAAGAACTCTGAGAGAAAAAACATTCACTGCAAAAACCACCTGAACTGTGGCACCATGGCAACAACACGGAAAGATCACTGGAAATCTCTGCAGGAACACTTGTGTTGAAGATTTCTTTACTCCCCAAAAGCTGATGTTTCTCTGCTCCAGTTTCAGGTTTCCATGGTGACATCAACGTTCAGGTACCAGCGATCACGTTAACTTTTTTATTTCTTTCCGTTTGTTCGGTCGGTGCGACTCGAGTCTGAATTCCTTCTTTTTTTTCTCCATCATATCATTTCTGAAGGTCGAACTTCTGTTATTTTCCACCGGAGCTCCACTTTATTAGACATGAAAAGAAACGACACCGTGTGCATGTGTGCAGCAGTCGGCTGTTATTAATGGAGGAGCGGAAAAGGTTGAGCCATTACACAATCGCCAGGTGACCTGGTTGCCATGGCAGCCTGCTTGTAAGTGCCCGCCGGTTTTTAACCGAAGTCCCGCGAGATAAAAGCAGCAGGGACTTGAACTAAGGGGCCATCAGGGCTGATAGATGAACACGAGGAAAATAACACGTTATCAGTAGTGGAGGGAGGGGGGGGGGGGATTTGGAGGAAGTTGACGACAATTGAGCGAATCACGGAGGGTTGTCATGGAGACGCTCCCTGATCCAGTTGAGTTTATTTGCTCTTACAAATGATCCGACCCGGGACGGAAGCAAAACGGGCAGCAAAGAGGAGACGGAAACATGGAGGAACGAGCGGCGGAGACGAAGGTGAACCTCGAGGGGCTCGTAACAACACAAACAAAGCAAAACAGATAGTGTGAGAAAAAAATCTAAATGGCAAAGAGAGACAGCAGTGGGTGGTGAGAGCAGAAACAAAGACAGGAGGCAGATACAGCGAAAGCAAGGAATGATGAGAGCGTTTAAAAATAGAGGATGTGTTTGTTAACACGTTAAAAAAACTCATTCGATATTAGGACTCAAACACACATATGTTTTGGGGCGGGGTTGTTTGATTGACAGGCCAGTAATGAAGTCAGGTTGCAGGTATAAGTGGGCGGGGCATAGAAACCAAGATGTTGACGACCGAAAGGTGTTTCATGCTTTTAGGAACAAACAACAGAAACTTTGCATACAAACAAAAAGTTCTGTGTGGAATGAAATCTGCAGGTAAACTTAGCAGATCATCAGTCTGATACGGCTGCACACGACCATCACACATCATGTACACATCAGTACAGACGGGCTTCCTCACCGGTTCCATAAAAAAAAAATCATCCTTAGTCTCAAAGACGAAGATGCTTTTCATCAGGTTCGTCCAAGGTCACAGTTTTTAAAAGTTAGATGGCATTTGTTGAGTTCACGGTTGTGTTTCCTGAATAATATTTTGGAGTCACCATCAGAGATCACGGCTGACGGTCAGTTGGTTTGGAAGTCAAACATGAGCTCAGATCAAAGCTGATCCAGAATCACTGCGACCTCCAAGTCTTCCTTCGTGTCATTTTTAAGTTGTCGCGTAAATAAAATAAAACAAACACCAAAAAGGAATCACTTGAAATGAACCCTTTCTGAATGAATTCGTTTAAGAAGAAAAACGTTAAATGACCATGAGAACACAAACAGAACGCCAAACTTTACCTAATAACTGAAAGTTTGAGGCGTCGGTACGACTTGGTAGCTCACGTGGCCGGCGGTACTCACCCATCCGGACGGCGGCGAGGCTGTTGGCCTGGTTGAAGAAGAGCGGCGCCACGGTCAGCAGCAGGACGACGACGTTAATCGACAGCAGCAGTGCTGGCAGAGCCGGCATCTTCCACTGCTCCTCATGGAGAATGGTCTGCTGGCTGCCTGTACCGCCACCTGCAGGACGGGAGGAGGAGCGATCACCACGGAGGCAGCCAATCACATCACGGTTGGAGTCTTTATTTCAACCACATTCAGACACATCACGGTGTTATTTTATTTATTTTATTGCCACGTTATCAGCTGTGAGGAGTTCGAGATGAAAATCTCTGCTATCTGATGAATTTGATTAAAAAGGAACCTTTTATAAAACAGGGAGCCGGTCAGGTGTCAGTGAAACCAAAATTACAACTTTTATTTGCCAGTTTATGATCACAGAGTGGCAGTTTGATGGTTGATGTCTCGGTGAAGCATTAAAAATACGTTAAAACACATTAAGACAGGTTAAAACTCAGGAGGAACAAAGTTTAACCAGCAGAGGAAAAAGAGATTCAGCTGCTTTCTTCGATTTAAGGAAACAACCTTTATTTAAATAACCGTGGACAGTCTGAGATGAAGACAGGAGGACAGAAAACACTGGAAAGGAACGAGTGCCACTAGAGGTCGGCTCCAAAAAGCCTCCGGCTCCATAGACTCCCATTCAACTTCTCTCATCAAATCCAAAGTGAATAAAATGTGTCCATCAGTTCTCTCGGTGTTGTTAGCTAAAGTCACTCCTTCTTATTAGTTTTCTGGAGGTCCATCTGAAAATAATCCCTCATTCATTAGAAAAGAAGATTCAAGAAGACCTGTTTTTGGGGGCGTGTCTGTTTGATTGACAGGCCTGTGGTGCAGTCAGGTTACAGCTATCGGTGGGCGGGACGTAGTATCGTCAGGTTTCCAATCAGATCGGTCAGATCCACCGCTGGCTGTAGCGTAAAACAACTGTTTTAGTTACTGCGGCTGTCAGACTGGAAAAATTAGCCAAAACCTCGAAGTTCGAGTTCCTTCTTGAAAAAAAGCTTGAAAAAGGGTTCACTTGCACTCAAACTATAATCCGATGTTTGAGAAGCCGAGAGCGACACGAACAACAACAATCACCGACCGAGTGAATAAAACTAACTGAGAGAAGGAAAGCTTAAAAGAGCATCAAGGAAAAACAAAACCATCGCGACTCGTAGAAGAAAGCAGAGTTAACGAAAGCAGCGATCCGAGTGACAGAAAATTGGGCAGAAAAAGACGTGATGGTGAGCCGAGACGGGAAATGAGAAACGGCTGCGAGCAGAAACAAACAAATGATGATGATAATTAATGAGAGTCTTTTCCTGCAGGAGGTGCTGTCATGTCAAGCGAAGCAAGCGGAGCCGGCACAAACCGCCACCGCAGTTCACTGCAGCAGATCCGAGGCTAATCACACCGCAGCTCTATTAGCTGCTCTCAATCCCATCTCACTTTATTTTTTTTATTTTTTTTTGACATCGGAGGCATTTAGCTGACACACATCCACCGCGACTTACAAGCGAGTACAGCTTTTAAAGTGCCACCTCGTCAGCTTTACGAGTGACGGCTGGCGAAGGAGTCGGAGCCGACGAACACTCACACGACAGGATATTTGTGGATGATGATGATTTCATGCCGCGGTAAAAAAAAACAAAAGCACAGAGAATCACAGCTTTACTTGGAGTTTTTTTTGCCAGACCCGGATTTCGTTATAAAATATAAAATAACTAAATACAAAAAACAAAAAACAACGACTTCAGTGCAACAATAGAATTTACTGCATATTAACGATCAACATAGTAAAACCTTAGCTGCCCGTGGAGAGCGTACCAAAGTACGGCCTGACCTCTCCGTGACCTCTCCATGACCTCTCCGTGACCCCTCCTGTTCTAGCCAAATTTTTACTTTAACAACTTCTGTGAATTTTTCAGCATCAATTCCAGAAACTCCTCAGTGATTTTGGCCTCAAACATTTTGTTCAGGGAAGCACCTGCGTCACCTCGAAGCTCGTACATTACTGAGCCACCGATGACGCCAGTATGTAATACAAAAAAAAGAAAAGATAATTCACCTGTCTATGGGGAATTTAAATGATTCTCTGTCTTAGTATCTAATATATATATATATATATATATATATAAATATACAACAATCCTCAGTGGAACATGGACAGACTCAGATATTCATACATCAGATTTGCCCTTTTAAAATGATTGGCAGTCTCTCCAGAAGTTTTTATTTTTTATTGATTTAATCAAAAATGTTTGACTTTGCAAATTTTTTTCACAGAAACTGATGTAATTTGTTAAGTTTTTTTAGTGAGGTTTTTTTGCAATAAAAATGCGGAAAGTAGAAAAGATTTCAAGTCAAGGAAAAAAATTTCAACTTTTTATCTGAGTAATATGTGATCACTTCCTGTGACAATAATGTATTATTTAAATTTATGTTTTGAACTTAGAAGAACAATTAGTTGGAAACCATTTAAAAGTCAGACAATAATGGTATTTTTGAGCCAACTCACCAAGCTAACGTTAGCTTAGCAAATTACCTGCACTGATAAAAACCTGCGAGATTATTTCAGCTGGCAAACCACCAGGCAGAAACAAGACACTCATTTCGTCTCCTTTATTTTTAAATCAAGGATCTAAATGCCTCAAAAATGACAAAAACAAAACGACACACTCATTTCCAAATTAAATATGTGAAGAATTAAAATGGACGGAAGCAGCAGTGAACCTCTGCAGGAAGGTCATAATGTTGTTGGATTTAATAAATCTCAGACATTAACCTGGAAATGTGATGATTCAACCACCGTAACCTGACTTCAAAACACAAGCAACACACACTTTCAGTCCACAGAAACCCCCGAAGAAGAAGAAGAAGAAGAAGAAGAAGAAGAAGAAGAAGAAGAAGAAGAAGAAGAAGAAGAAGAGCTGTGGAGGTTCAGCTCAGTACGGGACAAAGAAAACGTGTCTTTGGAAACTTAAACCAAACCGACGCTGCTTCCATCAACACGAGCAAAATTTCAAAGCTTCGAAAACCTTTTAATCTTCAAAACTTGGAACTCCTCCATCCGTCTTCCTGCTTCACCATCACAGCGGTGCCTTGAAGTTCACATCGTAAGTTTAACTCACTGTTCGCTCACCTCACGTAGGCGGCAAAGTAGAAATACAACCGCCGGCTGTGCAAACGTGTCCGAGAAATTGTATCGGAGGTGGTGGGGGCCGATGGCGGTCGCACAGAACGCAAGTCATTAATTAACATTTTACAGATGTGATTCCGGATCTGCAAACTTCCTAAATATGTAAAAAATGAACATTTCATTTTTCAGACTTATCCGTTTGACGTTTTTCTTCTGCTTGTCGTTGCAAATTAGTTTGAAGGTAATTTTTAGGGCCGTGAGCCCCTTGATGTGATGGATGACATCTCCACCTTTTTTACAGATGCAATAAAAGAGATGGAAATTAAAAAAAATAAAAAGGGCTCCCCACCCGACAAAAGAGGAGCGCTCGGAATAAAGCACTTTGTCTGGCGGGTAATGGCCCTTAATGCTCACCTAAATATGGGATATTAGCTTTCTCTCCCCCGGGGGGATAAGGAGATTTTGTTTTGCAGCGGCGGCATCGTGAAGCGCAGAGTGTTGCTGACTCAAACCACCATAATGACATGCTAATCCTCTCATTTAGCCGCTGACACGGGACACATTTCTCCCTCCTAAAAACAGCAGGGGGGCAGGAGGGGGAGGGGGGGTTCGAAAGTGAAATTATTTTGAAATAAATGTAGTGCTCTGCAGCAGAGGTGGGAAACGACACGAGTGATCTCATGTTTTATTCAATGTTTGTAATTAAACTTTGATCAACTATATTTTCTAACAAGGTCAGCGTGTCAATATTTATGTTTGTAAAACCTCCCTAAGAGGTTTATAAAAGAATGTAGAAGAAAATATTAAATATTAATCACTGAAGGAACTCATATTTCCACCAAAGCAGCAGATTTTCTACATTTATCAAGACTAAAAGTTTTAAAGTTATTGTACTGGAAGGCCAGAGGCAACGATGAGCTTCAATTTATTTTACTGAACTGTTTTACTTTTTTATTTTATTTTTAAGAAAATTTCTCAAAATGTCTTCTTGAAAGGAGTTATTAAATCATTTAAAATTATTTCTGGATTCACAACAAAAGCTTTTAAAGTTCTGTGTCGACACGAAACTTGAAAATTTTTATCGACATAAAACGTAAGATTTCTCTGAGTGTTTAAAGTCCTCGTGTTTCTGCTGGTTCATTTATACGTCAAAAAAGGCTGTCGAAGAAATAAAGACCAGTGGACCAAAAAAAAGCTTGCAAAACATGTTGGAAGCCAGATCTCTCCGCTAATACGATTTACAAAGAAATAAAAGAAACAAGAGCAAAGAACAACGATTGTGTGGTGGCCACTTGGTCTGGAATACCAGCAAGGAAGTTATTTCAGCCATTACTGTTATGTGAGAAGGAATTATTCATTCATTTCCCAAAAGCAAAATCTAAACTAGAATTACAAACATGAAATAACTGTTAGCATAATAATTTTGAGAAAAGCTGCTGTAAAATTGAACTCTTGATTAAAAAAAAGCCCACAAAATCCACAAAAGTGTTATAAAAAGTAAAATTCTTCAATTTGCAATTTTTATTTCATTTTTTTATTGCAATTTAACTGCAAAAAATTCACTTAAAACTCCACAAACTACATCGAGAGAAATCTGCCACAAAATCAAACATTTCTGACCGTATCAATCACAAAAAAGTAGCTGTAACCTGACTGCACCACAGACCTGTCAATCAAACAGACACTCCCCCAAAAACAGGTCTTCTTGAATCTTCTTTTCTAATGAATGAGGGATTATTTTCAGATGGACCTCCAGAAAACTAATAAGAAGGAGTGACTTTAGCTAACAACACCGAGATAACTGATGGACACATTTTATTCACTTTGGATTTGATGAGAGAAGTTGAATGGGAGTCTATGGAGCCGGAGGCTTTTTGGAGCCGACCTCTAGTGGCGCTCGCTGGTATTGCAGCTGAAGACACATCTGGATCGGAACCATTTTACAGACCTGAAGCTACGAACACTTTTATATCCAGTTTGTGTGTTCACATCAGGAAGAGGAGCCACATCTGATATTTTACAAGAAAAAAATTCTCAGGTGTTTTTGTCCAGAATTACCTGCATTATGTCTGTCGTACACCAGGTGTGTCTTTATCACCTGGTGATCCCAACAGTGCAGCACGGCGGCGGTAGCATCATGATACATTGGAGCGTGCCAGCAGGAAGACTTCCAAAATATATTTTAGTGATGCTTAAAAAAAAAATGGACTTTCAGTTCAGCTCCTCCAGCATGCAGCAACAAAAAAGAAGAAAAAAAACATAAAATAGTCATTGGTTAAATCTCAGTTGTAAAAAAAGTGCACAGTGAGCTTCCCTGCTGTCGCTGCAGCGTGTCAGCACGGACATAAACTGTCACAAAAAAAAAAAGAAATCCACTCTGGTGTCACCGGGAGCAGCGAATTTATTCAACCTGCAGGATTAATTAAATCTGATCGTCCCTGGACTGTGAGGCCGCCATCTAATTAGTCATTTTAACTTTATATTTGCATTAAATTACCTGAGCATACGTTCAACATGTTTCACAGTTCATTCGCGCTTATGAATAAAACAGGACTAAAGACGGGCCGACGGCGAGGTCGGATCCTCAGAGTCATGATTAATGGAGTTTTTACAGTGAAGAAACACATGAATTTATGAGGGAATACTGAAAGAAAGAAAGACAGAAAGGACGAGTCAATGTGAGCTGATGGGAAAAAAAAGAATCATGAGTTCGGTCTCCCGCCATGCCCTCGTTATTTATATGTTCTCTGAGAGGAAAAAAAATACAAGATTATCCCGAAGCTCATCGCTCAGCGGCAAAAAGAAAAAGAGGAATCTGTCTCGGTGGCACCTTCGCCGAGAGACTTATCGACGACCTGAAGAGCTCGACGGCACATTATTCATCAGATAATTCAGAAACGGCGGTGGGAGGTATCGAGCGAGGAGACGATGGAAAAACAACGAGCGAGGAACGAGACGAAACGCGTTCGGGAATTTAAACGGAGAGTTTACAGCTCGTCAACAGCTGGTTTTTGCTTCAGAGCGCCGCTTCTGTTGTTTCATCAGCTTTATGAGTACCAACACATTCAGACTGTTTCTAAAAGAGTTCGTAGCTTCAGGTCTGTAAAATGGTTCTGATCCAGAAGTGTCTTCAGCTGCAATACCAGCGAGTGCCACTAGAGGTCGGCTCCAAAAAGCCTCCGGCTCCATAGACTCCCATTCAACTTCTCTCATCAAATCCAAAGTGAATAAAATGTGTCCATCAGTTATCTCGGTGTTGTTTTTTAATTTTTTTTGCTGCTAATCAAACTCCGTTCATGAAGGGTTTTTCACAATAAAAGCCTCCCAAGTGGCTGAAGGGGCCTCACAGCAGGTGGGAGGCTTTTAACATGCGTTCCAAATGAAACAGCACAAAGGAAGCACTGGTCAGTGTTAAAAACATAATGAGGAGAAGAAGTCGGACAGGAAAAGACGAAGGGAAGCCAATTAAAACTGGAGCAGATCAGGAAATAACAACTAAAAATATGAAAGTGGAAATTAGATTTAAGGACAGGAAATAATAAACATCCTGCTCATTTCTTTTTTTTTTGAATGTACAAATAGATGAGAGTTAAAAAAAAAGAAGAGCTCTAAAGTGTCGACTGTTTGAACTCAGCGGGAGAAAAGCGCTAACTTCACGTTTATTCTCAGCGTTTCATAACTCTTTTGGACGTTTGCACGGAAAACAGCGTGTTGTCACATTAAACAAGAAGTGAGGCTTCGTCTCCCCCGGCGACCACGTCTCCCCATCCAGTAATATGCAAGTCGTTGCTGAAGAGACGCACCAAAAACACTCCGAATAAATTTTAAATGTCAAGTGGACTAAATCTGATAAAACCTGCTGACCTGAAACTCAGAAAACGAGGTTTATGTGGAGTCCTCGAATACCACGACCAGGACCGGGTCCTCAGAACACTGCAAAACAAACACACACACACACACACACACGTAGTCGTCCAGCAATGGATTCCTGCTGGTGTGAATTATGTGCAACAGGAGAAGCCGCTTCTTTGGCTGTCAGTCAAATGATTGACAGGTAATTGAAGAAGAAGCTCAGGATTACAGGACGCTTCAGGAGGGTGTCGATGGACGGAAGGTGGGAGGACGAAGAAAATGGCAGGTGTTTAATTGGAGAGTTTTTTCCATCGTAGGAGAACTCGTAGGTTTGTGGTGTTGCTGTTAAACGCAACACGGCGACACACATGGAGCACGAAGTCGTCTCCATCAACATCCAGCGTCGTCAGCTGCTTGTTGACGTCGTCAGCTGGTCGTTAACTTGACTTTAGCTGTTGTTTTTGTGAAATTAGCTGGTTGTTAGCTTTGTTAGCAGGTTTCTGAGGCATTTGAGGTGAAAACATTCGCTGTGAACCATCTGAACTGTGGCGCCATAGCAACAGGCTTCTCCAACACGACAACGCTTTTCTACGTGGACCTGATTTTCCACCAAAAAATAACAAGATTCATCTTATTTGGCTCAACAGAAACAACTCTCTGTCCACAGAGTCACCGGCTGTCAATCATCAGTCTCAATACAGCCGTAAACATTACGCACAAAAATAATGGAGATTAAAAAAAACACGTTCGAGACAATCGTAGCGGTTTAGATTTGAATTGTTGAAAAAGAAAAACGAGGAGCGAGGCCGAGTAGGGTGGAGGGAGGGAGGGAGGGGTGGGGATGGATGGATGGAGGGAGGGGTGGGGATGGATGGATGGAGGGAGGGAGGGATAGAGGGAGGGAGGGAGGAATGATGGATGGATGATGGATGGATGGATGATGGATGGATGGATGGATGATGGACGGATGATGGATGGATGGATGATGGATGGATGGATGATGGATGGATGGATGGAGGGAGGGGTGGGGATGGATGGATGGAGGGAGGGAGGGAGGGAGGAATGATGGATGGATGATGGATGGATGGATGATGGATGAATGGATGGATGGATGGATGATGGATGATGGATGGATGGCTGGATGGATGGATGATGGATGATGGATGGATGATGGATGGATGGATGATGGATGGATGGCTGGATGGATGGATGATGGATGATGGATGGATGGCTGGATGGATGGATGATGGATGATGGATGGATGATGGATGGATGGATGATGGATGGATGGATGATGGATGGATGGATGATGGATGGATGATAGATGGATGATGGATGGGGGGGGCGCTGCAGCAGTGTGAAGGTGACATGACGACCTCCCGGGTCTCCTCTGGGAGTGTTCGGACCGGCAGGGTGAAAATCTCCGGAGGCCAGCCAGCGGGAAAAAACAACAACAACAAACTGCAGCGTCAGCAGATATAGAGGAGGAAGAAGATGGGAGAGGATGGACGGGAGAGAAGGTGAAGCTGGTGTCAATTAGAGGAGAGGCGCAGGAGGGGGGGGGGAGGTGGTGTGGAGGGATTTATTCTGAGTGGAGGAGGACGAAATGAGAGAGGAAGGTGAGAGGAGAGGAAACAGCAGCGAGGAGAATAAACGAGGAGGAAGGAGGGAAAACCAGGGAAACAAATGAAATGTTCATTTCTTTCATTTGGCTTTTAAGCTTTACAAAAACAAACAGCTCCTTTCAGGAAACATATTTCTTGCCAACTTTCCAGCGATTATTTACATTTAAAAACTGTCGTGAACAGAAACTATGAACAGCATAAAGTGACACTTCAATAATCAAACAGACACGCCCCCAAAAACAGGTGTTCTTGAATCTTCTTTTCTAATGAATGAGGGATTATTTTCAGATGGACCTCCAGAAAACTAATAAGAAGGAGTGACTTTAGCTAACAACACCGAGATAACTGATGGACACATTTTATTCACTTTGGATTTGATGAGAGAAGTTGAATGGGAGTCTATGGAGCCGGAGGCTTTTTGGAGCCGACCTCTAGTGGCACTCGGTGGTATTGCAGCTGAAGACACTTCTGGATCGGAACCATTTTACAGACCTGAAGCTACGAACTCTTTTATAAACAGTCTGTTATGGACATCCATGTGTTCAGGTCTACGGGGGAAAAAAACTCCAAAAATATTTGCACTTTCGAAGCTTATTGATACGACGCGCTTTAATAATTTAGTACTGGTGCAGTTTAAAAGGGATCCTACTCCTGCTTCGGTGAAGACCAAAACAGAGCTGAAAGGAGAGTTAATATCGGACTGTGATTCACCGATTGGACACAGAAATCTCTCTGAATGAGCTCAGGAACGTCTCTGATTGATTTCTACTAAATGTGGTTGAGATGCACGTTCCCGTCTGGACAATAATAACTGTGATGATCCCTCGACCACCATCTCAGCCCGTCAGCCGCCTGAACAATTAAACTAAATGAAAGAATTTCTAATTAAATCAACAGCGCAAACGTGACCGTGTTTTTTTTTTTTTTTCCATTTTAGGAAATGAGTCACAGTCGAGTGGTTTTCTGAGAAACTGCAGACGTTCGTCAGGAATTCAAAACAAGTCTTAAATTGTGCTGGAAGAAGAACCGACCAATCAGAGCCTCTGAATGCTGTCAGACTGAATAATGAAAATGATGAATCCACTTGGTAACTTTCCACCACTGCAGCAGATTTAAAAAAAAAAAAGAAAAAAGGTTGGCAGAGGACAGAGAGAATGAAAAACAGATTATAGAGGAAAGGAAATAAAAAGGGGAAGTGAGGAGGAAGATGAGAAGTGGTGAACAGAAGAGTCGGTCTCCGCCGGGACCGTCCACACCTACGAGGGTCGGCGTCCTCGTGGAAGAACAACGACCGAAGGAGGAGATGAAGCGGCGGGAACGACCCGCTCACTGCGGAGGCTGAGAATAACTCTCATATATTTAAAGGTTCTGGATGGAAGAATCGGAGGATCTCCAGCTTCTGTCTTGATGCGTTAGCAGCCGACTGACTTTGAGTTTTGAGGCTGAAACAAAAACGTGCAACTTCAATACGTCTACATCTGGTAGTCGTTTTAACATCACTTATTTACATTTTATAGATGACACAACTATATTCCGTCCGTACGTTCGTCCTCGGGCTCTGATCCGGTTGCGTCAAATAAAAAGTCCTAAACAAAGTCTAAATATAGGCCTGGAACCAGGTCCAGAACCAGACAGGAAACCAGTCTGAAAACACCCCCAAACTAGTACTAAACTAAGTCTGAGACCAGGTCCAGAACCAGAACTGAAACTCTTCCTAAACCAGACAGAAGATGCTCTGAAACCGCTCCGAACCAAGTCTTCAACTAGTCCCAGAATAAGGTCCAAAACCGGGTCAGAAACCGGTCTACTGACAGTCTCACACCAAAGTCTGAAACCAGGTCCAGAACCAGACCTCTGATGTGAGCATCAGTCTGGGATGACGTGAAGACAGAAGATGCTCACAAACCAACCAACCAAAGTAACCAACCCCGACAACAGCTGGAGGTCCTGAAACTCCTTCACCGGCTGGAGGAACTCCGTCCAGCCTGAAGGGATCAATTCACCGACGAGATATTATAAAGTCATTATTTTTTATTATTATTTTAGTTCTGCAGTAGAAAAAGGTTTGTTTGATGCTAAAATATTATCTTCGTGAAATATGAACACTGAAGTTTCAAGAGGTATTGAGCTGAAAAAAAATCTATAAATTTCCACATATTAATCATTATAATTTAAGAAATCGCCTTAATAAAAAGATCATTGTATCCCGAGAAAACTCTGATTAAACTAACATTTAAAATCAAAACGCTGACATTTCATTTGTAGAAATCCTGATTTTGTGTTTGGCTGAAGCTCTCAGATTTACAGTAAACTCGGTGATCTGAGCGGATTCTGACTCGACTGTTGTGGCTTTAACTTGATCAGCTCCGTATCATAAAACCCTCTCCGATAAAACAAGTTGCTCCGCCGCCGTCAGCGCAAGCAAACGAGGCTTTTTATTCCAGCGGGAATCCGGATGATTCGACTGCCAACATGTCCGCTCGGCGACGCCAAGCTGCTTTTTTATTTGTTTTCGGTCTGGAACGCAGAACAAAAAGCAGATTGAGGAGAAAAGATTCAGTAGCAAGAGAAGCGCTCTGGCTTTTTTTCATTGTTTCTCTGGAAGCCTCTTTGAGTGAAACGCAACACGACGACTGAAATGAAACAGCTGCTCCTGATCGATGCTCAAACCTGTTCATAAGAAAATCATCACTTCTAACACCAATAGAAATATTGCAGTCATAACATTACATGTTGTAACAGAGGCAGCACTTCCACCTCTGACTCTCGTGGTGTGTTCAATGACCAGCAGGAAATTGTCGTGACCTCCTCAGATTCAACATCAACAGCTGATCTGTTGGTCGGACGTTGTTTTGTGTCTTTGTGGTTGTCTTTGTGGTTGTTTTGTCTCTTTGTGGTTGTTTTGTCTCTTTGTGGTTGTTTTGTGTCTTTGAGGTTGTTTTGTGTCTTTGTGGTTGTTTTGTCTCTTTGTGGTTGTTTTGTGTCTTTGTGGTTGTTTTGTGTCTTTGAGGTTGTTTTGTCTCTTTGTGGTTGTTTTGTGTCTTTGTGGTTGTTTTGTGTCTTTGTGGTTGTTTTGTGTCTTTGAGGTTGTTTTGTCTCTTTGTGGTTGTTTTGTATCTTTGTGGTTGTTTTGTCTCTTTGTGGTTGTTTTGTCTCTTTGTGGTTGTTTTGTGTCTTTGTGGTTGTTTTGTGTCTTTGTGGTTGTTTTGTCTCTTTGTGGTTGTTTTGTGTCTTTGAGGTTGTTTTGTCTCTTTGTGGTTGTTTTGTGTCTTTGTGGTTGTTTTGTGTCTTTGTGGTTGTTTTGTGTCTTTGTGGTTGTTTTGTGTCTTTGTGGTTGTTTTGTCTCTTTGTGGTTGTTTTGTGTCTTTGTGGTTGTTTTGTATCTTTGTGGTTGTTTTGTCTCTTTGTGGTTGTTTTGTGTCTTTGTGGTTGTTTTGTGTCTTTGTGGTTGTTTTGTCTCTTTGTGGTTGTTTTGTGTCTCTTTGTGGTTGTTTTGTGTCTTTGTGGTTGTTTTGTCTCTTTGTGGTTGTTTTGTGTCTTTGTGGTTGTTTTGTGTCTTTGTGGTTGTTTTGTGTCTTTGTGGTTGTTTTGTCTCTTTGTGGTTGTTTTGTGTCTTTGTGGTTGTTTTGTGTCTTTGAGGTTGTTTTGTGTCTTTGTGGTTGTTTTGTGTCTTTGTGGTTGTTTTGTGTCTTTGAGGTTGTTTTGTGTCTTTGTGGTTGTTTTGTGTCTTTGTGGTTGTTTTGTCTCTTTGTGGTTGTTTTGTGTCTTTGTGGTTGTTTTGTGTCTTTGAGGTTGTTTTGTGTCTTTGTGGTTGTTTTGTGTCTTTGTGGTTGTTTTGTGTCTTTGTGGTTGTTTTGTCTCTTTGTGGTTGTTTTGTGTCTTTGTGGTTGTTTTGTATCTTTGTGGTTGTTTTGTCTCTTTGTGGTTGTTTTGTCTCTTTGTGGTTGTTTTGTGTCTTTGTGGTTGTTTTGTATCTTTGTGGTTGTTTTGTCTCTTTGTGGTTGTTTTGTCTCTTTGTGGTTGTTTTGTGTCTTTGTGGTTGTTTTGTGTCTTTGAGGTTGTTTTGTCTCTTTGTGGTTGTTTTGTGTCTTTGAGGTTGTTTTGTGTCTTTGTGGTTGTTTTGTGTCTTTGTGAATGTTTGTGCGCCTCCTTCAGGTCCTCCACATCTTGCCTCTGCTGCATCACACTGTAGCTACTCAAACTCCGGCGTGGCATTAAAATGCTGATTGTGTCCGTGTGCATATTTATTAGCCGCCTCATAAATATTAAGCATTTATAAACCCCTAAATAAATATTGAATTAAGGTGAGGTTAACCAGGACCCGTATCAGCATGCACCGTCTCCTCTCCCTCCATCTTCCCTGTTTTGACCCAGAAACCCTGCAGTGATTGACAGGTGGCCTTCGTCGGCCCTCCGGCCCGTCTCACCTCGGAGTTGTAGGAAAGCCGACGAGCCGGGCCGCGCGTTAATCAGGTGAAGGTAAATGCCGACCGGCTGACGGGACCGTCGCCGTCTCCCCGGGAGGTCCCGAACGCCCGGAAGGAACCCGGAGCGTCCGAAACCTTCGATCCCGTCTGTCAGCGTCTCCTTCCATCGATCTGAACGTTGCTGAAACGCCTGAACTCTGAGAACGCGAGGAGAACGTTAGCGTGACGGTGCATCTCAGCTCCCACTCTGCTGCGAGGGAGCCGAGCCTCCTCCTCCCCCCTCCTCCTGCACCACTTTGTTTCCGTGGCAACACATCCCCGACAACCGTGCGGATGTGACTGGCGGCTGACACCGAGGGATGTGCAGAGCTTTCTGGTTTGCTGGATGTGAGATTACTTTCCAGGGCTGCTCGAGTTTTAACACTCAGACTTCAGTGAAACGTCGCACGGCTTCGTCACGTTTAAACCGCAACGATTTCTGGAGGCAGAAAAGAGGACATCGTCGTGTTTCAGTTTTAAAACCAACTCAGAGACGGTCAACGATCAGTCCACCGGGGAAACAACACAGCACTGAGATTTATTCAGATAACTAAACGACTATTAAACAGTTCGTCTGGCTCGACAGGAAATTAAAGAACAAGAGGTGACGCTCATCGAGATCTTTTCCCTCGACACGCTCCCGTTAGAGCTCATGAGGATTTTAATGTGTACAAAAGAAATGTTCCCGATGACGTTATCACAATAAAATCGACAGAAAATTCACATTTTCATTTAAAGACTGAAAGTAAATCAGGTGTTTTTAGTTTCATAATCAGAAACATCAGCAGCGAAGGAGATCATCAACAATCACTTCAGTCAACAGTTTGTTCTGCAGCTGCTAACGAAGGCTAACAAGCAGAAATCAACATTTCAAGCGCTTCGGCTCAAAAACGGCGACTGAAGAAAAAGCCAGATGTAAAGGTTGTAAAACTACTATTGATGTATTACATATTTTCATCAATTTGTTGTTTAAGAAGTAAAAAAAAATGTGAAGTTTTGTCCTGAAAATAAATAAAGCTGCCGGGAATAAAATCACGTGGCTGGATTTTGTCTGATCAGCGCAAAGGAGAAGCATTACATTTGAACTTTTAAATTTCATGAAACTCAGAGCGTTTCGGAGGCTCAGATCTCGTTTCCTGCAGTTCGGACTACAAAGATGGCGGCTGCCGCTCGCTGAAATGTCAACAAAGGTCGTTAAAGTTTCACAGCTGAATGCAGAAGGTACATTTTGGGACGATGAGACAGGAAATGTGGCTTTAAAAAAAACTGCAGCTGAATGAAAAACCTTCCTCCTCCTCCTCCTCCTCCTCCTCCTCCTCGCTGTATTTCATTCCCCGTCTCGTTAACTGGGCTGAAGGAGGAGTATGAAGATGGATGGACGGGCCGGAGAGGAAGCGGAGGAGAAAACGGAGACGTGAAAATGAAGAGCGATGGCGGAGAAGTGAAACTCCAGTCAGCCGTCTTCCTGAAATCCATCTGAATGACGGACGCGCTGACCTGCAGACTGACGGACAGCAGACGCTTTAAAGCAGCCGCTGCTGGTGGTTCTGAACGGCGGCCGGTGTCGGAGGATGATGGATCCCTGCAGCGATGAAGAATCTGCTGCTGCAGAAGTGTGCAGCTTCAGGTGATTCATTTTTTTTATCACTATTATATGAAGATGAATTATTGAAATCAAAGAGTTGCTGCTGACAGAGAAGTTGTGACTGTAACTGACTGATGGATCCACAAACTGTCGCTCTTTCATTTCAGTTTCTTCCTCGTCATGGACGGATGAGTGAACGGGCCGTCCAGGCAAAGAAACACAACATGACCTTCAGAGACAAAAAATGACCTACAGAGACACTAATAAACTAAGAAAGTCTCACAAGGACCACAAATGGACACAAAATGTATTCAAAATGATGCAAAGCAACAAGACACTAAATGACAAAAAAAAAAAAAAAAAAAATCTCAAAACAACTGTGAAGGACAATAAATCACTTCAAAGAAACACAAAATGACCACAAAAACATGCAAAACAACTAAAAAGAGACACTAAACAATTTAAAAAATTTTAGCAATAGACCACAAATGCTCAATAAATGACTGAAGACGTCTGAAAAAAAAACACTAAAGTACAAAAAATTACTTCATAGAAACAAAGAAACAAAGAAACGTGCAAAACGACTACAAAGAGACAAAGTGTCCAAGAAAGTTACAAATCAACCATAAAGGTAAAATAAATGACTTCAAAGAGACACGAAACATTTATAAATGTCTCATTTCAACCTCCAAGAAAAAAGTAAACTAAATAACGAGATTGAAAACAAGAACAAACTGATTTAAAAGAAGTCCGAAGACAAACTGAACCAACAACAGAAGGATCCACTGGTTGAGGAAACGGAAACAAACGGAGTCACGTGACGCTCTGATCGCACATGAAATATTCACACACACACACACACACACACACACACACACACACACACACACACACACAGACACACACACACACACACACACACACACACACACACACACACACACACACACACACACACACACACACACACACACAGACACACACACACACACACACACACAGACACACACACACACAGACACACACACACACACACACACAGACACAGACACACACACACACACACACACACACACACACAGACACACACACACACACAGACACACACACACACACACACACACACACACACACACACACACACACACACACACACACACACACACACAGACACACACACACACACACACACACACACAGACACACAGACACACACACACACACACACACAGACACACACAGACACACGCACGCACCCCCCCCCCACACACACACGCACACACACACGCACACACACACACACACACACACACACACACACACACACACACACACACACACACACACATTCTCCTGACCTTTCGAGGAGCTGTGGATGGAAATCCTCTTAATTACCGACACACACTCCTGCCGAGCCCACTGAGGCCGAGAATTCTTCCTGTTTGATGAAGCGACTGCTGAAACACTCGATTAACGCTGGTAATACAGCGACTCAGCAAACAGCGCAGCACGTTAAGTTCACCAGTCGAACAGCAATCGTCATAAACAAAAGAAAAACACGCGCAGACAGGTTTGTCCAGAGAAACCGTTAAATCTCGCTGATTTGGAATGGAGTGTTGTCCAGAGGAACGGAGACGACGTCTCAGTGGAGGACAGGAGGAGGAAATAGAGGAAGTACGACATCTTTGTTTTAAACTGGAGTGAATACAGAGTCAGGAGTTTGTTTAAGAATCAGTCCTAAAACCAGTCTGAAACCAGTCCTAAAACCAGTCTGAAACCAGTCTGAAACCAGTTTGAAACCAGTCTGAAACCAGTCCTAAAACCAGTCTGAAACCAGTCTGAAACCAGTTTGAAACCAGTCTGAAACCAGTGCTAAAACCAGTCTGAAACCAGTCCTAAAACCGGTCTGAAACCAGTTTGAAACCAGTCTGAAACCAGTTTGAAACCAGTCTGAAACCAGTTTGAAACCAGTGCTAAAAACCAGTCTGAAACCAGTCCTAAAACCAGTCTGAAACCAGTCTGAAACCAGTCCTAAAACCAGTCTGAAACCAGTCCTAAAACCAGTCTGAAACCAGTGCTAAAAACCAGTCTGAAACCAGTTTGAAACCAGTTTGAAACCAGTGCTAAAAACCAGTCTGAAACCAGTCCTAAAACCAGTCTGAAACCAGTCCTAAAACCAGTCTGAAACCAGTCCTAAAACCAGTCCTAAAACCAGTCTGAAACCAGTTTGAAACCAGTCTGAAACCAGTTTGAAACCAGTCTGAAACCAGTTTGAAACCAGTGCTAAAAACCAGTCTGAAACCAGTCCTAAAACCAGTCTGAAACCAGTCCTAAAACCAGTCTGAAACCAGTCCTAAAAACCAGTCTGAAACCAGTCTGAAACCAGTTTGAAACCAGTTTGAAACCAGTTTTATTTCGAAAATCTGTAGAACTTTCAGCAGAGCTTCTGTTCACGACAATTTTTTGATGAAATAATAAAAAAAATCGCAGGAAATCTTGCAGCAAATAGATTTATTTGAATGTTGCATTAATTATTGAGATCGTAAAGATTTCCTGGAGGCACTGAAACATCTCCGAGCATCTTTTTTTGTTTTTGTTTTACTGCGTAAACTGAAACCTGTAATTTGACACGTTTTACGAAGCGATGCAGGAAAACGGATCGAGAGAAGGTTGCAGTCATCATCTGCTCAGGAGACAAAACTCCCCGAGCTGTCAGCGCATTCACAGAGAAACAGGATGGGGGAGGGTGGGGGGGGGGGGTGTCAGCCAGAAGTGGCGATGCTAACGTTAATGCTCGGAGACAGGGGGAGGAGCGGGGGACAGATATGTCAATCAGGAGACATCCTCTGTTAATCACACATGTCAGCGAGGAGAAGAGCTGCTGTTTTTTCCCAGACTGCACTGCAGCGGCTCCGATGGGACTGATTAGCGTTCTCAGTTTGATTGCCGCCCCGTTAATGACGAGTCCGGTTGTAATCTGCGAGAACCGGCGCAGAATTGCCCGTTAATTAACCCCCGAACGAAGAAAAGCCGGCAGGAAGTCGTCGTCCTGATTCGGCTGCCGGAGACATCTCGGCGGTTTTTTTCTTGTTTTTTGCTGAACTGCGTCTGAACTTTAAACTCCTCAGAGGATTAAATTCTCTGCAGCTGCCAGACATGCACACACACACACACACACACACACACACACACACACACACACACACACACACACACACACACACACACACACACACACACACACACACACTGCGTTTACTCCAGTACTGCTCTGATATTCACACTAATACACATTTTATACTTCTGCTGCATCCCTACACCCAGCATCAGTTAATAATTAGAGAAGAACACAGGACCTTAGAACACAGGACCTTAAGAACACAGGACCTTAAGAACACAGGACCTTAAGACACAGGACCTTAGAACATAGGACCTTAAGAACACAGGACCTTAGAACACAGGACCTTAAGAACACAGGACCTTAAGAACACAGGACCTTAGAACATAGGACCTTAAGAACACAGGACCTTAAGAACACAGGACCTTAGAACATAGGACCTTAAGAACACAGGACCTTAAGAACACAGGACCTTAAGAACACAGGACCTTAAGAACACAGGACCTTAGAACACAGGACCTTAAGAACACAGGACCTTAAGAACACAGGACCTTAGAACACAGGACCTTAAGAACACAGGACCTTAAGAACACAGGACCTTAAGAACACAGGACCTTAAGAACACAGGACCTTAGAACACAGGACCTTAAGAACACAGGACCTTAAGAACACAGGACCTTAGAACATAGGACCTTAAGAACACAGGACCTTAGAACACAGGACCTTAAGAACACAGGACCTTAAGAACACAGGACCTTAAGAACACAGGACCTTAGAACATAGGACCTTAAGAACACAGGACCTTAGAACATAGGACCTTAAGAACACAGGACCTTAAGAACACAGGACCTTAAGAACACAGGACCTTAAGAACACAGGACCTTAGAACATAGGACCTTAAGAACACAGGACCTTAAGAACACAGGACCTTAGAACATAGGACCTTAAGACACAGGACCTTAAGAACACAGGACCTTAGAACATAGGACCTTAAGAACACAGGACCTTAGAACATAGGACCTTAAGAACACAGGACCTTAAGAACACAGGACCTTAAGAACACAGGATCTTAGAACATAGGACCTTAAGAACACAGGACCTTAGAACATAGGACCTTAAGAACACAGGACCTTAAGAACACAGGACCTTAAGAACACAGGACCTTAGAACACAGGACCTTAAGAACACAGGACCTTAAGAACACAGGACCTTAGAACACAGGACCTTAAGAACACAGGACCTTAAGAACACAGGACCTTAAGAACACAGGACCTTAAGAACACAGGACCTTAGAACACAGGACCTTAAGAACACAGGACCTTAAGAACACAGGACCTTAGAACATAGGACCTTAAGAACACAGGACCTTAGAACACAGGACCTTAAGAACACAGGACCTTAAGAACACAGGACCTTAAGAACACAGGACCTTAGAACATAGGACCTTAAGAACACAGGACCTTAGAACATAGGACCTTAAGAACACAGGACCTTAAGAACACAGGACCTTAAGAACACAGGACCTTAGAACATAGGACCTTAAGAACACAGGACCTTAGAACACAGGACCTTAAGAACACAGGACCTTAAGAACACAGGACCTTAAGAACACAGGACCTTAAGAACACAGGACCTTAGAACATAGGACCTTAAGAACACAGGACCTTAAGAACACAGGACCTTAGAACATAGGACCTTAAGACACAGGACCTTAAGAACACAGGACCTTAGAACATAGGACCTTAAGAACACAGGACCTTAGAACATAGGACCTTAAGAACACAGGACCTTAAGAACATAGGACCTTAAGAACACAGGATCTTAGAACATAGGACCTTAAGAACACAGGATCTTAGAACATAGGACCTTAAGAACACAGGACCTTAGAACATAGGACCTTAAGAACACAGGACCTTAAGAACACAGGACCTTAGAACATAGGACCTTAAGAACACAGGACCTTAAGAACACAGGACCTTAAGAACACAGGACCTTAAGAACACAGGACCTTAGAACATAGGACCTTAAGAACACAGGACCTTAGAACACAGGACCTTAAGAACACAGGACCTTAAGAACACAGGACCTTAGAACATAGGACCTTAAGAACACAGGACCTTAAGAACACAGGACCTTAAGAACACAGGACCTTAAGACACAGGACCTTAAGAACACAGGACCTTAGAACATAGGACCTTAAGAACACAGGACCTTAAGAACACAGGACCTTAGAACATAGGACCTTAAGAACACAGGACCTTAAGAACACAGGACCTTAAGACACAGGACCTTAAGAACACAGGACCTTAGAACATAGGACCTTAAGAACACAGGACCTTAGAACATAGGACCTTAAGAACACAGGACCTTAAGAACACAGGACCTTAAGAACACAGGACCTTAGAACATAGGACCTTAAGAACACAGGACCTTAGAACATAGGACCTTAAGAACACAGGACCTTAAGAACACAGGACCTTAAGAACACAGGACCTTAGAACATAGGACCTTAAGAACACAGGACCTTAAGAACACAGGACCTTAAGAACACAGGACCTTAAGAACACAGGACCTTAGAACATAGGACCTTAAGAACACAGGACCTTAGAACATAGGACCTTAAGAACACAGGACCTTAAGAACACAGGACCTTAAGAACACAGGACCTTAGAACATAGGACCTTAAGAACACAGGACCTTAAGAACATAGCACAATAGGAACAAAGGATGTTAGTAACAGGATGTTGGTGACAAAGGACCATGGGACCAAAAGACTTTGGACTTTGATCCTGGGGAACATACGTCCCCGAGAACATACGAATGACTCCACAACGAACAATCCAACTATGAAAACAGGTAAAACTAAAACAGTAAGAGAGTCAGAACCAAAGAACACCAACGACTTCTTATTGTAGTCTGACATTTCAGAGATCTGAAAGATTCCAGTCAGAAGTCCCGTTAAGAAACACATCAGTTGCCGTGTCCTTGAACACACCACCATGGTACACTTTCCCTCACTAACAATTTTGGGTTCACATTTCGAAGACAGAGACTTTTGAACGTACCTCTAAATATCTTTGGTTGCATGAAGCTTTTTTTTTTTTTACTCAGTTGATGTTGGAAATGATTAACTCGGTCCAAATTCTCCAGAGCAGAACTAATCTTGTCATATTGGATCCACGGTATTTTCAGCGTGAAGAAGATCCGGAGAATTCTTTCATTTGCTGAAAAACAAGACTTTTCCATCTGCTTATTTCATCTCCAAACACAGATTTGCACTTAAATTTCACGGTTTCAGATTTGTCACCACACATAAATAAATATGGACTTTTAATATTTTCTGTTAAGGTCTAATTATTCTCCCCCTGCGATTTTAACAATTGCTGTAAACTTTCAGTTGCTGTTTTTTTTTTTTTTATCTGTAATCTCTTTCGTATTTGTTTTCCCTCTTTTACAACCTCCTGCTCTTCATCCCATCGTCTGCATCCCCGAATCAACTTTCCAAGTGTTTCTGTTGATAACAAACCTATAAATACTCCTCCTCACCTCTGCTCTCCACTAATCTCCTCCCGCCGTGGCTCAGACATGAATAAGTGTCTGCACACGGAGGTGAACTCTGCAAACAAAACGCTCAGACTCCCACGTCTCTCCGATAAAGTCCCGTCTTTCTCTCTCTCTCCCGCTGTAATTATCTAAACCAGTCAGATATCACGCCACTAAAATGCCAACTTCCTTATTAATCACACACACACACACACACACACACACACACACACACACACACAGTTTACCCCGTAATGAGACGGTTTCAAACTCTACTTTTCTCCCCTATTTTTACAGCCCTCCATCATCTCCTGCAGTGCAGCTTCATTCAAGTCGTCATGGTAACAGAAGAACAACATCTTCCTGAGTTAGAATAACAGGTCTCCATTTCCCTCCATTATGAAATGACCCATTAAAGAGGAGTCCATCTCGTTGATGTCGCTTGTTAAGGGAATAAAGGTGCAACGAGACGCGACGTTTAAAAATCCGTAACCGACGGAGTGGGATGCCACCAAGGGTCGCCGCGGCTACAGTGCTTTTGGTAAATGCAGCCCCCAAAAACAGGTCTTCTTGAATCTTCTTTTCTAATGAATGAGGGATTATTTTCAGATGGACCTCCAGAAAACTAATAAGAAGGAGTGACTTTAGCTAACAACACCGAGATAACTGATGGACACATTTTATTCACTTTGGATTTGATGAGAGAAGTTGAATGGGAGTCTATGGAGCCGGAGGCTTTTTGGAGCCGACCTCTAGTGGCACTCGCTGGTATTGCAGCTGAAGACACTTCTGGATCAGAACCATTTTACAGACCTGAAGCTACGAACTCTTTTAGAAAGTCTGTAGTTCTATATCCAGTCTGTGTTTTATATCCAGTCTGTGGGACCGACTGCCTGGATGCCGCAGTGACTCTCTATCGCCCCCTATTGTACACAGAAAATGGGAAATTGTTTTTTAACAGGCATCAAACAGCATTAGTTTCAGTCAACATGAGTTGAGATGACGAAGTTTAAGCGCATCCAGATCTCTGAATGACGGCTGCTGAGTCTCGAACAGCGTTTCTTCTCTCTGAGTTTTTTTTATTTTTTGCAGCGTTGTGTTAAACGTAAAGTTGTACAAACATCCTCCTTCTTCTTCTGGTGACTCGACAAACAGGCAGGAACTCCTCAACAAGCAGAACGCATAAATTATTGGTTCGAGTGCAATCTCCTCCTCCTCTTCCTCCTCTCGGCAACACGGGAGGCTTTTCGGCGTGTTGGAGGTGGAGGCGGGTAATGAAAGACATTCATGAGAATACAAGAGGTGGATGAGTTCAAGAGCGACGAGCGGAGGAGATAAAAGGAGCGAAGACGATGAAGAGGCTGTTTTTTCTGGGTGTTAATGAACTGAAGTTTGTTTTTGATTTTTGTCCCGGAGCTGTTTGAGGGGAGGAGGTCGGGGCGGACGGAAGGGTTGACCAAACATCACACTTCATTGTCCGTTAAATAAGATCATTGAATGATCAACACCACCTGATTTTTGTTATTGAACGAAGATCCTCCGACTTTCATGAAGTACTTTTTTTTTTCTCGTGTCTTTTCAAACATTTACCAACATTTGATATAAATCCGAAGGACACGTCGAGCTAACGAACGCCATGCGGCGGCTCGACACCTCGTCGAGAAGCTTTATTATGTCGGGTTCACGCCGGAGATTCAGTTTAGAAAAAGACTGCTGCAGTTATGAAATGAAACGCCACACCGACTTCGGAGGAAGACGACGAAGACGAAGGAGGCCGAGGATCAGAAACGCAGCGAGAGGTGGCGAGAAAATCGAAAGAGAAATTAGGAAAACAAAGAGGAGGAAGAACGGCGTCGCTTCCTTTTTCACTGCTGAGTGAAGCCGCTGAGATTTCCTTCGGCTGCGGAGCCGAAGATAAACTGAGTTAAAGCAGATTACTGCAGCGGAGGAGCAGATTACTGCAGCGGAGGAGCAGATTACTGTGGAGGAGGAACAGATTACTGCAGTAGAGGAGCAGATTACTGCAGCGGAGGAGCAGATTACTGCAGTGGAGGAACAGATTACTGCGGAGGAGGAACAGATTACTGCAGGGGAGGAGCAGATTACTGCGGAGGAGGAACAGATTACTGCAGCGGAGGAGCAGATTACTGCGGAGGAGGAACAGATTACTGCGGAGGAGGAGCAGATTACTGCAGCGGAGGAGCAGATTACTGCAGCGGAGGAGCAGATTACTGCTGCGGAGGAGCAGATTACTGCTGCGGAGGAACAGATTACTGCGGAGGAGGAACAGATTACTGCGGCGGAGGAGCAGATTACTGCTGCGGAGGAGCAGATTACTGCGGAGGAGGAACAGATTACTGCGGCGGAGGAGCAGATTACTGCTGCGGAGGAACAGATTACTGCGGAGGAGGAACAGATTACTGCTGCGGAGGAGCAGATTACTGCTGCGGAGGAACAGATTACTGCGGAGGAGGAACAGATTACTGCGGCGGAGGAGCAGATTACTGCGGAGGAGGAGCAGATTACTGCGGAGGAGGAACAGATTACTGCAGTGGAGGAGCAGATTACTGCAGCGTCAGATTTTGAGTGCAAATCTCAACGAGTTGCAAAGTTTTTTAGCCGACGTTTCCAGAAAGGTCAGAGGTCGTGGAAGTTCACGCCTGATTGGATGTTCAGCTCAAAAGTTGTAATTTTAGTCACGTAGAATTTGTCTTGGTAACTTAGATAATATCCTCTTTCTCCTCCTCCACTTCCTCCCCCTCCTCCTCCTCCTCGTCCTCCTCCACTCGCTCCGCCATATTGCTCGTCTCCCGCTATTTCTTCTCCTCTCTCTCTCATTGGCCCCCTATCCTCCTCCCCCCTTCCTCCTCCACTTCCTCCCCTTCCTCCTCCCCCCTCCTCCTCCCCCTCCTCTCTGGTTGGCTGACCCTGGGTAACAGAGACGATGACAACGTGTGAAAGGTTTCCTCGGGGGTTTGAGTAACAGCAGCAGGCCGAACAGTCATCCAGATGGTGGATGCTCTTTGCTTCGCCCAGAGGCTGCAAAATGCTTCGCCTGGCCAGAGTCCAGAGTAGAGTAGGGTAGAGTAGAATAGAACAGAATAGAATGGAATAGAATAGAACTGGCTGCATCCATTCAGTAGCTGGATAATCTTTCGAGTTACTGAGAACTAATTTTAACAATATTTTCCCAACAGCCGTCAGTATTTGAGTATCCATGAGTCGATCATTAGGTTCAGAGTGTTCCTGAACGCAGCACAGCGATGCACACGGAGCAACAGGAAGCAACGACATTCATGAGGAAGTATTCCAAGTGTCGGCTTCTGATCGACACCAGCACCCGAGTTCCTCACGTTAACGAAACGACTGGTCAACATTTTGGGGAACGGTTAATCGGTAAAGTGTTCCTGAGCCCATGCAGTGATTTCCACTACAGAATGGTGGCTGTTTTCTAAAACAGGACCGCGTGAGGGCCTAAAGATCACTAATGGTTTTCAGCCTTGTCCCATTGTATCAGATTTCTGGTCAAATTTTTGGGGAACAAGAAAATCTTCAATACGCCCACTTTAAAGCTTTTCAGTCCCTCCAGGAGTTTTTTTTGGCGGGATTTGTTTTGAACAAAAACGGTTTTGTGACATCTTTTCTCAAAACCTGCGATGTATTTTGTGGAGTTTTAAGTGAGTTTTTTTGCAGTGAAACGGCAAAAGTCGAGGACAATAAATTGCGTGGTTTTTTTTGTTTTTTTTACCATCTCCCCAATAAAACGTAATAAAATGTAATGACTTCCTGTGATAATAATCCTGCTGCACATCACAGAAGACTTCACTGCAGTCTGTCTCTCTATATTTAAATTCATCATGTATGAATTTTGTGCGCTCAATGTAGTTAAGACACATTCGAGAGAACCTGCCGCTTTTGTGTGATGTCAGTCAGCTGTGAAAAGAAACCGAAACACGCCGGTTTAATTAAAATCCACCCGTTAATGCTCCATTTTGCAGAGATGAAGCTTCATTTCACGTCTCAATCAGGAGCTTTTTAAAAAAATATATTTTTTGTGTTTTCATTTAGTTTTGCCTATAAGACTCCCCTGCCTCCCGTTTCCGTGGCAACCGGCATTTCAGGTGGAGGTTGTAGTGTTTTTTCAGTCCATTCAAGGTGCACGAGGGAATCGTCGCGGGGTGGGGTGTGTGTGTGTCTGTGTGTGTGGGGGGTGGGGGGTGGGGGGGTGGCTTTGATGTGAGCGTTCAGGACACCAGAGGTTCCCATTTGAAGGAAATCCAGAAGATCACAAACTCCTGCTGATGAATTTAATCAGGACGGATCCGGATTTTCGCAACTATCGTTCTTCCTTATTTCCCCTCTTTTTTTTTTTTTACCAGTGCCTGGTTGTAATTTGTTACTCCGGCCAGAAGGTGGCAGTAATGCACCTAAAAGCTTTTTTTGCCAGATTGCACATACAAAATCGGTTCCGATAAAATCGGAGTTCGTTAAAGTACAACAATCACCAAAAATTGCCACTAAATTAAAAATGCTGGACTTCCTTTTGTGTTTCGGTCATGGTGCCAAGATACTTTTTAAAATTTTTTTTTTTTAGATCTAGGCGTGATACACGTGTCCGACAAATTTCGTTCACGTAGGTGAAAGCAGCATTGAGATTTCATTTTATGAGGCGCTAGCGAGCATAAACCTGGAGAATCCTTCAAATTTTCAGTGGGGCTGAATTTTTGTGCAAAGTTTCGTGAGTTTTTCAGTACGTTAAATTAAAGCTAAAGTTACAATTTTTCAGAAGAATAATAATTCCTTGTGTTACAGCAGAGCCTTCGCGCCACTCAGTTTGTCCACATGTCCAGCTGTAAGAGGCACACATTTATTTTATAAAAAGCTCCGAGCCCAGTTTCACCGTCATGACAACCACCTGTTCAGTCCAAAGTCACTTTGTCGTCGTTTTTGAAAGGAACGAATGTGTGACGGTTGATGAGTTGTCTGAAAAAGTGGATTCATTTTTAGCTTCGACCAACGACTGAAGTGGGATTACTCACACACACACACACACACAGACAGACACACACACAGACAGACACACACACAGACAGACACACACACACACACACACACACACACACACACAGACAGACACACACACACACACACACACACACACACACACACACACACACACACACATACAGACACACACACACACACACACACACACACACACATACAGACACACACACACACATACAGACACACACACACACACACACACGCACACACACACACACACATACAGACACACACACAGACAGACACACACACACACACACACACACACACACACACACACACACACAGACACACACACACACACACACACACACACACACATACAGACACACACACACACATACAGACACACACACACACACACACACGCACATACAGACACACACACACACACACACACACACACACAGACACACACACACACACACACAGACAGACACACACACACACACACACACACACACACACACACACACACACACACACATACAGACACACACACACACACACACACACACACACACATACAGACACACACACACACATACAGACACACACACACACACACACACACACGCACATACAGACACACACACACACACACACACACACACACACAGACACACACACACACACACACACACACACACACACACACACACACACACACACTCTGCGGTCCTCTGTTTCTCGGCGCCTCTGGTCCCAGACTCCAATCTCATCTTCACCAATCTTCTCCTCTCTCTCTCTATTTCTGTCTCTCGCCCAGCACCCCCCGCCTCGCTCACCGCTCTCTGTTGCCACGGCAGCAGCGTGAAGAGGAGCGATGGATGGAGGAGAGGGGTGGGGGTGGTGGTGGTGGAGTGGTTTCAGGGAGGACTGGGGAGGTGGTGGAGGGCCAGAAAATATCATCTCAGTCGTGTTGGAGGGGAAACAGGACGACAAAAACATGTTCTGGACCAATTTATTAAAGAGGGAAGCTGTAAATTAAATGTTGGATTATTTTGGTCATTTTGTTTCTCTGGATCGGATCTGACCGATCTGATTGGAAACCTGACGATACTACTTCCTGCCCACCGATAGCTGTAACCTGACTGCACCACAGGCCTGTCAATCAAACAGACACGCCCCCAAAAACAGGTCTTCTTGAATCTTCTTTTCTAATGAATGAGGGATTATTTTCAGATGGACCTCCAGAAAACTAATAAGAAGGAGTGACTTTAGCTAACAACACCGAGATAACTGATGGACACATTTTATTCACTTTGGATTTGATGACAGAAGTTGAATGGGAGTCTATGGAGCCGGAGGCTTTTTGGAGACGACCTCTAGTGGCACTCGCTGGTATTGCAGCTGAAGACACTTCTGGATCAGAACCATTTTACAGACCTGAAGCTACGAACTCTTTTAGAAACAGACTGAGGTTTAGTCACAGATGATAAAAGTCAATCATCCGAACCTCGACTGCAGCAGATGAACCTTTTAATACCAAACTGCATTAAAAATCAATCGTCATTTCAGCAGTTTTAATATTTAATGCAGATGAAATTCAACCCTCTGTGCTGCGATCTGAGCAAAGAACAATGTAAATTCACGAGTTTACCGGCGTTCAATCATGTCGGGAGAAGATGAGGAAGACTGCAGAGAAAAGAGAGAGAGGAGAGAGAGAGGAGGTAATAAAAGCAGAGAAACAAATCAAAGCAGGAATCAATGAGAGAGATGGATTCGCTCCCTCCAAATGTTCTCGTCCCTGAGCTTTGGCGAGACTCTCCGGCTGCCTCTTTATGAGGCGAACAACAAGAAAAAAAAAATCAAACACCGAGGTACCGTAAGCGTGGCCACCTCCACCGTATCCGCAGCAACCGTAATAAATCACCTCGGAATTACCGAAGGATAAAATCAGATCAGAGGGGGTTTTTCTCCACGGAAACAGACGGCTTCTTCTCGAGGTTCAGTTTCCGACGCAGCTGTTCAGAGCTGGAAATAAGAAATAAGAAATCTTCAGATGGATTTACGACCTTTATTTACAGAATCCAGTATCACTGCTTTAAAGCTGAAACGCCTTCTTCACGGTAAACGTGTTAAAACGTGGACTCATCGTTGTGCACCAGTGGTTCAGTTCGAGTTCGCACAACGTACGCAAACAAACGTTATTTTATTATGAAACGTAGCATAGAAAATAGCTAGCCATATGAGTGGATTTTTAATTGTGGAAGTCTGTAACTGTGCAGATTTTTTCTTTACTCATACTTAATTGTTTTGCACATGTAGATGTAAAAAATATAGACTTGGTCTTTTTTACCCAAGTAATAATAATAATAAAAAAGTCCTTCATCAACAGTTAATGTGATAGAAATAAAATACTTTATATTCCAGGAAATAGCAGCGAAACAGAATTTTACTGCAGATTTAAAACTGGTATTTGTCTGCTGTAACTAAATCATCAAGAAGTGAATCAAAGTGAATGCATTCTGGACTTTGTGGATCAAATCCTCATGTCGACATCTGAGTTGCAACTCTTTCAGTTTTTGCTTTGATAACACGTCCAATCACCGATTTGGTCAATGCACTCAATTAACGAGTCGCATCGGGCTGCTGGTCGTGTTTTATAAAGCGGTGTGTCATCTGCGTACGGGTGGTTTCTATCATCTGAGTTTTATGGGAACAAAAGGAGCCCGAGGATGAAGCCTTGTGGAACTCCTCAGTTTCATTAACTTAGAGGACAGACGATGAGACGCCGACCCAGAGATACGTTGAGGTCGTTTTGTTTGTCTGCAGTCAGTTTAAATGAGAAAACGAGGAAGAAACCATGTGAATATAAAAAGTGTTAAAATGTATAAAAACTAATACAAATGTAAGAATCCAAAATCTCGGGTTTGTTCGAGAAACCGTTTAAATTCGAACCAGTGAGGAAGCGAAGGGAGGCTGAAGATGGCAGGAAGTGATGGGAGGGGGGAGAAGGAGGAGGGAGGAGGAGGGAAGAGAGAAGAGGAGGGAGGAGAGAGGAGGAGGAGGAGGGAGGAAGGAGGAGGAGGGAGGAGGGAGGGGGGAGGAGAGAGGATGAGGAGGGGGGAGAAGGAGGAGGGAGGAGGAGGGAAGAGAGAAGAGGAGGGAGGAGAGAGGAGGAGGAGGAGGGAGGAAGGAGGAGGAGGGAGGAGGGAGGGGGGAGGAGAGAGGATGAGGAGGGGGAGAAGGAGGAGGGAGGAGGAGGGAAGAGAGAAGAGGAGGGAGGAGAGAGGAGGAGGAGGGAGGAAGGAGGAGGAGGGAAGAGGGAGGAGAGAAGATGAGGAGGGGGGAGAAGGAGGAGGGAGGAGGAGGGAACAGAGAAGAGGAGGGAGGAGAGAGGAGGAGGAGGAGGAGGAGGGAGGAAGGAGGAGGAGGGAGGAGAGAAGATGAGGAGGGGGAGAAGGAGGAGGGAGGAGGAGGGAAGAGAGAAGAGGAGGGAGGAGAGAGGAGGAGGAGGAGGGAGGAAAGAAGATGAGGAGGGGGAGAAGGAGGAGGGAGGAGGAGGGAAGAGAGAAGAGGAGGGAGGAGAGAGGAGGAGGAGGAGGGAGGAAGGAGGAGGAGGGAGGAGGGAGGAGAGAGGATGAGGAGGGAAGAGGGAGGAGGGAGGAGAGAGGAGGCGCTGTGTGCAGGAAACAGCCATTTGTTTGGTCTGGAGGTGGAAAGTGTCGCTGACAGTAATAACAAAGAGGCCATGAATCAGAGCCATAATTAAATGTGAGCCTTGGACCAAGGTGAGTCCTGGAATGAAGTGTTTCTTGGAACGCCGCATGCAGGCGTCCGGCCAGCGTCCGGCCAGCGATAAACAGGCGGGAAGAGGAGGGGGAGGGGGAGGAGGGGGAAGGGGAGGAGGGCGGCCAATGTCGGGTCGTTTTTTGGGGGAGGATATTTTTATATTTTACCTAAGCGGGTCCAAGCGGAGAACCGCTGAACGCAGCAGCGCTTCACACATCGCAGACTCCTGCTGTTCACATTCAGGTGCCACAAGGGATTATGGGATGTGGACTGTCTTTACTGGAAGCACCGCTGGGGCGGCATGTTGGGCCGGGGAGTCGAGAAAAACCCACTCGAGTGGGTTTAAAACAAGAAGAATCTACCGTCACACAACGAGTCGGCGCTTTGAGTTTTGATCTTCCGCAGTTTTAATCAGCTGATCGACAAACATCTCGCCGTGCACACGTTCTTACTGTATTTCAATCCTAAAGGTCGTCTGGGCTTCCTCTTGCCGCCGTGATGTCACCTTCAACTGTTGATGAGTAGACCGTTTTTTTTTTTTTTTTACGACTTGTCATAGCAGAGAAAAGCACAGGTGAAACTAATTTGTGCGTTTGTGATGACTCAGTAGTGAGTCGGGCGGCGGCTTCTTGGATCCTGGAAAGCGGCCCAGCTAAATATAACGCAGTGTGTTCTGATGCTGTCGGATACACCGGAGCTTTATCCAGCTACCACGAGCCAAAACGTCTGCAGAGAGGAAGGTGGAAAGAGATGCGGCGATGACGATGGTTTCACCACGAAAAGAAAGAATTAGTGGATTTCATCGTCTACGGTTCATAATATCATGAAAAGATTCAGAGAATCTGGAGAAATCTCTGAACACAAGGGACAAGGGTGGAAACCAATATTGGATGGTGGTGATCTTCGGGCCCTCAGGCAGCACTGCATTAAAAACACACTATTCTGGAGTGGAAATCACTGCATGGGCTCAGGAACACTTGTGAAAACCATCGTCTGTGAACACAGTTCATCGCTGCATCCACAAATGATGTTAAAACTCTCCAAAGAAGAAACCAGATAGAAACATGATCCAGAAACACCTCCGAGGAGAGGGACCATCCAGCTTGTTATCAGCTCAGTTCTAAAGCCAGCATCTGTGATGGTACAGGGATGCATTAGTGCACATGGCATGGGTAGCTTGAACATCTGGAAGGAAGCATTAATGCTGAATGATATATTCAGGTTTTGAAAGACTACTGCACATGTGCAGCTGGAGTCCAACATGGAGAACCTTTTTTTTTTTTTTTTTTTTTTCTTAAGGAGAAAGTTTGGAGAAACAGATTGAACGTCAACACGCCAAAGATGCTGATTGATATGACGGAAAAACCAGCAGCTCATACGACACTTTAACTTCACAGCAAACTCAAACAGAAAGTGACACTAAAATAGACAAAAAAGGAAAAAATAAATTAAAAAAAGCCAAGCTGACAAGTGAAGTCACGACTGAGCTGGATGAGAGAGTTTAAATGACAACTGGAGACAAGATGGAGGAAAACCCCAAAAATACAACAAGAAAAAAAGCTGAAAAGGAAATCGCTTCCAGGGATGTCGGGGAGAGTTTATCCAACAGCACCAAGTCAAGACAGCCACTATCAATAAATCACAACTGAGGTTTTATGTTGGTGAAAGATGCAGAAGAAAGAAATTAGCTGGAGGACGGAGGAACAAGCGAGGAAGGTGCTGCTTGAAATCTCTCGGGACATTTGGAGGGAAGTCGTTCGACGAACTACAACGTTTAAAACTTTTGTCGGGTTTACGCCGAGTGTCAGATTCATTTTGAGCCCGATGGTTCTCTAAGTTCACAACAGAAATATAAAAACTGGAGGCTTCATAACGTTCACAAACCAACAAGTGACGTCACTGCCGGTTTCCGCTTGGTGAACATATTTGGACGAGCTGGGGGAGGAGCTAGGTGTGAATCTGACTCAATCTGACACCGCCCACTTTTTACCAGAAACCTGACCGCACCACAGGCCTGTCAATCAAACATAGCCGTGTTTGAGTCCCTATATCTAATGAATGCTGGAGTTTATCTGACGACACCATGATGACTCGTGGAAAACATTTACTGACTTTGTATTTCAGGAGAGAACTTGATGCTTTTTCAATGGGAGTCTATTGGAGCCCCTAGTGGCCCTCAGTGGTATTACAATTTTAGCTTCACTTTTTAGACACCTTAATCACGTCATTGTATCTTTATCAACCAAAATCCAGTAAATGTATCTTTAACCAACAATAACACACAATTGAATGAGTTAAATTTGAGTCTGCTGCTTCAGCACCGATAAACACTTTTATTATTTAACTGTTTACGCTGTGAGAATCATTAATGGACTGTTGTTGGTGTTTTAAATTCAGCTTTAGATGTTTCAAGGCCGAACAAGGTGCTCTTTGAATCGTTTTGGCTCCTGCGGTTTAAAAACACACACACACACACACACACACACACACACACACACACACACACACACACACACACACACACGGGCACCCGAATCAAATATTTATCAGGCTTATACAGTACGTGTGCCTGTCAAGAGAAATTCTGAGGGAGGCAAACTGAACATCAAAAAAAAAAAAAAAGAAGCCTTTCAGCCACTGAAGGAAATGTCAGAGAAAAAAAGAAAAAAAAAAACCGACAAGTGAACACAGCTCGGTACAGGCGGTGTATTCTGTGTATTCGGGCCTTTCATCAGAAAGCTCGCCTCAGATTTGTAGTAATACTCTTATGTAATAATGCTCCTGAGGTACCGAGACACCCCCCCCCTCAGGCCTTTAGCAGGTGATACGACCGATAAGCTGAGAGAGCGTTCCTGAGCCCGTGCAGTGATTTCCACGACAGAATTGGGGATTTTTTTTGCGTCAAACTCTGTAAAAGATCAACAGAGACCACTGAAGTTCAACCTTTCAAGAGGGGGCGGAGCTTCACTGCTCACTTTTTAGGCAAATTCAGAGTTTTTTGGGACTTTTTTGTTTATATAATCTAGAAATCGCTTCTTTCTCGTAGCGCCCTTCAGTAAACTGGCGGTGACTTCGAACTCAATGTTGAGCTGACGTGTTGGTGTTTGTCCATCCCAGATGTTAACGTGTCCTTGAACGCAGCACAGAGCTACTTCCGAGGTTGTTTTTGTTACCAGGAGCGGCTTCGAGGCTGAATCTGGTCCGAGATTGTTGTTGTTATTTTTTTTTGCGTCTCCTAGCAACAATCTCTTAAATGTTCTGATGCAACCGGATGGCGGGACCCGACCGACCGACCGACCGACCGACGGATGGACGGACAGACGGATGGACGGACGGACCGACGGACGGACGGACGGACCAACCGATGGCTCTTTTGAGCGCGGAGAGGCGAAAATAAAAACTGTTCACGCACAGAGACTTGGGACTCGTTGACAGCGTTTGACTGGCGGCTGGCTCTCCAACGCCACACACACAGTCAAATGTGTAGACAGTGATTGACAGGACGAGCCGCTTGATTACAAGAAGTTTCAAGTCACATCAAAAACCAGTGACAATGTCTTTGGAGCAAAGATCAAGGCCGCACTTGGCATCGCAGTGTGTGTGTGTGTGTGTGTGTGTGTGTGTGTGTGTGTGTGTGTGTGTGTGTGTGTGCTTCATGTTTAAGCATGTATACGATCATTAATACAGATGCTCAGAGCATCTTTTAATTTGTGTACATCTCTGTTTCATGCATATACGTTTTTGGCTCATGTTCTACACTTTAATTACTCTGTGTGTGTGTGTGTGTGTGTGTGTGTGTGTGTGCGAGTGTGTGTGTGTGTGTGTGTGCTATCTGGCAGCTCTTTGACACTGAGCCCTGGCACTGATGCGGCTGCCTCAGGAGCTGCTATTGTCAAACCCGAAAAGCATAAAATCTGCCCGCTTAATTACCAGCGAAGAGAAAAAGATGGAGGCAGAGCGGGAAGTAAAAAAGAAAAAAAAGAGTCTGGAACCTTTTTTTTCTAAAATCTGCTGATAACGAACTGAGTCGTGACGTCGGCCATCTTTTCATGACAAACCTTAAATGTTATCACTTCTGTGGCAGCTTGTCCTCACAGAGCTGTTGAAGCTCCGCAGAAAAGGTCACGAGTTTGTCCTTCAGTCAAACTCTGACTTCAGACAATCACACAGACTTTATAAAAGAGTTCGTCGCTTCAGGTCTGTAAAATGGTTCTGATCCAGAAGTGTCTTCGGCTGCAATACCAGCGAGTGCCACTAGAGGTCGGCTCCAAAAAGCCTCCGGCTCCATAGACTCCCATTCAACTTCTCTCATCAAATCCAAAGTGAATAAAATGTGTCCATCAGTTATCTCGGTGTTGTTAGCTAAAGTCACTCCTTCTTATTAGTTTTCTGGAGGTCCATCTGAAAATAATCCCTCATTCATTAGAAAAGAAGATTCAAGAAGACCTGTTTTTGGGGGCGTGTCTGTTTGATTGACAGGCCTGTGGTGCAGTCAGGTTACAGCTATCGGTGGGCGGGACGTAGTATCGTCAGGTTTCCGATCAGATCGGTCAGATCCACCTCTGGCTCCTCCCCCAGCTCGTCCAAATATGGTCGAGCGGCGGACGCGTGTGAAGAACGTGGGTCACTAAAGACGATAACATCCCAAACACTGCTTCTGGCATTTGAGGACGGCGAGCTGCTTCAGACCGTATTTATGATCCCGTATCGCTCCACTGGAGTTTATTGTGTGGAAACGGAGGTCATTTCACAGCGTTAGTTACCTGAAGGGAAGCTGACATTTAAATGGGCCTCTTTGTTATATTCATTCACTTTTTTTCTTTTCCTTTTTTCCTCCTCGCTCCATCACCTCCTGCGCTCATCCACAGCTCCTCTTTTCCTCCTCTAGAGATGAAGCGAAAGGCCACGTATCGATGCTTCTTTTTTTTTTTCTTCTTTTTTTCATTTGAATAATGAAGCACTTGAATCGAATCCATGGTGGATATGAAATCACATTTAAATTGGTTTTAATGGCAGCCAGTAAAACACAAAGTGAGCCTGTGGGAATAACAACAGGTTCATTAATTAAGGAAATCAGTGCGATACATGTTGAATATATTCCCCCCCGCCCTCACATGTTTTAATGTGAACTCTGGTCCCTGAAGGCATCAGTGACTCATCGTAACAATAATTTTTTCATTAATATGTAAATGTCGCTCCCCGTGGATGGAAAGGATTTCAGGTGTTTTTCTTTCGCCGCCAACACAAACAAGGACGGTCGGCGCTCGCAGGTCGCAGTCGGGAATCATGGGTAACGTGTCGACTTCCTGAATCCACAAATTCCTTCCTCCAAACACGTCAAAAATATTCAGTCAAAGTTGCCGTAAAGGTTTGGCTAGCTTCAGGCCAAGCTCGTTGTTTGGGGTTACATTGGCAACCCTGTTGTCATGGTTACGCTTAAAAGAACAAAACTAAGGTTGAGGAACAATCGCATTTTTTTATTCTAACTAAACTGCAACAGCAAACACATTTTAAAAGAATTAACAAAAACTCAATCATTTCCTGACCTCAGTCCTTTTGTTGCATGAACTTCATCTGAATTCTTCTTCTGCTTCTAATCTATGAAAGTGGAGAGCTTTGTTTGCCCGCCGTCGACCCCAAACACCTCCCTTCCAACGAGGCCCTTTTCAAGCATTCAGAAAAATCTACAGCCACAGCAGACATGTTTGTAGGAGAAATATATTTGATGTTCGAAGCCCAAACTGTGAAGCTCCTGTGAGTAACGTCTGTATCTGAAGAACAGCCGAGAGATTCGAGGGTTTTAGATGTTGAGGTTGACGAGATAAATGTGACGTGCGGAGGTTAAACCGACTCCACCTTCAGTAAGATCTCAGCAATATGAAGTCTGACTTCCTAAAAATGTTGTTTTCTGATGATCGGCTTTCATCTGACTTTGCGTGGGAGTTCCCGAAGCTCCTGCATGACTTTTTTGATGTGCTGATTTCGACCACTCACAGAGAGCATATCAAAACCTGCCTCACGGCACGCAGAGATCAGCGTGATGGCAGCTTTTTTTTTAGAAAGTGAAAGCTGGAGTGTCGCTGCCAGTAATCTACGGGGGGGTTTTCTAAAAAGGAGAAAAAGCTCCTAATGAGAAACAGCTGGATCTGACGTCGCCGCCGCCGCCGCTTCCCGTGGCGTCCGATGTCATCAAACGTCGGCGGGTATTTTATCGCGTCGCTTCAAACCCGCCGGATCTCTTTCAGTGACGTGATCAAAGTGGAGCTCGCTTTTCAACGCCGGCTTATCTCACCGTCCAGCACACAGAAGAGGAAGAAGAGGAAGGAGAGGAAGAAGAGGAAGGAGAGGAAGGAGAAGAGGAAGAAGAACAGCTGTACACTTCTAATTAAAAAAGAAAACAAAAAGAAAAATGCCCGACGCGGCAGAAATCAAGGTGTGTTTCTACCAAACGGAGGAAGTGGTTTCACCGGGACACTACGGACTGAACTGACCAGAAATGTTCAACCTGCAGCCTCCAGCAGGAAGTCGTCCTTTCTCCTTTCAGTCAAAACGTTTCAGGATCAAATACTTTCAAAACTCTCTATTTACCAGAGAGTTCCTGACTTGAGCTGTTTTGTCCTGCACCAAAACACATCAAGACGTGAGACATTCGTACACATACGTTGATGTTTACGCCTCTTTATGACTGAATAATCTGCATCAGTACATATTCCAGTTTGGTGGACATCTGATTTCTGAAACGTTTGGGAAGTTGGATGCAGTTCCCAGGTTGTTACGTACCGGTCTGTCACATCCGCTGGTTTCAGAGCTTTACGTACCAGGTCAACCCGGTGTCACGACAAAGTGTGAAATAGACACGCCGGTCTAATGTGTGAAACTGACACACTTTGGCTTGTCCAGGCGTGAAAGTTACACATTTTGAAAGCATGAAACTTACAAGCACCGTTTGAATCCAGGAGGTTACAGTCTGTTTGTCGAGTTGTTTTTTGTTTTTCTAACTCCAACTGTGTTATTTTCTGATGTAATCGTGCACGAAATACTAAATACGTCAGTAGAAAAGTGGTGACGCGGTGACATCCAGAACCAGAATTATTTCAGTTTTTATGTGCATGCTACTTTTTACAGTGTGGTGGGTAAAAAAGAAAAAGAAAAAAGAGGAAGTTTTAAATCAGGACACAGCTCTTCGTTCATGGTGTTGATTTGAACTTGCAGCTGCCAAACGCGTCGCCGTCCGGTGTATTAATGTCTCGGCGGGACGGCAGACGTAAATAAAGTCATTACGCCGAGTGCAGATAAAGTTGTCACCATATGTCCAACCGTTCCCTCGGTGTCCTTGAGGAAAAAAAACGAGAACTCGCTTCGTCGCAGCGAACGAAGCGAACGTGAAGGAACGACTCGGTCTTCATGAGCGTTCACGGTGACGAGCACCGACAGACATCTGAGTTTTAACTGGACTGGAACGAGCTTCAATTATTCACTGATTCATCTGAAATTAGTCCGAAAAAAACAACTGTCAAAGTGAAAGTAAACTCCAGAATCAGCAGGATGTGTTTACGTGTGAAAGCTTCACATTCAAAAATCATCTGTGCAGTCGATACCTCGTTAATAAATATGAACATCAGACGAGTCGTTTTGGAGCATCGATCACCGAGCTGCTGAAATCAGCACATGAAACAGCAGCCGAACCTCCCGTCTCCCACCGTCAGTGAACGCATCTCTCCCTGAAATATCTACTTCACATCAACTGGCTGCCAACATCTCAGTCTGCCTCATCTGCTCAGGCGTGAGAAGAAGTTTTCAGACCTCTCAGCTAAATTTCTGTCGAACGTGAGATGAAGCAGCATTTTGTGACCGTTTCCTTTGACTCAGCCGAATCCCCCAAAACTGCAACTGAATGTCTCAGGAGAAGCGACAACAACTCAATACACAACATGTTGCGTTAAAGGAGACACGAAATGACCTTCAAAGACACAAAACGACCTCAAAGACATAAAAAACAACCTCAAACATACAAAACAGAGACGCTAAAAAACATCAGACACAAAATGACCTCAAAGAGACAAAACAACAAAAATAAATGCAAAATGAGACTTGAACCAAACAAAAACAAACAGTTTTAAGTCATTTTATTCAGAATTAAGAGCTTTTGTATGAATGTTTTCACTCGCCAGCCGTCTCTGGTGTCTCCTGAGTCGGCGTCTGCACGTTGATGCTATTTACTGATATACTTCATCTCAGAACATTCAACGTTGTTTATACGGTGTTCATTATTCCTCCGAATTACAGAACGGGCAGTTTTATTGTTGGTGAGAAACCAGGTCTTTAAACAGGAAGAAGAGAAATGAAAACCAGCGCAGGGTCGGACGGTCGCAGAGAAAAAGGAAAAAGCCCTTAATTCCTGCTTTTCCCTCTCGGAGCGCTTCGACCTTGAGATCCTCTCCGAGCGAAGCGGCAACGGCGGCCCGGAGGTCTTTTGTCACGAGCCGTCGAGCCGCCGGCAGGAAGTCGTGTTTCACCGTGGCGCGATCGCGACACGTGTCGGCCGACTGGAATAATGTTATGACATCGTTCCCTTCCTCCTGGATCGAGGTTTTTATTTCCTCTTCTCACTCCCTTTTTATTTTTCAGGTACAGATTCCTCAGAAAAAAAACTCATTCAAAAAAATCAGCTGGTCAGCTTGCCGGAGATGAGCGTTGTTTTTCTTTAAATTACGTGTTGAAGCTTTTCATCAGAAGGACACCGAGCTGCTTTCGGTAATCACTCCGGTTTAAGTATTCCCACGTGTTCCCGGAGAGTTTGTGAAGCAGCGAGGAGTCCTGGGAAATGAGAGATTTCAGCAAAAATAACCTCTGAAAAAAAAAGAAACTCATCGACCGCCGCTTCCAACACACCAAGGAGAAAAGAAACGTCGACATGATGAAGCGAAAATTTGTTTCAAAAAATGAAAACAACCACATTTCAAAATAGCTGATTGGAGCCGAGCTTCTCGAAAACACCACGAGGCCGTGAAGACGGATCCACGCTAAAGAGCAGGAGAACCAACACTCGTACCTCGTTACTGGAGAATGATTTCTGTTTCCACGGCAGCACTGGTTCCTGTTCGTTCAAGGACGGACTCCGTCAACATGTCGTCAGCCGGAGCTCCGGAGTCTCTCATTAAAGACTAAAATACAAAATGTCCTGTTTCTGAGTCGTTGCAAACATCCAGTTAGAAGGTTTTGGGCCAAATTAAAAAAAAACTCACTTCACGGCTCCGAGACTTTAATGATGCCAGAACGAACAAAAACAGGAAGTGACCTAAGTTTTGTTAACGCCAACCAAGCGGTTAAAAAAAAAACGTCACGGTTATTTCGAAGGTTTCATCGGCACCAAAGTATCAATAAATGTGTCGCCATGTATACGAATATTAACACAACATTAATATCGAATAATAACACTAATATTAAATTAAAAACAAATAATCGAACCTAATCTGTGTAGCCGCTCACGCTAACTACATTTATTGTGACATTTATCATCTCACGCAAAACACAGTTTTCAGCACTGGTTTCCATCGGACGACGTTAGCTTGCGGCTACGAAGTCGTTTGACGTTCCAAGTCGTGACAGAAAATTGCTGCTAGGCAACAGCAACACAGTACACACCTGCTAGCTACGTAATGCAGGAAAAGCTACGTTTTCAACGGGTGTATTATGAAATTACAACAAAAAACTTTCTCAGACTAAAATAACAATTAACTTAAAATACAACAAAAAATGAACAAACAGTTTTTCAGCAAGAGGGCGACGTTCACATGGACTCATCGTGAACACCGTAAAACACAACTCCATTTGAAGGAAGCATTGCTATTCAGGCTATGCTAACTTAGCAGCTCAGGACAGTTGACGATGAGCATGTTAGCTGCTCATGCTTATTCCAGTTAGATTCTCTTGTAAATACCTTTCGGTGGCTCTTTTTTTAGCTTTTAATGCTAACTAGCCTCACTTTGCTAATGCTAGCTACCTCCCTTAATGAACATGACACAGTCAGTTACGCCTAAAGATTTCGCGACTATCGCCAACAACCTCGTCAGTTGGTTGCATTTTTCAGTGCTGGTCGTATTTACCGCGTAAACAAGAAGAGTCCGTATGAACGGCGCCCTCGTGTGTAATTCACGACGTCTGAACCCTAAATTTTCTATAAGCCTCGAGTTTACGAGCTGCGACGTGTTTGACAACATTTACAGACATGGCGAGGCTACGAAGTTAAAATTTTGTTGGCTGTTAAGCTAACGTATTGCAATTTTAGTCACGCAGAGTTTTTCATCGTATCTTAACGAATGCGTCTGCATTGAGATGAGCTTGCTAAAACTGTTCACCCCTGTGGCTTCTAGACACCGTCCACGTTGCCTAGCAACCTAGCGACTTTCCCATGTCGTAACCACAAACTCACAAGTTTCATTTAAACGTATGAATCTATTGTAAACATGTAATTAATATATATGATATATTTTGGTGTGTGAATATTCATATTCCTGATTTTACTGTTTGAGTCCTTCAACAAACTGCATTTTTTTAAAAAATTTCTTTAACTTTCGTGCCACAAAAGAGGCAAATTATAACATTTTTAATAACCGAGCAGGACAACCGAACACGACCCTCGAAACAATAAGCCGACGCCCCCAGTTATCAAACCCGTTTCGCTGTGATCTTGTCGGACATCTTTAAACATTTACGATGATGCAGAACGACCTTAAATCCTCAAGGCCATGAATTTAGATTTTAAGGGGCTTCGTGTGCAACATGTACTTTTTCCATTAACTCTGGGATCGCAACGGAGGCGGACGAGGTCGGCGGGGGTCGGGTGGGGGGAGTGGGAGGGCGGGATTATTTTTGGACACCGATGCGGATCTCAGCGTTACAGTATGCAGAACATCGCCAGCCAGATGTCCCTCCGTCTTCTCCGTCTTCTTGTTTTCCCGCCGCTCTCCTGGTGGTAATTTTCTTCACCAGAGAAGCGACACACAATTATTTTTAGGATGATGAGCTACTCTGAGCTTTCCGTGACCCCTGACGATATCTAATCAATTTGGGAGATGGTGTTTTTTTTTTCCCTTTAATTAATTAAAAGGAGATCAAAGAGTCGAGATAGAAGCTTCCTCCACATCTCAGCAGCGCTTTTTAAATGAAGATGAAACACACACACACACACACACACACACACATTTTAGACACACACTTATCATAAAATTCAGAGAAATTCCCTTTGCAATGTGTTCACACACAGCCGGACCTCCTGCTCTGCAAAGCAGCCTTATGCTTATTTATGATGTGCTGAAAACTTCAAAGAATTGTCCAGCCCTGAAATAAAAAAAGGAAAAAAAGACTTTTCTCAGCATCTGTCAAAAAAAAAAAAAAGAAAAAAAAAAGAAACCAAGCCATGATTCTCCTGGAAGAAAACTGGTGCTCGACTCGGGAGGCAGAAGAGAAAAGAAACCCGTCGCCACGGCGATCCGATCTGTTCTCCGCTTAATGCTGCTCATGATGCAACCGTGATGACAGCGGCGTCTGAAAGCTTCCACTCAGGATTTCACCCAGAACGGGAAATAAAAAAACGCACAGCAGCACATAAAAGAGAGACGATGGATCTCAACACAAAAACGGGTTTCAGACAGAAAAAATTTAAATAAAAAAAGAAAATCACACAAAATCAACAGTCGAGCCACGAAAAAAAACTCCTGCTGAGTTCATCTAAACATCAACACATGCTGGGGAGAAAGTCGTGATGTTGAAATGACACCTCTACAGTAAATAATCTAAAGTCTGAAAAGAAAAGTCAGATCCAGAAGTGTCTTCAGCTGCAATACCAGCGAGTGCCACTAGAGGTCGGCTCCAAAAAGCCTCCGGCTCCATAGACTCCCATTCAACTTCTCTCATCAAATCCAAAGTGAATAAAATGTGTCCATCAGTTATCTCGGTGTTGTTAGCTAAAGTCACTCCTTCTTATTAGTTTTCTGGAGGTCCATCTGAAAATAATCCCTCATTCATTAGAAAAGAAGATTCAAGAAGACCTGTTTTTGGGGGCGTGTCTGTTTGATTGACAGGCCTGTGGTGCAGTCAGGTTACAGCTATCGGTGGGCGGGACGTAGTATCGTCAGGTTTCCAATCAGATCGGTCAGATCCACCGCTGGCTCCTCCCCCAGCTCGTCCAAATATGGTCACTTCCTGCTCCAAACCGCTCCGAACTAGCAAAGATGGTGACGGACAGAATCTGAACTGGAGGATTCATAACGTTCACAAACCAACGATGACGTCATCAGGTATCATGTTTATAGTTTAACTTCAGTCTGAACCAAATGAAACTCCAACAATTAATTTATTCTACTTAATTCCCATGTTCCTTTGTGTGTTTTTAAGTTCTCGTGTCTCACATTTAACCATCTATAATAAACGTGCATCTCAATCATTGACCATAAAATTACTTCAACATTGTAAATCCAGTTTTTCTAGAAGTTCAGCTGGAAACGTTCTTTAAGAACTACAAACATGTTGGAAATGTCCGACAAACTCGAAATAAAAAGTTGTGTATTTGCAGGTACGTTTGCTTGGAGGCTTCAAACCACCAACGTCTGACAGCGGAGACATTAATAGAACCGCGGCGGCCCGGCGGGAACCCAGACGCCACATCGGCTCCCTCATCAGCCCCTCGGCCTCGTTTACGACTTTTCCTCGGGATCGCGACTTCAAAATGCAAAAAAACAACAAAATCCCCAAAACCCAGAGAGCAGCTGCAGACGGAGAACTGAAGGTGTTTGTGGAGGAAGATGTTCGCCGGCAGAACAAACAGTCACCGGCTGCTTCGCCCGCGGCCGACCGCATTTGCATTAAAGGCCCGAACGGCATGAATCAGGAGCATCCCTCCCCTCCCCTCTCCTCCCTCCTCTCCCCCCCACCGACAAAACCATCCAGCTGCCTTCACAACAGTTTAACCATTCGTGCAGAATTTTCTGTCATTGTCGTATATAAGTGATTTAAATCTTTTAAAATCGTAGATCTAAAACGCATCAACGGGACCGACCGGACTTTCTCCAGATCAGGTCATCAAACTCTCATCCAGCATTCAATTAAAAAACAAAAATCCTTTATTTTCACTGGTTCCACGACATTGAACCGTTTCTTTTACTGCGTCTACGTCCTCGTGTTTCTGCTTCGGCTTCAGCTTGTTTCTATTTCATGCGTCTTCATCGTTTCTTTCCTCTCTTGTTCAAGTCTCACGGATTGTTTTAATTTGGTTTAATTATGTGTAACACTGGTTTAATTGTGCTGCAGAAATATATATGGTGTCATTATTTAATTATCGGATTATTCATTCATAACTACATAGCTACCATCAGTGATGTCATCATCCATCAGTGATGTCATCGTTGGTTTGTGAACGTTATGAATCCTCCAGTTCAGATTCTGTCCGTCACCATCTTTGCTAGTTCGGAGCGGTTTGGAGCAGGAAGTGACCATATTTGGACGAGCTGGGGGAGGAGCCAGCGGTGGATCTGACCGATCTGATTGGAAACCTGACGATACTACGTCCCGCCCACCGATAGCTGTAACCTGACTGCACCACAGGCCTGTCAATCAAACAGACACGCCCCCAAAAACAGGTCTTCTTGAATCTTCTTTTCTAATGAATGAGGGATTATTTTCAGATGGACCTCCAGAAAACTAATAAGAAGGAGTGACTTTAGCTAACAACACCGAGATAACTGATGGACACATTTTATTCACTTTGGATTTGATGAGAGAAGTTGAATGGGAGTCTATGGAGCCGGAGGCTTTTTGGAGCCGACCTCTAGTGGCACTCGCTGGTATTGCAGCTGAAGACACTCCTGGATCAGAACCATTTTACAGACCTGAAGCTACGAACACTTTTATAAAGTCTGTTGTCTGAATGTATTTGTTGTGGCCAATTCGTTATACATGAACGTTATTTCGCGTCACATTTCCTTCGTGAACCCTTCAGCGATTCTGTGTCGACTCATCAGATTTCCTTAATTCAACAGTCGTGAACTCGAAGTGCAGAACAACATCTCGTCACCAGCTGAGGTTTGTTCGACGTCTGACTGCAGAACAAAGTCAGAAAGTGTTTGATGAAGATGTTTTTATGACAGACAGGTTCGGTATCAGAATTTGATGAGTCGACGCTTCCTTTAAAATCCCTTTACAAACACGCCGTAATCCGCACACTTTAATCCCGCAAAGCTTTCCTCAAACACACGCTGCAAAATTCACTTTCAATGAACTTATCTTGCTTGTTTTCAACTCGTATTTTCTTACTAGACATTAAAAAAAAAAAAGACAAAATATTTCAAACTGTCTTCAAAGTCAAATTGGCTTTTATTTCTTAACGACTTATTTTTTAAAATCATTTTAATGCATTATGTCTTTTTGCTTTTCTTAAAAACAGACATTCTTAAAACGGACATTTGTTTTGTTAGTTTATATGAAAGACAAAAAGGACGTTTCTGTTTGATGGAAGTCCACGTTGAATCCCACGTTAACCCCAGAAAACAATATGAAATATTTACCATGTTTCAGTCGTCTGACCTCATTCTGTCATCAATCCAGAAAGTTTTGAATCAGCCGAGAAGCACAAACAGTACAGATCACATCTCCCAGCAGAGACGTCTTTAAAACATGAAGTCCGACTTCTCCGACGGTCACAAATCTTTTCTAGTATTTCTCCAATTTTATTGACAAAATTTACACGACAAACACAAAATATTAAAAATGTAAATAATCCAGAGCTTCATGAACAAACAGCAGTCGAACATCCGGGAGGTTTTTATTCTGAATGTTAAGATCACAAATGTTTGATTTTGCAGCAGAATTTTCTCAAAAACGTGTTTTTTTTTTCTTTTATAAATTCGTGAATTTGAAAGAAATTCAAGTTGAGGGAAAATAAAATGATTTAAATAAAGTGACTTCCTGTGATAATAATGCTGCTGCAGAAATATTGGCCTTGTAATCCTGTTCTTTATAATCTTTACAGACGGTCTTCTGTTCACGAGGTTTTTTGGAAGAAAAGTCGGGGGATTTTTCGCTAATTTATGAGTTTCCACAAATATTATATAATAAAATATTGCAAAGTCCTGGAGTTTCATTACAGCTGTTAAAACCTTTCTGACCTTAACCAACACTTATCAACAAGTTTGACTTTTGTCGCTTTTCGTCTTCGTTTTACTCTACGAAAGTTTTTAAAGTCTTAAAAGTTTAGAAAAGTAATTTATACCTGCGAGGTCGAGTATGTATTCGTTGTAGTTTTTATGTTGTAGGATTTTTAAATACTTGTTATTGAGTATTTTGTTATATTGGTACATTTACTTTCATAAAACACCTCCAACCCCTAAAAAATACTTTTAATGACACGACTCAACTCCAAACGCCTTTAAATCTGTCTCACACACACACTCACACTCTCTCTCACACACACACACACACACACACACACTCTCACACACACACACACTCACTCACTCACACACACACACACACACACACACACACACACACACACACACTCTCACACACACACAGACACCACAGTGTGTCTGTGTGTGTGTGAGATCGTGGGTCTCTTGAGTGGCGGGATGCTGACTGATAATCGATGTTGCGTCATTGGCTGGTGACCCGGTGGCTGCAGGCTCGTTGTCGTGACGACCTGACTTACAAAAAGGATGTTCACTCGCCAGAAAACTGGTTTGCAGCTTATTTGCCGTGTGTGTGTGTGTGTGTGTGTGTGTGTGTGTGTGTGTGTGTGTGTGTGTGTGTGTGTGTGTGTGTCACGTCTATCTTTTTGAGGACCAATTGGAGTTTTCCAGGAATAAGTGAAGAGATTTTGCGCATAATGTGTTTTTATAATTTATTAAATAACGAGCGTTGAGGGACTCCGTCGATGTATTTTGCAACGTTACGTGCTGCTTTGCTGTGTTTGTGTTTGTCTTTGCTGTGTTTGTCTTTGCTGTGTTTGTCTTTGCTGTGGTTGTCTTTGCTGTGGTTGTCTTTGCTGTGGTTGTCTTTGCTGTGGTTGTCTTTGCTGTGGTTGTCTTTGCTGTGGTGGTTGTCTTTGCTGTGGTTGTCTTTGCTGTGGTTGTCTTTGCTGTGGTTGTCTTTGCTGTGGTTGTCTTTGCTGTGGTTGTCTTTGCTGTGGTTGTCTTTGCTGTGTTTGTCTTTGCTGTGGTTGTCTTTGCTGTGTTTGTCTTTGCTGTGGTTGTCTTTGCTGTGATTGTCTTTGCTGTGGTTGTCTTTGCTGTGTTTGTCTTTGCTGTGGTTGTCTTTGCTGTGATTGTCTTTGCTGTGGTTGTCTTTGCTGTGATTGTCTTTGCTGTGATTGTCTTTGCTGTGTTTGTCCTCCCGTCTCAGTGAACGTGTCTTCAGGGAGTCGTCGAGCTGAAACATGATTAAGTTGTGTTTTTCTTGACCGATGGAGCGACGGATGATTAGAAGGACGTGGGTTTTATTTGTCAGGCTTCAAAATGACCTGCAGGAAAGACTGGGGGGGGGGGGGGGTAGATCCCCTCTCCCACCTTCACCAAATCATACCAGCCACTCATATATTAACCACCAACATCCACTGATGTGATTCAGGGAGGTAAAAATAACCGCCTTCAACCCTCTGCAGCTCCATCTGTCTGTCCCCCCCCTCCCCCTCCTCCTCCCCCTCCTCCTCCTCCTCCTCCCCCTCCTCCTCCTCCTCCTCCTCTGCTCCGCGGCTGATGCTGAATTTGATTTTGAGCTCTTAAAAAAGGGATTTTGCAGATTTTTGAAGCGTCTTTATGTCAAATTCACATCTTCATCATCAACATCCCAAAACTCCAGACAGATTTTAGCCTCTCTGTGGCAGTTTTCATTATTTCCTCAGAAATCAGCTGAAATGATTCATCACATCTTTTTAAGAAACACACAAATTAGGATTTGTGTGTTTGCAGCCGATTTTTTATATTTTAAGCATAAATGCCAAAACTAAATATATATTAGTTTGTCGGTAACGACGACATTTGTTCACTACGTTCAAAAATTTGAGGATTACAATCGAAGCCTCTCGTCTGATCTGATTCCGTCTTCATAATCTGAGATTCAGGATTCATCAGCGCTAACGATGCAGCTAAGTGCTACATTAAGAGAAAGCTAGCCAGAGTTAGCCGCCGCTAGCCTTCGTGAAAAACCCCTAAAGCTACGTTCAGTCGTTGATTTCTTTTCTACGAGTTGTGATTTCTACGTTTTTCATGCTGTGACGTTTCTTTATTATTATTCACAAAACTTAAATAAAGCAGCAGCTGAAAATCATTTTATGAAAAATAAGAATTAACTTTTCATAAATATTGACTAATGTATTAAATTATAGCGCATGAATACTCGTCTCTACTTTTTATTCTATGTAAACACAGAAATTCTTGATTTATGCAAGTTACAGGTTGGAAATTATAATGAAATTGCTTCTTTAATAATTTAGTTTTAATGGATGAGAGAGCTGAGATTTTGTCGGTTCGATACTGGAGAGGATTATTGAAGTAAAAAACTCTCCGTCACGGAGAAGGAACGCAGTTTAAAGTCGAGCATGAGAAAAAAACCTCCAGGAAAACATCTGCCGACACATTTCAGCCTTCATTAAGAGCTTCTCTCTCGTCTCTTTTTTTCCCGCCGTTTCCTCTCCGACACATTTGCACTTGAAAAGAGATCCGAATATTGAAAACGCTCGGCGAGGGCTCTGATTTAAATGCGTGACGGAGGCTTTTACTTGAATATCGCCCGTTGGCCTGATTTAACATCTCCGGGGAGGAAGTTGCACCGAGGACGGCCAAGTGGATCTTTTTTTTGACATTGCCTGTTTCTCCGCTCCGGCTTTTGTTCCCGTTTTTATTTATGGCACATTATCGGTTTAATCCTCGAAAAAACAAGCAAAACTTACTTCGAGCGAGGAAAACCCAAAAACCGAGCTTCAGGACAAATATGAAAATATAAAATAATCGACATGGTAGAGAGAGATTCAGTTCAGCTGTAGCTGTTACCGTGACAACCAGTACTGTAAATGACAGCGTATGTTGTTCTTTTTTACGTCTAAATTCATAAATCCAGGCTGGAACGAGGAGATGAGGAAAGGAAACGAGGAAAGGAAGGAAGGATCTGTTGACCACGATAGAAACGGAGAACGCAGGAAGTCGTGAACGGCTTCGAGTCTCGTCGGCGACCGACCGGCTCGAAAGAAGTCGGAAAATCAAAATCAAATTTCATTAAAAAAAATAAAAGAGGCTTCACCTTCACCGTCTTCTTATTCTTATTTTCACATTGACACCACGCAGGGGACCGAACACAAACAACAACAACAACACAAACAACAACAACAACTATAACAACTCCTGTACTTCGAGCAGAGCTGTGACTCACGACGTCTGATTTGCAAGTTAATGACGTTAGTTAAATACGTTAGTTAAATAGTTAGTTAATGACGTTAGTTAATGACATTAGTTAAATAGTTAGTTAATGACGTTAGTTAATGACGTTAGTTAATGACATTAGTTAAATAGTTAGTTAATGACGTTAGTTAATGACGTTAGTTAAATAGTTAGTTAATGACGTTAGTTAATGCCGTTAATTAATTACGTTAGTTAATGACGTTAGTTAAATACGTTAGTTAATGACGTTAGTTAATGACGTTAGTTAAATACATTAGTTAATGACGTTAGTTAATGCCGTTAGTTAATGCCGTTAGTTAAATACGTTAGTTAAATACGTTAGTTAAATACGTTAGTTAATGACGTTAGTTAAATACGTTAGTTAATGCCGTTAGTTAATGACGTTAGTTAAATACGTTAGTTAATGACGTTAGTTAATGACGTTAGTTAATGACGTTAGTTAAATACATTAGTTAATGACGTTAGTTAATGCCGTTAGTTAATGCCGTTAGTTAATGACGTTAGTTAAATACGTTAGTTAATTATGTTAGTTAATGACGTTAGTTAATGACGTTAGTTAAATACATTAGTTAATGACGTTAGTTAATGCCGTTAGTTAATGCCGTTAATTAATGACGTTAGTTAAATACGTTAGTTAATGACGTTAGTTAATGACGTTAGTTAATGACGTTAGTTAAATACATTAGTTAATGACGTTAGTTAATGCCGTTAGTTAATGCCGTTAGTTAATGACGTTAGTTAAATACATTAGTTAATGATGTTAGTTAATGCCGTTAGTTAATGCCGTTAGTTAATGACGTTAGTTAATGACGTTAGTTAAATACATTAGTTAATGCCGTTAGTTAATGCCGTTAGTTAATGCCGTTAGTTAATGCCGTTAGTTAATGCCATTAGTTAAATACGTTAGTTAATTACGTTAGTTAAATACGTTAGTTAAATACGTTAGTTAATGACGTTAGTTAAATACGTTAGTTAATGACGTTAGTTAAATACATTAGTTAATGACGTTAGTTAATGACGTTAGTTAATGACACATCGTTACGTCGTCGTGTTCACATCTGAATTAACGAACTTTCTTTGGTTTTGAAAACCTCCTGAAAGACGGCTAGCAGGTCGGAACCACTTTTGTTCTTCCGACCGAACGATTTCGCTCATTCGTGATTTAAAGGTATTTTCCGACATCAAAGCAGACCGCCGCTCAACAGGAAGTCCGGAGTTTCTATTTTTAGAAATAACACGTCTGATGAACTCTGGTCTAAAACCGACACACGGCTTCGTTTTGGAGGCTGAAACACGACGAGTTTTTAAAACGTTAAATAAATGAAGAGTCGTCGGAGTCAGTCGGTTTACTGGAGGACCAACCAGGGCAGCGAGGCATGCTGGGAAATCTGGCAAACAAGCAAACAAAACCAACTGGTACCAAACAACCGCCGTTCAAACGGACCCGGGACCGTTTGATTTCCATGTAACTGTAACCCCTCCCACATCTCACTGCAACGGGACAGGAAGCTGAGGTCTGTGTTTGTGTTGCAGATCTGCTGCCACACTTTCTGCATCCCCCCTCCCCCTTCCTCCTCCTCCTCCTCCTCCTCCCCCCCCCCCCCCCCCCCGGTGACCTCCTCTACTGCAGTACTGAACCTCGGCCGTCCTGTTCGTCCCTCGAAGGGACTGACGCTCCGAGAGGACAAAAACATCGACGAGGAAAAAAGCAGAAACATAAAAAATAAAATAAAAATCATCTCCAGGAATAAAAACTAGAAGCTGCAGACAAACTGACAGCGAGTCTTCAGCTGCAGGTCTGCAGAGACTTTCAGCCTCTTTTAGCTCCTGCTTTTGGTTTTGCTGCAGTTTTTCCGGTCTGCTGAACAGAACTGAAACCTGACGTCTCCCTTCAGGCGCCGTGGAGACCAAAACAAAGATAAAAGATAAAAGATAAAAGACCGACACTTCAAAAACAATCAGTGTCACAGTTTTCTATTTTTCAGCTCGTTTTCAGACAGAAATTGTTCAGTTTAGCTTTGAAAAGAATAATTAATCAGCCAATCGTGATTATTCAACAAAAAAACCACTTGTTATTTCACTCATGATTTTTGTCTCTTGTCTTATGACCTGTTTAAAGTGGGCGGGGCCACGTCAGATAAAAGAAATTCAGCTAATTCAATACACCAATCAGATCAATCACGGAAAAAAATGGGGAGTTTTAAGATTTTTTTTTTTTTTTTGCAGGAAAATTGCAGGAACTAGAAAAAAATCTCAGTCTCAATTTTTTTTAAATTTTTTTTCCCCTTTTAATCCAGAAAATGAACTTATTTTTGCTGATGAAGTCATTTTTTATTTAGAAAGGTGACTTTTTGTTATTTTTGCAGGAATTTTGTAAAATTGCAAACTGCCAAAAATATTGCAGAGATTTCTTGAATTTGTGTTAATTATTGTGATTCCCGACGACTCGACACCACGTTCAAAGACGCGAACGCAGATTTATTGCTCCGTGTTTCAGGAGGGTTTCGAGGTCGTCGGCGCGGCGATCGCTAACTGAGCGAGTGTGTGTGTGTGTGTGTGTGTGTGTGTGTGTGTGTGTGTGTGATTGTGTGTGTGATTGTGTGTGTGTGTGTGTGTGTGTCAGGTGTGGCTGCAGGTGTGCTGCTCCTCTGGGGGACGGCAGATACACAAATTCAATATGACACACAATCACACACACACACACACACACACACACACACAATCACACACACACGATCATAGACAGCAGAACATGACAAACTTCAGCAGCTCTGACCCTGAACATCCACCACACATCCATCCTCTGCCTGCAGAGCAGCCCGCAGACAAGTGGAGGGACCGTGTGTGTGTGTGTGTGTGTGTGTGTGTGTGTGTGTGTGTGTGTGTGTGTGATTGTGTGTGTGTGCGTGTGTGTGTGTGTGTGTGTGTGTGTGTGCGTGTGTGTGCGTGTGTGTGTGTGTGTGTGATTGTGTGTGTGTGTGTGTGTGTGTGTGTGTGTGTGATTGTGTGTGTGTGTGTGTGTGTGTGTGTGTGTGTATGTGTGTGTGTATGTGATTGTGTGTGTGTGTGTGTGTGTGATTGTGTGTGTGTGTGTGATTGTGTGTGTGTGTGTGTGTGTGTGTGTGTGTGTGTGTGTGTGTGTATGTGTGTGTGTGTGTGTGTGTGTTTACATGTTTTAACGGTCATCTTGGAGATTCTATGATGATAAATGAACGTTACACAAAACTATGAGTCTCTTCTCAGATTATTCAAAGTCTAAATAAATATTTAATAAATATTCAAAATGTTCTGACGTGTATATTCTGAATTTGAAGTAATTTTTAAGCAGTCTAAAGTATTAAGTATTTTTAAGTAGTTTGAAGTATATCAAAGTATTTTTTAGTATTTTTCAGCAGTTTGAAGCAGTTTTCTTGTTGTCTAACATTTCTTTGTATCGTTTGGTTTTCCAAGAGGAAATAAATAAGTTTTTATCTGCAGTCTTCTCTGGAAGGTTGCAGGAAATATAAATAAATCAAAATGAGTATTAACTAATAAAAATAAACAGGGTGTAGTTGCAGCGTGTATTATTAGTGTATCCGTGGCGACCACACTGCTACGCTGTTAAAACTGTTCCCTCTAAAGGTCCGTGTCCTGTTCATTAGCACACCGTGCCCCAGTAAAATACCCACAATCCCCTGGGAGACGGTAATCACAATCTGCTGCTGCTCTCCACGATGTGAAGCCGGCGATAACCGACCCATGTCATGTGACCTCCCCCCCGGTTGGCTGCCGGTTTGCAGATTTGAAGCATCAGCAAGGGCTGGGTAATTGATTTTTTTATGGTTGCCATGGGAACCATTAACTGTTCTGGTTCTGGTTAAAGAGTTAAAGAGTCGTCGTGCTTCTGAAGGACCAAACGGAGGACGGAGGATCAGCAGCCGTCAGCTCGGCTCAAAAATCACTTTCCACTGTCTACAGATTGAAGCTCAGATTGTTTCTAACAACTCGCACACGTTATATTCTTTGACCGTCGAGGTCAATAAATGTTATAATAAATACAGTAAACAACGCAACGCTCCAAAGCGTCTCCGCCGGGACGTCTCGCAGCGTCTCGGAAAGGTCGGCGTTCATATTTAGTGACGTGAAAGCTGCCGCAGCAGATTTCTACGTCTGCAGGTTCGTCGCTGCTGCAGCCGACAGCGATGCGGTCTGATGGACATCTCCGTCGCCGGTGGCGACGGGCGCTTTTGTTACGACGACGTACAGATGAGACGGATGCAAACAAATATATCGGCTTCCAGCAGGCGGCCGGCCGCTCGCGAACACGTGGAATTAAGTTTCCATTCAATTTACACTCTCTGAATTTTAGATTAGAGGGAAGCAGCTCCGTTAAAACGACTTCCCTCCGTGGCTGCTCGGGTTGCTACGGTAACACCGCAATGTAAAAATGTGCCGTTATCACACCGCGCTTTTTACACATGATTTTTAACGGTATTAAAAAAGAAATGCCAACAAACCAATCCGGTTTGTAAAAAAACAACAACTTACGTTCACGGAAAACATCAAATGTGAGATTTAAAGGAAATTTTCATTTAAAAATATATTTCTTATGATATATAATAAAGCTTTTAAATTAAAACAAAACGTGATACGTGATACTTTCACTGATGTTATGACACCGGAGAATAAAAACACTCGTCTGGTAAATAATGACTCAATAAATTATCTGTTGATCGTGTTCCTGTCAGATAAAATGAAACCTGCGGATTTAAACTGAAGTGTAAATGACTTGTTTATAAAAGTTATTAGAAGCAGCTGCTCTAATAAATACAGGTTGCAGTGAATACGAACAGGATGTAATTATATAAATGCCGCGTCGGCTCCGGTGAGAATCAAATCCAATAACCACAAAACACACAACGGCGCTCGTTCAGAGCGGAAACCGAAAATAATCAAACGGAGAATCGCAGCTTCAACCGTCTGATTACCGGCACGACCGGCCGTTAACGGAGACGTCGCGCCGTAAATCAATCGGATTCTCGGCCGCAGTCTGAGTGCCGAGGACGACCTCCGTAAAACGTCCAGCTCCGAATCAAATGTCGTTTTAACGTTGTTACCGTGACAACCGGAGTCAGAACGATCGACGGGCATCGCACGGGACGGGAGGCTTCGTTTCACCTGAACTGGAGCTTCAGCTTCTCTCAAAATCAACTTTGAGGGTCTAATCGGGAATTTGATCAAAAATTTAAAATAAAAAATCCTTGTTCAGAGTTACGTATTCACAATTTAATTAAAATAACCATAAAAAGAACAAAATGTTTTGATTTGACAGATTTTTCTTACAAAACATGACTTGGAGAACAAATACAATTCTCTTTTTAAGAAGTAACGAGCCAATCAGGTGTTTTCTGATCCATCAGATGGTTGTTGGTTTTAGTTTGGTTAGATCAGAGTAATGATATTTTAAAATACATCCAATGAAGAATAACCTCGCTTCTCTGAAACATGAAGTGTTTTTCACAACTGAAGCCGAAAAGCTCGAAGCTTTTATCAATAAAAGAACTTAAAGCCAAAATAAAAGCAGCTCACGTTTTAAGGACGTACTTCCTGCCTCAGATCGTATTTTTGAGGTTTTATTTTTCGGGGTTAATTCTTCCCGTCGTCTCCACTCGGAGACGTTAACCGGTAAACAACGGTGATTTTCCCTCGTTGCTCCTCCTCCACCTCCTTCCACCTCCTCCTCCACCTCCCTCCACGGCTTTAAAAAGGATCCAAACCAGGATCCGAATGAGGGTTTACATTGTTTGATAGTTAAAAAAAAAAAGCTTCTTGGTGCGTTACTGCCACCTTGTGGTGGTCGTGGTGCGTTACTGCCAATAACAACAAGGGGAAATTACAAAAATTTAAGCAGTGGTGACATAAACTTAATAAGATTTTAAGTGAGTATTCAAAAATTCGAATGCAATCCTGAAAGCGATCCCAAATAAAAACGGACCTTTAAACCTGCTCACGTAAAGGAAAACAAACTGTACGATTGTTTTACGTGTTCAGACTTTTTACATCAACCAAAAAATCTCTCCTTTCAAAATAAAACGCCAGCAGAAATACTGTATGTGGTTTTAGAAACGTCCACAATCACTCACTCAATTATCAATCCATCAATCAATGAATCCATCAATCACTCAATCTGTCAATCAATCAGGTCCTGCCGGAATCTCGTCTCAACACGGCACACTTATTTAAAATTTAAATTTAAATCACACACTTGCAGTCCGTCACACACACACACATACTCACACACACACACACACACTCACACACACACTCACACTCACACACACACACACACTCACACACACACACACACTCACACACACACACACACACACACACACACACACATACTCACACACACACACACACACTCACACACACACTCACACTCACACACACACACACACTCACACACACACACACACTCACACACACACACACACACACACTCACACACACACACTCACACACACACTCACACACACACACACACACACACACACACACACACACACACACTCACACACTCACACACACACACACACATACACACACACACAGGGAATAGAAAGCCTTATTGATCTCCTCCCACGTCGGAGCATCACTTCTGACGCCTCGAACTATTTATCACACGGAAAAATGAAAGATTGAACGCAGGAGGAGCACGACGGCCGACCGGACGCCCACGATGACGCACACCGACACACACAGGGGGGAGGAGGAGGTGGGAGGAGGAGGGGGGTGCAGGAGAGATTCAGCAGAGATGATGATGATGATGATGACGATGGAGGATGACGATGAGTGAGTGGAATATGATGTGGAGGGAAGACAAACTGATGAAACACCTCCAGAGTCCGTCTGCAGATGTGATTTAAACACACACACCTGCACAGTGATAATTACAGCCGGGCCTTCATCACACCTCCTCCTCCTCCTCCTCCTCCTCTCATTTACATTGTCCTCCTGCTTTAAAGTTGTTTTTTTCTACTGTGAAAACATTTTCTCATCCGATCTGCATCAGCTTAAAAACCAACCCAGGCAGAATAACGCCTGTTTTCAGGTCTTTTATTTACGTTGCATTAGTACATACGTGTGTTTAGCGTGTGCAGAATGATCCATCGCCGGCTGCCGAGTGCAGCGAAGTCACATCTGCTCAGACTGACGTCGCTGATCACTGAGGAACTGACGAGAAGCTAAAAACAGGAAGAATCTCGGGCAGCTTCTGAACTGTCAGCAGGAGGAGCTCCGTTTGGTTCTCTTGACCTCTGAGTGGATTCATGGAGGGTTTTTACAAGTTCAAGAGACGACGATGACGATGATGATGATGATGTATCTACATGAGTGTCACATCTGTGGCTTCCCTTCAGAATCTCAAACTGTATTATTAATTATATTTACATATATTTTTTTAATACAGAAATATTCTAATGACAAAAAGTATGAAGATCTTAACTTATTATTTTGAGTGTCAGTTGTATTTTTAATATCGTCGGTCAAAACTAAAGTAACGTAGAACAACTAGACCAACACGGTTCAGCTTCTGGTCTTCAGTTTCAAACCAGCCCTGTTTTGTTTTTTTGTTTCACAAACTGAAACACGTTTAAACACGTTTAATATTATAGTTAACTTCGCTTTTACTCACAAACCCTCTCGTGTCCTCTCGCTGGAAGCAGTGAAACAGGCCAAACTTTTTATGTTCCACAACACAAATGTACGGCTCAGATATACTTTCAAAACTCCAACATCCAATACAACCAAAGAGAAGTTTCATACCTTCACCGGGTCGGTCTGCTTTTAAAATGTCCTGATTAACTCCATCAAACATCTTCAAACTCTCCGAACACATGCACAAACAGCAAGACAGGAAGACGTGTCCACCTGTCCAGGAAGCGGCCGGGAGACAAACAGGAAGTAAAGCCCGCAGACGTCTTTATGTGGAAAACAATCCGCCAAAATAAAAGAACACTTTCCTGGTTAAATTGTAGGAAACGAGTCGATTCGTTTGAAGGTGAAAATCTCCCAGAGGAAATAATTCACCAACATCAGTGTTAGGCTGTTCCCCTTCAAAATAAAAGTCTGTAACTGGCTGCGTCGCCTGCTGTCGTCACTCTCAATGGTTGTTTTACCTTTAAACACGGTGGATTTATTAGGAAATGAATTACCGGAGCTCGTTTTAAATTATGTACGAAAATAAACAAGAAACAACAAAAAAGAAATAGATTAATATTGAGTCAAAAATTTTATGCAACAAATCTCGTTTTCAAAGTAAAGTGATGAAACATAAAGAAAGTCAGAGATTCACCGTCCACGAAGTTTTGAATGAAAATAAATGCAGAACAAGGCGTTCGTGAACTAAAACCAAACTCTGTATCAAACTAATGGAGCTTATTGGATCAAAACTTAATAACTGAAAATATTTAAAATTAGAAGTTTATATTTGAGTTTTTACCACCAAAAATCATTGTTTACGATCACCAACCTGCATTATGCAAATTTCATTGTTTTCAAAAATCACTGCATTTTCATGCAGTTTCAATAAATGAATAATTGAAGCCGTCCAGCTGTTTTCTTCAGTTAAAGACATTAATCACGATGACGAGATGTTTACGTCACAACTTTCAGTGTTAAACAGAAAACTGATGCAGGACGAAGGGCAGAAGAAACAACCGGACAGAACCTGAGAGGACAGAGGACAAACTGGGAGGGACAGACGGAGGATGAGGAGGAAGGAAGGAAGGAAGGAAGGAAGGAAGGAAGGAAGGAAGAAGAAGGAAGAAGGAGGAAGGAAGGAAGGTAGGAAGGAAGTAGTACTCACAGAATGAAGATGACAGCAGCAGCCGATGTGAACAGATTCCTTCGGACGCCTTCGGCCAGTTTAACGAAACGTTACGATCCACAAGAGGAAGTTTCAAAAAGAGGAAGTGAAGCTTTGAGAGTTCGGAGACGTTGAAAGGTGCGTTTGTTGTCGTTATAACAAAAGAGGGAAGAGTTAACGTCTGACGCGGAAACGAGGCGCCTTCCCGCCTTTTTTAAAAATATTTACTTCTTTGCGTCTCTTGTCCGCCAGATTAAATCGTCATCAGATTCTTTTAACGATCGTCTTCTGTTTCAGCTGCACAGGAAGGAAGTCCGGCGCGCCCTGTCAGTCAAGACTCGGGGCTCCGCTGCTTTGCAGCTGCTCGTTATCTCTGCGGCGCGGCGCCGCCCCGATCCGGCCATCTCCCGCCCCCCCGCCCGCCCCTCCCCCACAGTGCTCCTCCTCCCTCCGATCGTTTACCCAGAATGCCCGGCGGCCTCCCTCTCCTCTCTCTAATGTCTAATCCCCATCCAGATCTGCGGCTGTTAATTGGTTTCAGGTGTCGTCACGCCGCCGTCGCCGGTAAATAAACAGATGATTACTCAGCGGTCGGGGGCTCGTTCAAAATGGCCGAATGTTCGGGGGGGAAGTTTGTGGCGGCTACATGGTAGGACGAGCCGCATGTCACCTTCGGAGAGTCGACATCGTGAAGAACCTCGATGGAAGAATCGGGAAGTTTCCTGTTTCTGTCCGGGTTTCCTCAGATCGCGTTTCCGTTAGCATCCGAAACTTTTATCCACGAAAAAGAAAAAGAATCCACCGGAAAAAACAATAAAAAAATACCCAGAATCCTTTTCTTCTGCTGGCGTTCCCCCTTCCGTCAGTGCAGCAGCCTACTGAAGGGATGCGGTTGTCATGGCGACCGGTAGCGGGTAGCGGCGGTCAGAAATGATGACGTGATGAAATCTGCAATGACATGAAAGACACGAAGATCGAAGATCAATTAAAATTACAAAAACAAACGTTCTCCGTCACGTTTGATTCATTTATTTGTTTTTGTTGTGCGCGTTATTTATTTATTTGAACGCGTTGGATTCCCATGATCCTCTCTGTTGTCGTCTTTATTTCGACCGTGCGGCCGAGTTTTCTGCATCGCTGCTTCTGTGTTGTTGTTTTTTTGCTGTAATTTATCACTTTTTTATTTCCTCATTCGTGAGGAAATAAAAATGTTTTTGCTGCTGTTGTTTTCCAGAAAGACAAAAAGAGACAAATAGGTGCCGTGAAAAATCATCGTATCTCAAATGTTTCCACAAAATAACTAGCCGCGACCTTTGACCCGTGAACAGCCGGGGCTGATGGGAAATGGTGTTTGATTTGCAGGCGGACGAAAAAAGATGATTTAAGAAAGAAATTATGACATCATATAATTTTGAAGTTACTACTGTCCTTGAACGCACCCTGAATATGAGTTAATGCAGATTTCAGTCATCACCTACTTCCTGCCTGTGTGACATCCCCCCCCCCCCGGTCACCCCCCTCACCTCCCCCCCGCCGTGTGTTTGTGGTGTTCATTGTTTCCTGACATTTCAGCTTTCCATTAAAAGACCGTATTTCACCTCCACACCCGTCGTTTCCGTAGGAACGGCTGACGCCCGCGTTTTAATTACAACATAAATGTCGGAGGCCAGACCACCGCCCCTCCCCCCTCCCTCCCAACGAGTGAATGGCTTTTCAAACAGTGATGGAGTTTTCTAAGTGATGTCATCTGGGCGTGCAGTACATGATGGATGCTCCTCCCCGCACACGCCGAGCAGGGGGGAGGGGTGAGAGGAGGGGGGGTGATGGATGGCTGCTGGCGTCATGGAGGTTAATAAACTGAAAGAAAAGGGAAGTAGATGTAAAACTTCGAACAATAGCCTCCGACTGTCTCCTCTAAAAACTCTGATTTACAAACCACATACTTAAATATAAACTTGAGACTTCCTGGTTGGAAACGATGAAGAGTAACGGCCACTAGCAACCATCACTGACGGTTGATGACATCACTGATGGTCGTCGCTTGGTTACGACCTAAATAAAAATCATAATTATTTATTTTAATCAGTATTTTGACTCAGACTTGTGGTTCTTTTTCTGTAAACAACGATAAAGTACTCAGAATACAACCGATCATTTTCAATCGTTTCCTCCCGTCGATGGAGGCGAACGTGAACGATGAGGAATCCATCGTCTTCGTCTTCTGGACACGAAACACAGCTGCTGTTTCTGTCTGTTCAGTCGCGGTGTGTGTGTGTGTGTGTGTCTGTGTGTGTGTGTGTGTGTGTGTGTGTGTCTGTGTGTGTGTGTGTGTGTGTGTGTGTGTGTGTGTGTGTGTGTCTGTGTGTGTGTGTGTGTGTGTGTGTGTGTGTGTGTGTGTGTGTCTGTCTGTCTGTGTGCGTGTGTGTCTGTGTGTGTGTGTGTGTCTGTCTGTCTGTGTGTGTGTGTGTGTGTGTGTGTGTGTGTGTGTGTGTGTGTGTCTGTCTGTCTGTGTGTGTGTGTGTGTGTGTGTGTGTGTGTGTGTGTGTGTGTGTCTGTCTGTCTGTGTGTGTGTGTGTCTGTGTGTGTGTGTGTGTCTGTCTGTGTGTGTGTGTGTGTGTGTGTGTGTGTGTGTGTGTGTGTCTGTGTGTGTGTGTGTGTGTGTGTGTGTGTGTCTGTGTGTGTGTGTGTGTGTGTGTGTGTGTCTGTCTGTGTGTGTGTGTGTGCGTGCATGCGTGCGTGTGTCTCATAGATGCATAAAATAACACACACACACACCTGCAGCCTCTCCTCGTGCAGAACAAACACCGCCTCCGTCCCCCGCGGCGACAGCGCCGTGGTAACGCTCTTCCCCGGATGCAAACATTAGACCCGGTGAGGTCGTCTGTTCCTCCCACGTCCTTCTAACAACACGCTTCACATCTCGCCGCCGTGCATCTGAAACGCCGTCAGTTACGCTCGAAACAGCCGTCAAAGGTCAGAACGACGGCCGCTCGGCTGTAAAACATATTTATATTAAATTCAGAGTGTGAACTGGGTTTATTTTTTTATCCGGCTTCGTCCTTGAGAAGCGGTTTAAACGCCTCCTGTCTAAACACCGAATTATCCCGCTTCCACGAGAGGCTGTTCGTTAAAGAGTGCCACAGGCAGCAGTTAAGAACACATCATACACATAATGATGGCGGAAGAAAGGTTCCTGGAGGGGGGAAGCTTTTAGAGCGCGCACGCTTGTATACGATACGAAACCAACATTAAGCACATTTAATCCAAACAATTTTTAAATTCAAATTGTCTTCAGTTTAAATATGACCAATATTTAAGTTCTTATTTAGAATTTAATCGGATTTTTATTTTTTTATTTTATGCTATTCTATTTGATTATAATGTGCATTTTTTTAATGTGCAATTTTTTTTTTTTAAATGTATATCCTGACTACCTCTATTTTTATTGTTATTTTGTATTGCTTTTGCTGAATCTTTCCTTGCTGATGTAACAAAAAAATGGCCCCGTGTGGTAAGGTACGAACTTTAATAAACTACTTTTTTTTTTTTGCTACAGCAGCATTTAATACATACAATAGACAGAATAAAATATAGGTACTAAAAATTATTAAAAAAAAGAAAAAGAATTAACATTATATACAAATAAAAATAGAATAATATTAAATTAAACTGAACAACAGTGCAACAAATAAAAAAAAATTAAAAAACAGTTTTATTGACAAAAACTCGAACTAAAAACAGCTTCCCAACCAACTCTAATAATCTAAAGTTACGAACACCAACAGCTCCGCTTGAACTTCAGAACTTTTTTGAGTTTGTGGTTACACAATTAGGAAGTTGCGCTCAACGTACGCAAATGTTTTAAATCGTTACAAAAATGCTCACGTGGATGCCGTCTAGAAGCCACAGAGGCTAACAATTTAAATTTAAGTTAAATTTAAATATGTAAGAAGAAAAACTCGACGTGACTAAAATTAACAATATATCAGCTTAAAGTGTGACGAAACGTCAACTTCCCTGACCTTTCTGTAAACTTGAGGCTTATAGAATATTTCCCGACGCTGTGAACACCACAAGAGGGCGCCATTCATTTCACTTCTAGTGAACGCAGTGAACGCAGCTGCAAATCAGTTGTGTAAATGAATTATAAATCTACAACAACAACAACAAAATTGCAAATCTGGCACGGCATTGATCCATTTAAAGCTAACTGACACGCGTTTTTATGATAACAAACTTTTATTCGGAGGGCTGCCATTTAGTTCGATGACCGAAACTCGTGCAACACCTAAAAAAAGAAGCTTCCCAACCAACTCGGCTCGTCGAGCCAACAGCTAACTTTAGCTACAAGCTATCTCCTCCTTTGACAAAAGAGGGCGCCGTTCACGTGGACTTTTCTCCGCACACGATCCAACAGTTGAATGTTTTGGGGGGTTAAAAGTAAAAGGTTTTAGTTCGTAGAGTTGCGTATGAACAAGTTTCTCATGACGGAGGTGACGTTACGTAAAATTCTAGGTAACGACTTTTGTTGAGACATTTTAAGGCTTTTTAAATGCAAAATAAAAGTTTACGATATATCGCCATCCGACTATTGATTGTTTGGGGGGTTAAAAGTAAAAGGGTTAGTTCGTAGGATTACTTCGTAGGGTTAGTTCGTAGGGTTAGTTTGTAGGATTAGTTCGCAGGGTTAGTTCGTAGGATTAGTTCGTAGGATTAGTTTGCATGGTTAGTTCGCAGGATTAGTTCGTAGGGTTAGTTCGTAGGGTTAGTTTGTAGGATTAGTTCGCAGGGTTAGTTCGTAGGATTAGTTCGTAGGGTTAGTTCGCAGGATTAGTTCGTGGGATTAGGTCGTAGGGTTAGTTTGTAGGATTAGTTCGTAGGGTTAGTTCACAGGATTAGTTCGCAGGATTAGTTCATAGGGTTAGTTCGTAGGATTAGTTCGTAGGATTAGTTTGTAGGGTTAGTTCGTAGGGTTAGTTTGTAGGATTAGTTTGCAGGGTTAGTTCGCAGGATTAGTTTGCAGGGTTAGTTCGCAGGATTAGTTAGTAGGGTTAGTTTGTAGGATTAGTTTGTAGGGTTAGTTCGTAGGGTTAGTTCGTAGGATTAGTTCGTAGGATTAGTTCGTGGGATTAGTTTGTAGGGTTAGTTTGTAGGATTAGTTCGTAGGATTAGTTTTCATGGTCAGTTTGTAGGATTAGTTTGCATGGTTAGTTCGTAGGATTAGTTCGTAGGGTTAGTTCGTAGGGTTAGTTCGTAGGATTAGTTTTTAGGGTTAGTTTGTAGGATTAGTTCGTAGGGTTAGTTCGTAGGATTAGTTTGTAGGGTTAGTTTGTAGGATTAGTTCGTAGTATTAGTTTGCATGGTCAGTTCGTAGGATTAGTTTGCATGGTTAGGTCGTAGGATTAGTTCGTAGGGTTAGTTCGTAGGATTAGTTCGTAGGGTTATTTCGTAGGGTTAGTTTGTAGGATCAGTTCGCAGGATTAGTTTGTAGGGTTAGTTCGTAGGATGAGTTTGTAGGGTTAGTTTGTATGATTAGTTCGTAGTATTAGTTTGCATGGTCAGTTCGTAGGATTAGTTTGCATGGTTAGGTCGTAGGATTAGTTCGTAGGGTTAGTTCGTAGGATTAGTTCGTAGGGTTAGTTCGTAGGGTTAGTTCGTAGGATTAGTTTTTAGGGTTAGTTTGTAGGATTAGTTCGTAGGGTTAGTTCGTAGGATTAGTTTGTAGGGTTAGTTTGTAGGATTAGTTCGTAGTATTAGTTTGCATGGTCAGTTCGTAGGATTAGTTTGCATGGTTAGGTCGTAGGATTAGTTCGTAGGGTTAGTTCGTAGGATTAGTTCGTAGGATTAGTTCGTAGGATTAGTTCGTAGGATTAGTTCGTAGGTTTAGTTCGTAGGGTTAGTTTGTAGGATCAGTTCGCAGGATTAGTTTGTAGGGTTAGTTCGTAGGATTAGTTTGTAGGGTTAGTTTGTATGATTAGTTCGTAGTATTAGTTTGCATGGTCAGTTCGTAGGATTAGTTTGCATGGTTAGGTCGTAGGATTAGTTCGTAGGGTTAGTTCGTAGGATTAGTTCGTAGGATTAGTTCGTAGGATTAGTTCGCAGGGTTAGTTCGCAGGATTAGTTCGTAGGATTAATTCGTAGGGTTAGTTTGTAGAATTAGTTCGCAGGGTTAGTTCGCAGGATTAGTTCGTGGGATTAGTTCGTAGGATTAGTTCATAGGATTAGTTTGCAGGGTTAGTTCACAGGATTAGTTCGTAGGATTAGTTCGTAGGATTAGTTCGTAGGGTTAGTTCGTAGGGTTAGTTCGCAGGATTAGTTCGTAGGATTAGTTCGTAGGATTAGTTTGTAGGATTAGTTTGCAGGGTTAGTTCACAGGATTAGTTCGCAGGATTAGTTCGTAGGGTTAGTTTGTAGGATCAGTTCGCAGGATTAGTTCGTAGGGTTAGTTCGCAGGATTAGTTCGTAGGATTAGTTTGTAGGGTTAGTTTGTATGATTAGTTCGTAGGATTAGTTCGCAGGATTAGTTTGTATGATTAGTTCGTAGGGTTAGTTTGTAGGATTAGTTTGCAGGGTTAGTTCACAGGATCAGTTCGCAGGATTAGTTCGTAGGGTTAGTTCGCAGGATTAGTTCGTAGGATTAGTTTGTAGGGTTAGTTTGTATGATTAGTTCGTAGGATTAGTTCGCAGGATTAGTTTGTATGATTAGTTCGTAGGGTTAGTTTGTAGGATTAGTTTGCAGGGTTAGTTCACAGGATTAGTTCGTAGGATTAGTTCGCAGGATTAGTTCGTAGGATTAGTTTGCAGGGTTAGTTCACAGGATTAGTTCGCAGGATTAGTTCGTAGGGTTAGTTTGTAGGATCAGTTCGCAGGATTAGTTCGTAGGGTTAGTTCGCAGGATTAGTTCGTAGGATTAGTTCACAGGATTAGTTTGTATGATTAGTTCGTAGTATTAGTTTGCATGGTCAGTTCATAGGATTAGTTTGCATGGTTAGGTCGTAGGATTAGTTCGTAGGGTTAGTTTGTGGGATTAGTTTGCAGGGTTAGTTCACAGGATTAGTTCACAGGATTAGTTCGTAGGGTTAGTTTGTAGGATCAGTTCGCAGGATTACTTCGTGGGATTAGTTCGTAGGATTAGTTCATAGGATTAGTTTGCAGGGTTAGTTCACAGGATTAGTTCGTAGGATTAGTTCGTAGGATTAGTTCGT
>NW_027185394.1:625622-668122 GCF_022577435.1 Embiotoca jacksoni | reverse complement strand
TTTCGATTTATTCTGTCTCGTTTAAATACTTTTTTTTACATACGAAGTCGGAAGTATTAAACTTCATATTTGATCTTATAATTTTGTAACATTTCTGCAATTTTACCTTAAAAAAATATCCCATAAAAATTCTGCAAATTACATCACAATTTTTGAGAAAAGATGCAAAATAAGACAATTTTGATCAAAGCCAATCACCAAAAAATCATTACTGTCTTTTTGAATCTTCTTTTCTAATGAATGAGGGATTATTTTCAGATGGACCTCCAGAAAACTAATAAGAAGGAGTGACTTTAGCTAACAACACCGAGATAACTGATGGACACATTTTATTCACTTTGGATTTGATGAGAGAAGTTGAATGGGAGTCTATGGAGCTGGAGGCTTTTTGGAGCCGACCTCTAGTGGCACTCGCTGGTATTGCAGCTAAAGACACTTCTGGATCAGAACCATTTTACAGACCTGAAGCTACGAACTCTTTTATATCCAGTCGGTGGTTTTAACGTCTGACCTGATGTGGTCTGCGGATAATGAGACCCGATCCAGAACGCAGTAAAACCCGAACAGCCAGAGGAAAAGAAAACGCTGACGGCAGCTGTTAATTTAATCTTTTACGGAGCGGCTGTGGAGGAAAAAAAACGCCTTAAAGTTACAGAAAGTAAAATAATTAGTTTGTATGTCCTGTTTTCCGGCCTCGTGCTCCGACGATAAAAGCAGCTATAAATAAATATATATATATATAATAAAAGGCTGACAGACCGGAGACCCGCCGCTGTAAAACACAAACCCCCGTAAACCCGATCGGACCGACTCGGGCCCGTTTTTTTCTATTGACTCTGACTCACACAAGCCTGACGCTGCATTATCCGCTGGCTTTTTTGGTTATCTCGGCGGTGGGCTGGCTGTTCCCATCGCGCCTCGCCACACGATCCGACCGCTCACACCGGAGAGAGAGGAGGTGAACCGACACTCCACCCGACTCCTGCCGCTCGCTGGCGGAATAATGATGAGCCGCTCGGCATGCCGGTCACATCGACATCCACTATCAATGAGCGAGTGAGCCGGCGGGAGGAGAGGAGGAGAAGAGGGAGGCAACAAGGTGAATAACAGGAGAGGAAGGAGAGGAAGAGGAGAGAGAGAGAGAGAGGCAGAGGATAAATGAACGATGAGGGAGAAACGGGGAGGCATGAAGAGGAACGAAGCAACAAGGTGAATAACAGACAGCGAGGGGGAAGAGAGGTGAAGGGGGGGGTTGGAGCGGGTGGAGGTGGTGGAGGGGGGTGGAGGGCAGTGAAGAATGAAGATTTATGGGAACACATACAGTAAATACATAAACACACACACACAACACGGGAGGAAGGTGGCTGATAGAAATACACATTTTTAGGTGCACACGGCCGAGAGCACGTTGGTTCATGAACGTTATGAATCCTCCAGTTCAGATTCTGTCCGTCACCATCTTTGCTAGTTCGGAGCGGTTTGGAGCAGGAAGTGACCATATTTGGATGAGCTGGGGGAGGAGCCAGATGTGGATCTGACCGATCTGATTGGAAACCTGACGATACTACGTCCCGCCTACCACTAGCTGTAACCTGACTGCACCACAGGCCTGTCAATCAAACAGACACGCCCCCAAAAACAGGTCTTCTTGAATCTTCTTTTCTAATGAATGAGGGATTATTTTCAGATGGACCTCCAGAAAACTAATAAGAAGGAGTGACTTTAGCTAACAACACCGAGATAACTGATGGACACATTTTATTCACTTTAGATTTGATGAGAGAAGTTGAATGGGAGTCTATGGAGCCGGAGGCTTTTTGGAGCCGACCTCTAGTGGCACTCGCTGGTATTGCAGCTGAAGACACTTCTGGATCAGAACCATTTTACAGACCTGAAGCTACGAACTCTTTTCGAAACAGTCTGTGATTGGATGCAAACGAACACACCAGAAAATATTGACTGTTTATTAAAGTGGAAGTAGATTCTGAAAAGCAAAATGTCAAAGTGCTTTTAACTGCAATACCACCGAGAGCCACCAGGTGTATGTTTGGGGGCGTGTCTGGTTTGACCGACAGGCCTGTGGTGCAGTCAGGTTTCCATTTGAGGTTCATAAAAGATAAAGAGGGGAAGGAATGGTTGGAAAATATCAAATGATAGCTGATACGAATTAAAAAGTAACAGATAAATTGTTGAAATTTTTAATTACAGGTGAGATGACAAACGGAACGAATTGAGGCGTTATGGAGGAAAGACTGAAAACAGAAATGATTCATACGCATGTAAGTAAATGCAGCTGTGTCACACAACACACACACAGGTTCATACAAGTGTGTCACATTTCCATTAAGCGACGATAATCACATGTGACACCATCTGTTAAACGTCACTCTCGGCGTGCCACAGATGCCGCGCTGCCGCCGGCTGTGGCATCACGAAGAGGCAGCGGGTGAATCTAATGTGAACTCACTGAGTTACTGACGATTACCATAAATTAAGCAAACAGTTGATTCTCATTACAGCATCGCTGTGAAATGAGTTGTGACAAGAGGTGAAAGAAAAAAATGGGTCCGAATCGCTGCAGATCCAGAAATAGTGATGAGAGGCTTTTTTTTCTTAATTGGTTCAATAAAGATGTTTTATACGTGCCGGTGATTTTTTTACGACACAAAAAGAGCCGGCGTACTGACTCACTGTCGGATGGGTTGTTTGAACAAATCTATTAACTGTCTGTCAGGACCGTCAAAACACTTTTTCGGGGAAAAGAAAGTCTTTAAGACGGCTGCTTACAGTTGAGCATTCCTGAGCCCATGCAGTGATTTCCACCACAGAATCAGGACTTTTTTGTGTCAAACTCTGTAAATGGTCAAGAGAGACGCTTGAAACATTTCAGAAAGGGGGTGGAGCTTCACCGTCCAAGACCGAAGAAGAAGGATCGTCAGGTCTGGAGACACCAGGTGGTTTTTCTTTGTGTCACCGTGAATTCGCCCCCCAGAGGCAGACCGGGAACTTCTGAGACGTCTGAGGGGAAAAACATTCACTCCAAACCACCTGAACTGTGACGCCATGGCAACAGGCTTCTCCAACATGATGACACGAATCGGTGAAAATCACTGCATGGGCTCAGGAACAAAACAAATTACCTGTAAGCAGACATGTTGAAGATTTTCTGTTGCCCCAAAATCTGATGTTTCTCGGCTCCAGTTTCAGGTCCAGTCGTAAAAAATGCGACAGGTTATGTTTAATCGAGCCGAATTCAGGACTCAAACAAATGCAGTTTTACGCTCCAGAAAATAGCGAAGAGTCCCCGTCAGATCGTTCTTCATTCCACTCAAGCAAACATCCAAACAAACATCTCTGTTAACTGGTCAATTAAACGTTAAATGTCCACCAGGAGAACGACTCGCAGAATAAAAAGACGTACTTGCGTAGCGGCAGACATTAAAAAATAAGGAAGTGGCTGATGCTCTGGTCTCCGCTCGGCTCACCGCTGCTGCTGCAGGCTGCCAAACGCATCCTCACATGTAAACCGTGTATATCACACTCTGTTTAATTAAAACATGAGGATCTGCTGTCCTCTTGGTCAGAGCGCTGAAATACCAGCGTCTCTCCGGGGGTTTAAAAGCTCCGACCAAACATGAAATATGGCTCCAATATGTCCCCGCAGTTTTATTCTGCCCTTGTAAACATAAATCGCACGTTGTTAAAGTGTCGGGAATTATACCCCCCACCCCCGCCCACCCCCACCCCGATAACCACATCAGTTAAAACAGCAGCAGTGATGCAAATGTGAACGTTGTGAAAGAACGATTACATTTCGCCCACTGAAGTTCAATTTAATACGAGATAAAATGAGCGCGGGGAGCTGTTAACGCCAGCCGTTTGGCAGCCAGAAACCGTTACGAGCAGGTTTTTGCCTCTTAGAGAGCCGATGACGGCGCGTCGCTGGCGGCTTCGGGAAACACCGGACGTAAGCGACAGAGGCGGGAAAACAGACGGTAGTCTGTACGCAAAAAAAAAAAAAAAAAAAGCTTGTTTTTAACCGTGTGGTGTCGTTACATTCGTTTTGATTGGTACGCTGCGTTCAAATGGAATTCGTGAGTTTGTAGTTACAATGTAAGAAGTCGTAAAGACACTGTTGCTAGGCAACGACAACATGGATGGTGTCTAGAAGCCACGGAGGCATGTTGTGAGGATGCTGCTTCTCGCCAAGAACTAACAGCGTGGTCACGTTTCATCAGCTTGAATTCACGTGTTTTATTGCAGCGGCCTTTCCAACGTGGTCTCATTGGACGTATTTCATTATAAAATAAAAATGCTTCCAAGACTCTGGACCTCTTTCAGACTCTTTTTATCTCCTTGTTTTGGTTCTGTGGGACTTCTTTTCTCCGTCTGGTTCAGACTTCGTCTAAGTGAAACTGGCAAAATTTTCAAAAATGCCATTTTGCGACAATAAAATTAAACAAAATTAAAATACTAAAATGGGTATCGTGAGAATTCAAGATTTCAGAACTGAAACAAAAATCAATGGAATATTTCTGGAATAAATAACGGCCACTTTGCAAGTCTGGTAGTGACAAACACAAAAGTACAAAGTACAAAATCGTGCAATTGAAGATGAATTAATAAATAACTATTAATTCAGAGAGAAAAACAATAATCAGGCAGCTTAACATGGAAGCACCTGTTGGAGCGCGACACGCAGCCTCAGCGCTCAGATGAAAGGTTAATTACATTTATGAGGGCCAAAATATTAACACACAAAAAAATTATTATATTCCCACAAACACCTGGGCAGTGAAACACGAACGGGGAAACACGTCTCCGCAAATTAAAGCCCGACACGTTCGGACTTTCTGCTCAACGTGATTTGCATTAAAAAACATCCCTTTTTGTTGTTGTTTGTCAGTTTGTTCTCGCCCACCTGGATCATTTAATTCTCACCCTTGCAAGACATGAATATGCAAAACGCGACAAAAAATTTAACGTTTCCGATGCGCGGAGAGACGAGCCTCCGCGGGGGAAGCTCACGTTAGAAAAAAAAGAAAAAGGGATGAATTAGTAACCGAGGAGCGTTTAAAATATGTTCGACTCATCACGACACTTCAAAAAAGGAAATATCGTCTCCTTCTCGAAATGCCTCCGGGGTTTTTTCGGGTTTCTTTACGTGGCCTCCGTTTATCAGCCGACAGCCGGAGTTACTTTGCACCTTCACATTTTACACGAAGCCTCAATAAAATGTCAGCGTCTTCAATCTTTTATCTCTCAAAATGTCAACATTTCAGGAAGTATGAAACGCAGACTTGTTGGAACACTTTGTTCTGAGTTTTATCTGAAGAGTTTTTCGGCTTCTGGTTGGAGGATTTTATTTTCAGTTTGTAATCCTGATGTGAGGCTTCAACCTGACAGTTAAAATCTGACTGAAATATGATGCATGTGGTGCAAACACACACACGGGCTGAGTGTGTACGTTTCCATGGCAGCAGGTGACTGACATGTGACATGTGCGGCCATTGCTAGGAGACACGCCCAAACGAAACTGACAGATGGTCTTTCAGGAAATATACAGTGGGTACGGAAAGTATTCAGACCCCTTTAAATTTTTCACTCTTTGTTTCATTGCAGCCATTTGCTAAAATCAAAAAAGTTCATTTTATTTCTCATTAATGTACACTCAGCACCCCATCTTGACAGAAAAAAACAGAAATGTAGAAATTTGTGCAAATTTATTAAAAAAGAAAACCTGAAATATCACATGGTCATAAGTATTCAGACCCTTTGCTGTGACACTCATATTTAACTCACATGCTGTCCATTTCTTCTGATCCTCCTTGAGATGGTTCTACTCCTTCATTGGAGTCCAGCTGTGTTTAATTAAACTGACTGGACTTGATTAGGAAAGGCACACACCTGTCTATATAAGACCTTACAGCTCACAGTGCATGTCAGAGCAAATGAGAATCATGAGGTCGAAGGAACTGTCCAAGGAGCTCAGAGACAGAATTGTGGCAAGGCACAGATCTGGCCAAGGTTACAAAATAATTTCTGGAGCACTCAAGGTTCCTAAGAGCACAGTGGCCTCCATAATCCTTAAATGGAAGAAGTTTGGGACGACCAGAGCTCTTCCTAGACCTGGCCGTCCAGCCAAACTGAGCAATCGTGGGAGAAGAGCCTTGGTGAGAGAGGTAAAGAAGAACCCAAAGATCACTGTGGCTGAGCTCCAGAGATGCAGTAGGGAGATGGGAGAAAGTTCCACAAAGTCAACTATCACTGCAGCCCTCCACCAGTCGGGGCTTTATGGCAGAGTGGCCCGACGGAAGCCTCTCCTCAGTGCAAGACATATGAAAGCCCGCATAGAGTTTGCCAAAAAACACATGAAGGACTCCCAGACTATGAGAAATAAGATTCTCTGGTCTGATGAGACCAAGATTGAACTTTTTGGTGTTAATTCTCAGCGGTATGTGTGGAGAAAACCAGGCACTGCTCATCACCTGCCCAATACAATCCCAACAGTGAAACATGGTGGTGGCAGCATCATGCTATGGGGGTGTTTTTCAGCTGCAGGGACAGGACGACTGGTTGCAATTGAAGGAAAGATGAATGCGGCCAAGCACAGAGATATCCTAGTAGAAAACCTCTTCCAGAGTGCTCTGGACCTCAGACTGGGCCGAAGGTTCACCTTCCAACAAGACAATGACCCGAAGCACACAGCTAAAATAACAAAGGAGTGGCTTCGGAACAACTCTGTGACCATTCTTGACTGGCCCAGCCAGAGCCCTGACCTAAACCCAATTGAGCATCTCTGGAGAGACCTGAAAATGGCTGTCCACCAACGTTCACCATCCAACCTGACGGAACTGGAGAGGATCTGCAAGGAAGAATGGCAGAGGATCCCCAAATCCAGGTGTGAAAAGCTTGTTGCATCATTCCCAAGAAGACTCATGGCTGTACGAGCTCAAAAGGGTGCTTCTACTCAATACTGAGCAAAGGGTCTGAATACTTATGACCACGTGATATTTCAGGTTTTCTTTTTTAATAAATTTGCACAAATTTCTACATTTCTGTTTTTTTCTGTCAAGATGGGGTGCTGAGTGTACATTAATGAGAAATAAAATGAACTTTTTTGATTTTAGCAAATGGCTGCAATGAAACAAAGAGTGAAAAATTTAAAGGGGTCTGAATACTTTCCGTACCCACTGTAATTCCAGCATTCATTCGATATTAGGACTCAAACGCAGATATGTTTGGGGGGCGGGGCTTAGGGTCCTAATCAGTTCCCCCATCTCGTCCAAATATGGTCACTTCCTGCTCCAAAATAACAAAATGGCAGCGGTAGAAATGCCGAACTCGAGGCTTCAGATTGTTCACAAACCAAATGGTGACATTACGGTCGGTCGCCATTGGGAACGTCAAGTTGCTAAAATTTTCCAAGTGGTTACCTGTGATGTTAAATGCAAAACTTAATACAGTGAGCAGTCAAGGAAGTAGACGTCTTCCCTCAGGACCGTACACGTAGGGGAATTGTGAAACAATTGAAGCAGCCTTTAGCCAATCGGGATCGACCAACATTTACTGTATGTTAAGCGCTGAAACTCAAAGAACGTGAAAACTGAAGCTGTAACATATAGCCTTTTTTTTGGGCTTAATATCTTATTAACGATAGAAGTATTTTCAGATGGATTGGCGTAAAAACAAATAAAAACAATTTACATTAAATAATGACATCGTAACGACTTGTGAAAAATGTTTTTACTGACTTTGTATTTCAGGAGAGAAGTTGATGCTTTTTTTGAATGGGAGTCTGTTGGAGACAGCCCCTAGTGGCCCTCAGTGGTATTGCAGACTACGACACTTTTGTATTGGCCTGATTTATTTTAATCCCAAAAGCTACATTACATTTTTATACACAGACTGTTGATTCACTGGGAAAGAGATTCGGCTCCGGAGAAAACCGGTAAAAAGAGACAGAAAGAAATCAATATAAGCTGAATATACTGACAGTCCAGCGTCCCACCGGGATTTATCTCGTTATGCCTGATGGTCAGTACTCCACCGTGGGGCGTTCAGGGACACAGCTTTTAAAGGGGAGATCGTAACATCGCCCTCAACTGTGACTATATCCAGATGAACTTCATTTAAATACAACGATGGGTGAGATTATTAGTGTAATATCATTATAATCCATTTATAATGAGGCTGTCGGGCACCGGACGACAGGAAATGCTGAACTGTTCCGCTGATTCACTCTCTGATTAACTTGGCGCTCCATCTTTGAGACGCCTGATTGGCTCGGTGTTGGTTCGGGGCCCTCTGAGGACCCTCGAGAGTTCATGTGCTAAATGAGGAAAAAGTTTAATTTCACTTGAATTAAATCCACTTCATACAGAAAGCTTGATGACTCCGGTAATCACAGGTGCCGCTCTCATCGAGCAGCTCTGATTGCACCCTGTTGAGCCTGTCGGGGGCGCCGACGTGGCAAAAAGCTCATGGTTGACCCCCGTTGAGCTGTTTCACATTTTACCCCCCAAGACTGCCAGAAACAGAGTTTAATCAACTGTTGGAGAGAAAGTGAATCTTTTGAATCATTTTTTTGAAAGCAAAAGGCCCAAAGTTCTCTGGTACGACGAACACCGACGGATGTTTCTCCACAAAATAGTTCTGTTATTTAGAAAACAAATTAACAAATATATACCAAACAATTCAGCTCTTTCAGCTCATATTGGAAACCGAGTCGTGCGTGAACAGTTTGTTCGGTGTTCAAGGCAACGTGGACGACGTCTAGAAGCCACAGAGATGAACGTTAACGAGCTAACAGGCGGGCAACGCGATGTAGAAAACACGAAGGCATCAAGACAGATGTATTATTAAATTATGAAGAAAAACTATTTTCAACTAACGTTATGATATTATCAAACAAAAATGAAAGTTCCACGACCTCTGCTTCTGTTGTTAACTTCTGAACCAGCAGCTTTTAGGAAATTCTGAGATACCACAAGAGGGCGGCGGTCATACAGATGCTGGGGGAGGAGCCAGCCAGGGTAGGAACCAGCTGGAGGAGGAGCCAGTTGGGGGAGGAGCCAGCAGCGGATCTGACTGATCTGATTGGAAACCTGACGACAGCTTCAGCATCGGACTCATTTTTCAGACCTGGAAGCTACGAACACTTTTATATTCAGTCTGTGGGAATGGCTGAAGACACTGAGCCTCATAACTGGGATACCCATCACCATGGAAACACACTCATTACTGATGATAAGTCAATCAAGGCTCGTTGTTGCCAGCTGCGCCGCAATTGGTTGGAAATTAAATAAAATAAGCAAAAATATGACTTTTCCTACAATATCACTTAAAGCTGTTTGTCCGCAGCGCCGCCATGACGACGGAGGAGGAACCTGAAGTCTCTTCTGATTTCAAGTGTTTTATAATGGCCGTCTGGCACCATGAGATCAGGATGACACCATTTGGCTTCTGGCAGGGTGTCTTCCTGCAATAAAAAGTAATGCCTCCACCTATTAAAAAAGACACTGAGTCAACAGTTTGGATGACAGCGTTTTATCACAAATCCAACAGGAACCTGGACAGAAATCAAAGTCGCTCAGTGCTGCGTTTGATCTGATGAATCCCGCTTCATGTTTCATAGAATTGATCTTCACACCACGGTTTTAATAAGAATGATATCTGCTCCATTCAGGTTCAGTCCGTCTTTCTAAAAGGAGATTCAGACCTAAAAAACAGAAACCAGCCTCAGAGCCAAGAGCGCTGCAGCTCTCAGACACCTGACGAACCTGCCGACAACAAGAGCGGCGGTCCCGACGGACTCGTTAGCAGCCGGTCGGTGAACAAAATGTACTAAAAGACAAAGTTCAAGACTCACAGCTCCGATTTTATTTTGAAGAAAGGCAGAAAAGTCGAGCGTCTGTGGTGAGTTCACTGTCTGTAATAAAAACAGACGAAAAGTGTTCGTAGCTTCCAGGCCTGAAAAAGTAGGCCTTAAGCTGCAATACCACCGAGTGCCACTAGAGGTCAGCTCCAAGAAGCCTCCATAGACTTCCATTCAACTTCCCTCATCGAACACAAAGTCAGTAAATTAGGTCAATCAACCAATCAGTTATTTAGAGTGTAAAATCCCCATTGAACATGATGTTAATGTACTTTCCTATTACAGTGAATAGAATAATAAACAACCACATTAAAATATCAATAAAACATCCATTTGCTATGTGAAGACTTTTATTGATCCAATTCTCTCCAGAAAACGAATTAGTTTGATTTATTAACGTCGTATAAATGTTATTATATTTGAGCCACTTTGGTGTTGCTGCGTTAAACTGCATCTCGTCTTTGATTTTATTTGGAGATCAAATCTTGACATCCTGCCTCTCTTTCTATTTTCCGCGGGACAGAAAGCCATCGAGGCGTCCGGTTGTGAACCGTCTCTCTCCAACAATTTACTGGCTTTTATTGGCAACACGGTAAACCGCAGCCGATCATGGGAGGACTTCGAGCTCGACGTAATTCTTCTGTAAATCCATATATTTTTAAGCAGCGTGTTAACGGTCCACGACGAGCTGACCCATCGCCGCTTCCTCCCAGGAGGAGGAGTTACAGGCAGATTAATGGAGCCTGATTCTACAGTTATTACCAACTGTCAACCAGCAGTGACGTCATCGTTGGTTTGTGAACGTTACAAAGCCTACGGACTCTATGCCCCGCCCACTCTGTAGCTGTAACCTGACTGCACCACAGGCTTGTCAATCAAACAGACATGCCCCCAAAACAGGTCTTCTTGAATCTTCTTTTCTAATGAATGAGGGATCATTTTCAGATGGACCTCCAGAAGACTAATAAGAAGGAGTGACTTTAGCTAACAACACCGAGATAACTGATGGACACATTTGATTCACTTTGGATTTGATGAGAGAAGTTGAATGGGAGTCTATGGAGCCGGAGGCTTTTTGGAGCCGACCTCTAGTGGCACTCGCTGGTATTGCAGCTGAAGACACTTCTGGATCAGAACCATTTTACAGACCATTTTGTTTATTTTATGCTTATTTACCTCTTTTTTGTTTACCTTCCATCCTTTCTTGACTGGTAATATTCACACTAACCAACAGATGGATGTCGGGATGTGGTAATAATAAAAAGTAAAACCTGACACCTCGATGTTGAGATATTTTTAGGTTTGCAGCTCTGCAGAATATCCTCCTTCACATCGTAAACAAACAAAAGTGTCGCGGTTTCACGTGATGAACTGCAGCTTCTGACTCGACCGCACATTAAGCGGTTTTAATACTTACTTATTTAGATACATGGCTGAGGATGATTCAATTTATTTAAACAAATCAGAGTCACACAGAGAGAGAGAGAGAGCTGTCTGCTGGATGAATGGGACGACAGAGTTTAACGTCTCAGCTGCACGAGGCCATAAAATTGGATGAATCTTTATGGCTGTGTCATCCCGTCACATAATAACCCTTCAAGCTCCATTTTTCTCCTCCGAGCCCCGAAACCGCAGCGATTTCAATTTGGACAATTCAGTCGTTTCAATCCGCCGTGAGATGATTCAGTGGTGAAAGGCGGCAACCCCCCCACCCCCACCTCCCCGCCTTCCCCCTCCCCCGCCCCACCACCTCTCCGAGACGTTTCGCGTTCGCCAACGGCGCTTCGTCGCGGCAGCCGAGACCAAAGGGGTTCATGTAACGTCAAATTAAAAAACTTACGACCGAGACCGTTTGTCAGGGAATCGATTTGAAATCGTCGGATCGTTCTAGGACGCTTATTTATTTCTTAACAAATAAAAACAACTGAATTGTAGATTGGCTATTTAAAAGAGTCGTTCAATGGAAACAAATAAACGTCCAGAAAACAGATGATAAATCCAACAACTAAACTACTCTATGTAGTGAAGATAAAGATGCGTTTTACGTCGAAAAGGCTCCAAAGTTCTTGAAATTAAACTTCAGATGTCACCTAAACCATATTTAAATTAACGGCTGTCTTTTCATTGTTTTTCTTTAATAGTAGCTATTGATAAAGTCTCAGACGATGTTTTTACGAACTTTTTATGCTGATAAATCACCTTTATTTTCTTTAATATTGTATTTTTTTAAGTGTGAAACTCCATTAAACTGAACCAATTCAGTCGGTACCAAAGAAAGTATCTTCGGCATGTCCTGGTCTTTGTGTGATAATTTAATGAAACCGAGTGCTGAGTTAGCGCCATCTGCTGATGGAAACATGCATAAAGTTCATTTCTCTTTTGGAAATGTTTGGGAATTTTTGATGAAATTTGAGAACCATTTGAAAACTCGCGTTTCACAATCAAATCTAAAAGCAACTTTTTTTTATCCACTTTTTTTGAATTATAAAGTAGAAATCCATCCTCGGCTTACAACGACAGTCAGATCAAAATGTCACAAAAACAAGAAGTCAGAAATAAACATTTTTGGAATAGCGGATCAAAACTACGAGCTGCTCGTTTTCACTTCAGCCAAAAGAAGCTTGTCGTGTTGCGACATCACGCGGAGGAACGAGCTACTCGTCTCTCCGCGGGAGGTCTCGGCTCAGCTGAACCTCCAGAGGATTTTTCCATCTTCTGTAGCTCTGATATTTTTCACAGTGCCGGTGCTGTTGACAAAAGGCCGAGCGCTCGCGGAGATTAATAGGCTGATAATTTGCTGTTAACAGCTTGAACCAGTTGCACCAGCTGGTCTGGAGGAGCACCAAATCGTTTCCGTCCTAAATCTCCGGCAACAAACCGTTGAGGACGGCGGCCAAGCGGCACCGGACCAGGCGGTGCGCTGCTCAAACCATTCCTCCAGAAACACACACACACACACACACACACCATCAGAGCGTGTGTGGCAGGTGAATACGACAACATTTGAACGCAGCATTTTAACAGCTGCACTCATGTGTTTAAAAGTATCTAGAAATGATACTTTCTAAAACTAAAACTTTAAACTAATTCTCTCCTTTCAGACATTTTCTTTCAACAATATTAAATGTAAGTAGATTTCATGTTTTGGGTTTCTTTGACAATGAAGCGCAGCTCAGAAAACAGACTGGGCTCCAATTAAAACTTCAAACAGTTCACCGTTATTAAAGATGAAAAGAGACATGTCATCAGGATGGAAAAAAAATCGGAGGCGATCAAACCAAAAGAAAAAAAAAAAAAAAAAAAAAAAAAAAAAAAAAAAAAAAAAGGGCAAACAAAGTCCAAGAAGAAAGAATGAGTTGAAACAAGGCTGTTAGAAAATAAAAAAACATGAAGCAGTTAACAAGGGAATGAAGAGCAGCTGACTCAGAGAGGCCAAAACATCTGGAGTTTTTCCTTCTGTTGGAGGTTTCTTCTGTTAAAAGAGAGTTTTTCCTTCTGTTGGAGGTTTCTTCATGTTAAAAGAGTTTTTCCTTCTGTTGGAGGTTTCTTCTGTTAAAAGAGAGTTGTTCCTTCTGTTGGAGGTTTATTCTGTTAAAAGAGAGTTTTTCCTTCTGTTGGAGGTTTCTTCTGTTAAAAGAGAGTTTTTCCTACTATTGGAGGTTTCTTCTGTTAAAAGAGAGTTTTTCCTTCTGTTGGAGGTTTCTTCTGTTAAAAGAAAGTTTTTCCTTCTGTTGGAGGTTTCTTCTGTTAAAAGAGAGTTTTTCCTTCTGTTGGAGGTTTCTTCATGTTAAAAGAGTTTTTCCTTCTGTTGGAGGTTTCTTCTGTTAAAAGAGAGTTGTTCCTTCTGTTGGAGGTTTATTCTGTTAAAAGAGAGTTTTTCCTTCTGTTGGAGGTTTCTTCTGTTAAAAGAGAGTTTTTCCTACTATTGGAGGTTTCTTCTGTTAAAAGAGAGTTTTTCCTTCTGTTGGAGGTTTCTTCTGTTAAAAGAAAGTTTTTCCTTCTGTTGGAGGTTTCTTCTGTTAAAAGAGAGTTTTTCCTTCTGTTGGAGGTTTCTTCTGTTAAGAGAGTTTTTCCTTCTGTTGGAGGTTTCTTCTGTTAAAAGAAAGTTTTTCCTTCTGTTGGAGGTTTCTTCTGTTAAAAGAGAGTTTTTCCTTCTGTTGGAGGTTTCTTCATGTTAAAAGAGTTTTTCCTTCTGTTGGAGGTTTCTTCTGTTAAAAGAAAGTTTTTCCTTCTGTTGGAGGTTTCTTCTGTTAAAAGAAAGTTTTTCCTTCTGTTGGAGGTTTCTTCATGTTAAAAGAGAGTTTTTCCTTCTGTTGGAGGTTTCTTCATGTTAAAAGAGAGTTTTTCCTACTGTTGGAGGTTTCTTCTGTTAAAAGAGAGTTTTTCCTTCTGTTGGAGGTTTCTTCTGTTAAAAGAGAGTTTTTCCTTCTGTTGGAGGTTTCTTCTGTTAAAAGAGAGTTTTTCCTTCTGTTGGAGGTTTCTTCTGTTAAGAGAGTTTTTCCTTCTGTTGGAGGTTTCTTCATGATGAAAGAGTTTTTCCTTCCATCTAATGGCAATTTGAGAAGTGTTAAATTGTTGGGTTCCTGTCTTTATTTTTGTGGATGGACGGTGGAAGAAGAGGAAAAGCCTTGCCGTGGACATGGTCTTCCTCACAGCTTCTAGCTGGTACAACAAGTGTTTTATCGTAAGGCTTCAGAGCTCCTCGTGGTCGAAAACTCCACATTATCTTTAAGTAAATAACTTGAGTCCTTCCTCCTTTTCCTTCCTTACGCTTTTCTTTCTGCTGTATTTCCATCTTTAATCATACTGATACCGAGAAGCAGTAAATGTAGATTTTCTACTTCCAGCCCCTTCTTTGCTAAATCATGATCATCTACCTCTTTAATTGAAAGGAAATAGAAGAAGAGATCTGAAGGGAGGCGGGTGGATGCAGGAGCAGACTGATGGACCCTCTCGGCTGCTTTGTGTAACAACAAGAGCGTCGACGAGCCTCGTTACTGGTCCTCGGCCAGCCGCGATCAAAGAACTGGAAGTCGGGAGCGCTCTCATCAATCCACGGCTAATGGCCCGTGGAAAGTGCTACAGAGACTCTTATCACACCGGAGATGGAAGTGGAGGGTATTTTGGGCTCGAGCCCGGCCGGGGGAAAAGGCTATTTGGCTTCCATTTGCATCACAGCGTGCTCCCATTCAAAACGACGGTGAGTGAAAGGATCATTTTTCTCCACAACAGGCTCAGAAAAGAGGCGGAAAAAAAGTAGCGACAGCGAATGAATCTCCTGCGGCTCTCTTGTCTGTTTCATCAAACTTTTAACTTCTTCAAACTTTAGAGGAGCTGGGCTCTTGGCCCAGCAGTCACATTTAACTCTAATGCAGTCTCATGCCTGATTTCAAGCGCAGATTAGTCACCTCGGTTGCCGAGCTGCAAATTCAATTCCAGAAATGAACCGGGAGCAAGAAAAAAAAAAAAAAAAAAAAAAAAAGCAGAGAAACAGAGTTAAAGTAAGGACACCTGCGAGAGGAGAGATGAGCAGATAATGTGAAAGGTTAGATCGGCTGAAAAAAAATTTTTAAGCCATTTGAGAAACTAGAATTAGTTTTACTGGATGATCAAATATGTTGAAAATTAGAGATGAAATCTGTCAATCCAGGAGCCAAAAGAACATCTCAGGTTTTTTTCTTTGTTAATCAGCAAAATGGTCCCAAACAGCTGCATCAGTTGGTTTTGAAAAGGACAAATTAAAGTAAGGTTTTGTCCACTTGGCATCCAGATCAGTTTGAGATTGTAAAATAAAAAATGAATCGACTGATGATTTTATTGTTGTTTGGGCTGCGTGATGCAACGTGCTAGTCATAGGCTGCAAAGTGTTCCTTGTTATATTTATAATATTAAACAAATAGATAAAGTGTTTTTTTTCTCAGATAAGGGAAATCTTTTCTGAGCAACCCTGAAGCAGCTAGCTTTGCTGGCTCCATTTATATTTTTGATTTTATTTATGGTTTATCACTGCTGGATGATGACATCACTGCTGGTTGATAAAAAGCACAACAAGCAAATAAAAAATGACCCAATCAGGTTTCACAGCTGGCGTTGATGTGATGCCAAAATGTGACACTTGACGAAGGAGGGAAAAAAAACCTCTCTGGCTCCATCCATCATTCAATCTGCTTCAAACCTCAAGTGCCTTTTAGCGGCTCCCTGCAGACTGCTGCTCTGTGATTGGCCGAGCCTCGACAGAATCGACATCCTTTAAAAACACTCTGAAGATGTTCACAGAATCTTTAAAGACTCTTATAAACACCTCTTCACTGAATGTAAAAAAAACACTTCAACCCTCTTCTGAATTAAAGCAAAGCTCAGTTTCATCGAACATAAACTCAGACGTATGCTGATAAATAAGAGGGCTGCGGTCGACCTTGACCTTTGACCTCCTCTTGGTTCCGCAGAGTGAGATTTTAAAAGGCACCGACAAGTTGTTGTTGATTCAATAAAGCAGCGAGTGACGTTTACGGTGACTGGAGGTCAGAACCTGCAGTAAAAAACTGGAATCAACACACACACACACACACACACACACAGACGGTGGTAACGCACTGATATGACAAATAAACTCAGTCATGTGACCTCACAGAGACAAGAAAATAGGAAGTTTACTGACAGATTTCAGCCGTCTTGTTCTATGGACCAGGAAGTGACCATATTTGGACGAGCTGGGGGAGGAGCCAGCGGTGGATCTGACTGATCTGATTGGAAACCCGAATCTTCTTTACTAATGAATGAGGGATTATTTTCAGATGGACCTCCAGAAAACTAATAAGAAGGAGTGACTTTAGCTAACAACACCGAGATAACTGATGGACACATTTTATTCACTTTGGATTTGATGAGAGAAGTTGAATGGGAGTCTATGGAGCCGGAGGCTTTTTGGAGCCGACCTCTAGTGGCACTCGCTGGTATTGCAGATGAAGACACTTCTTCTTTAGCTTCACTTTTTCAGACCTGAGAGTTACGTCCACTTTTATATCGAATATAAAAGCTAATCATTTTTTTTTTAAATCCTTTAAAAACAACATAAAAACCATCTTAATTACAAGATTACAGATTCAGGTTTCTGTTTACAGTTTACGAGGTTTTGTCACATAAAGGTGAACAGGCTGCAAAGGGTCGTATTATTAGGAATGCTTTTGTTTTGTGTCTCTTCATTAGCAGGTTGGTGTTAATGTCTCTGACTGGGACTAACGACGGGACTCGTTACCTCTCGGGCAGTTTGATGGACGGCCGCGTGTTATCAGAGTTTAAAGAGGGCCTCATCATCGCCACCACGCTAATGGACCAGCTGCAAGTGAAGCCCCGGCGCTAATGCACAAGCAACAAAAAGCAAATACAGGAGGTGGAGGGGAAGACAGAAACACAATGACACGACTTTAAAACACAGAAAACACAAAGGCAGAAATAATAATCACAGGTTTTATTGATGTAATCAGTGAATCTGAAGAATGTTTTATGGAGAAAAAGGTTGTATACGAGTAACACGCAGCAGCTTTCAGCTGACTCTTCAGAGTCATTGATTTTTCAAAATATTTTATAAGAAAGATGAAAATTTTTAATTTGAGTTTCAGAGGTCGTAATTTGGATTCACGAAGGACTTCTTTTTTGTGAATTATGGTCTGCAATCTCAGTCTGTTTATAAAAGAGTTCGTAGCTACAGGTCTGTAAAATGGTTCTGATCCAGAAGTGTCTTCAGCTGCAATACCAGCGAGTGCCACTAGAGGTCGGCTCCAAAAAGCCTCCGGCTCCATAGACTCCCATTCAACTTCTCTCATCAAATCCAAAGTGAATAAAATGTGTCCATCAGTTATCTCGGTGTTGTTAGCTAAAGTCACTCCTTCTTATTAGTTTTCTGGAGGTCCATCTGAAAATAATCCCTCATTCATTAGAAAAGAAGATTCAAGAAGACCTGTTTTTGGGGGCGTGTCTGTTTGATTGACAGGCCTGCGGTGCAGTCAGGTTACAGCTATCGGTGGGCGGGACGTAGTATCGTCAAGTTTCCGATCAGATCAGTCAGATCCACCGCTGGCTCCTCCCCCAGCTTGTCCAAATATGGTCACTTCCTGCTCCAAGCCGCTCCGAACTATCAAGATGGTGACGGACAGAATCTGAACTGGAGGATTCATAATGTTCACAAACCAATGATGACATCACTGATGGTTGATGACATCACTGATGGTTGATGACATCACTGCTGTCTGCTGATTGGCTGTGACTGAATTATTTCGGTCCACAAATGCTTTTCTTTGTGATGCAGAACTTGTTTCTGGATGCTGGGTGTTACGTGTTTTAAAGTAAATTATATTTTGATCAAAGATTTACTGTATTTTTCTTTAAAAACAGCTGTTTCGATACACTCTGATTTTAAATTCAGACTCTCTGAATGTCACCAGGTGACTTTTTCTCAGAGCAGCTTGTGGATAGTTTCACTTTTCCATTTTTTTTTTTTTATCTGTGATTTTTCCTTCCTGCGGGCGCTTTGAAGTCTTTTCTGTCTTCTTTTGTTATCATAAAAAAAAAAAAAAAAACATTAGTTCTGTCCATAAATCTGCCTGCTGTACTTTCACGTGGAACCAATGCGGCATGATTAAACTCCTCGCACCGCTTTTATCGGCGGCGCGTAATGACGGCAACCTCTTGCGCCTCCTCCTTCTAATGGAAACAGCGTCTTCAAAGGAAGGAAACCGTCACGGCTGTGCAGGTCGCAGGAAAATCTGCCTCCTGCTGGTGCAGCCGGAGAAAAAAAAAAAGAAACACATCGGAGGACGGATATTTCTTTTTCTTTTTTTTTTCCTTTTTTTTTCAAACATCAAAGTGACGTGAAGCTCGGTCCGAGTCGAGGCGATGTGTCCCAGGTCAACCTCCAGCCTAATTAGTTCATTACCTCGTGCAGCTGAGAGCCGTCGGTTCAGAGGAGGACGGCGTTTATCCGGCAGAGATCGAGAGAGAAAAATTGCTCCATTGTTCTCTTTTAATGCTCCGTCGGACAAAGAGCCGAGAGACCGCAGAGTTTTTACAGGAAAAAATGACTTCTATTTCTGTTCAGTTTGGGGAAGAATAGGAACTCGTGAAGTCCACAAAATATTAAGCTTCTGAGTCGAGAAACAACAAAGTACTTTTTTAAAAACTTGAAAAAAAAATCATCATTCTCATGAATGAATTCTGACAGTTCGTACTGGTGAAAGTGGACGCAGGTTTCAGGACAAAAAATTAATATTATTATTATAACAGGAAGTCACAGCTTCATATTTATCAGAGAGACAATAATACATTGAAAAAAAATTCAATTTGTTTCTAATTTATGCCAATTTATGGCAAAAAAAACTTTGACTGAATTTTTTAAAAATCTGCTGCAAACTTTTTTGATAAAAAAAAAATCACAAAGAAACTGATCTATGAATACGGGGAAATACAATCTCGCTAAATCGTCAGTAAGTCGTTATGCAATTTATTTTCCTCGACTTGCAATTTTTTTCAAATTCACGCAATTTTACCGCAAAAAACTCACTTTAAAAGTCCACAAATTAAGTCAAGATTTTTCATCGACTCAGCAGGTGTCACGAACCACAACTCTGTTTTCTGTAAAACCCTGAAGAAAACAACAACGATAATTTGATTTCCTCCTGCTCTGACATTGAACTATGATGCCGCGGCCCGGCTGCACTTTACGCTTGTTGTTTGAACTCAAACAGCAAAAAATAAGGATGAAGCTCCAACCTCACCGCTGATCACCAGACTTACCTGAAACGTCTGCACGGCAGCCGAAACCCTCTGCGGTCCAGCCAATAAATAAAATCCAATCAACCTTTAAAAACTCCGCCGGAGGCTCCGAGTCGAGCTGCTTTAAATACTGCTTCAGCGCTGACGATGATTGATGGCCGTGTTAGGCTGAAGGATTTATTAAATCTATAATGGAGTTGATGTTACGTCCATAATGAGCTTTTAAAAAAATAACAACATGGTGGGTGGGAGGAGGAAGAGGGGGAGGAGGGGGAGGAAGAGGGGGATGAGGAGGGGGAGGAGCACGCCTTCCTCATCGCTGCCGTCTGACCTTCTCGAGCTGCCTCGTTTCAGCTCTAATCTTTCCGTTTAACCTTTATTAGTAGCAGCTCTGCGAGGCCGTGAGCGGCGAAGCCACTCGCCGCTCGGGAGAATAAAAAAAAAATCAACTCCGACTCGAGCTGCAAGACTGCGAGTCGACAAACACATGAAATCTTCTCAAAATGGAACATTTGCTTTTCAGAGGAGACCGTTTGTCGCTCACTTCTTGTCCGTGAGTTCGCCACAAGTTATCTCAAGTTTCAACTGTAACTATTCTGAAATTTACAGAAATCAAGAACCAAACACAAGTTTAATGCTACAAAACAAAATCCAAGACTGTTCAGTAGGGGGCGCTGTCGCACTGCACATAAATGTTTTACACGATCTCCATGGAGACACCAAGTAACAAGCCATCTTGGTTTTTTTTGGAGCCAGAAGTGACCATATTTGGACAAGCTGGGGGAGGAGCAAGGGGACAATATGCCCCGCCCACCTATACCAAAAACCTGACTGTACCTTTAGCCATATTTGGACTTTGTAATTCAGGAGAGAATTTGATGCTTTTTAAATGCTGTTGGAGATGAGAGGTTGTTTTTTTGGAGCCTGCCCCTAGTGGCCCAAGGTGGTATTACACTTTACGGTACTTATGCATTTGTATTTCCAGTCTGGGTGGGTCTGGGGGGTGGGGGGTGGGACTGAGTATCATACTGCAAAGTCATAGCCTTAAACCAAGTCTTAACCTTCACTTTTTATCCCCATAGTGACACATGTCCCCGCAGCATAAGTGAGCATTTAGGTTAAAGTCCCCACCAGGATGTAAAAACAAGCCCACACACACACACACACACACACACACACACACACACACACACACACACACACACACACACACACAGGGCTGCTTCCCCCTGAATGAACTGGCCTCTCGGCGGGACTTCAAACAGTTTAGCTGTTTCACCCCGAGTGTGAAACTGTAAACAACAACAACATCCATCTGCTCGTCCATCACCGCATCCATCCATCCATCTTCACGTCGATCCGCCTCGTTATCCTCTTCATCCATCTAATTATCCTCGTCTTCCTCCTCTCTCTCCCTCAGAGTGTGAAGATACAACAGATGGCAGCTCGCTGTTTGGCAAATATTTACACACACACACACACACACACACACACACACACACACACACACACATACACACACACACACACACACACACACACACACACACACACACACACACACACACACACATATTTCATCAATACAGAAGACGATACATTGACTTCCATTAAACATGATGATTTAACCTTTTCTTTTGTTTTTTAATACAATAAGTGTTCTAATAGCAGGACAGAGTGTTTGTTGAGAACAGCTCTGCAGAAGTTGGTGAAGACTGCTGGTGACTCCGCCTACACTGCTGGACAGAGCGCCATCGGCCAACCGAACAAGCAACTTCTTTATTGAATATCTAACATGCCGCATATCCAAAGAATCACAAGATTCACCAGCGCACACCGTCGGGTCCTCGGCAACACACCCGACGAGTTTCAAGCAGATGGAACAAACGGCCGTCGAGATACGCAAAGGACAAACAGGCAAAGTTTTGTGGAACTGTATAAAGTAAAAGTTTGATCGACTCCTTCCAGCTGTACTGCAGCCCACCAGCAGGGGGCGATTCACATACTCTAGTGTCGCTTTCCTTTATTTGGATTGACCCACTGATAATAAGACTTATATTTGTAATGTAAAACTGTCTGAGGAAGTTGTTCAATCAATCAAACTTTATTAATAGAGCTGATATGATCCGCCTCTTATTTCCTCACATCTTTCTTGACATTTAGAATTTTTTTCTTTTACAGTAGTTCTGCTCTCTGTCTGTCTGAGAAAAAACAACAAATAAAAAGAGAAACAGTCCTCCTCCTCGTCAGCTCGGCGTTTTGCTCTCGAAGCCTCGTGGCAGCACGTCGGTGTGTTTTCAGGTTTGTGGAAGCTCGCGGTGTAATTTCCTGTCCAGTCAGCAGCAGGTGAAGTCGAGGAACCCCTCGGAGGAGATAACGGAGAGAGACGGGGATCAGACGATCAGATGCTTCGCTGCTGCCGGCTTTTGTTTCTGCGCTGTCAGACATGTTGTCGAGTGTCGTTCCCACTGCTGCAGCCGACAAACACAACTCATTAACAATAACCTTGAGAGGAAGAAACGCTCAGTGTGTGTGTGTGTGTGTGTGTGTGTGTGTGTGTGTGTGTGTGTGTGTGTGTGTGTGTGTGTGTGTGTGTGTGTGTGTGTGCGCAGTGTTTTTACATCTCAATAATCAAACATCCTAGTTTAATAGAATAAATTATGCTCTTAACCACTTCCTGCCCCACCTCGCAGCTCTTCCTTAAAACCTAAACTCTCCTGTCGGCGACGGGACAAAACATCAAAGCCGCCCGGTTTTCGCCTTTTTTTCTCTGAACTGGAATCAAAAGGACCTGAAAGGGGGAAGCGGGCCCGAAGCTGTTGGCACGGCGACCGAAGGCGGGGAGAGGCGAGGACCTCATACTGGCGAGACACAAACCAGATGAAAAGCTGCAGGTTAAACTGATTTCCTCGTAAAAAGGAAGCGGAGGGAGAGATAAGGAAGAAACGGCTGCATGCGGGAAGATAAAGACGTTTTGTTTTTTATATCAAAGAGCACAAACGATGGAAAAACAGATCAAACTGTGAATTTCTAGATGGAGCTCTGAGGCGTTGAGACAAACACCTGGACGAGGAGGGAGTCGCCGCCAACAGGTTGTTGGGATCCAATTGGTCAAGAGGGAGTGAAGGAAAATATGTATTTGGTGATGGAGGGGGCGGAGCCGCCTCACACTGAACTGCCTCTAATGCTCGAACGGAGAGAGGATTTTTTTTTCAATTTGGCTCTTAATCCCCTAAAAGCTTCTTGAAAAGCAGCCAAACTAGGATGCTCCGTTTTTCTCCGGGATGATCGACACCCTGAAAATATAAAAAAAGAAAAAGCAAAGCAACGGTTTGCATGAAGCATTTCACATCATGACAAATAAATTAATTTGAAGCGTGTAAAGACATTTAAAGGATCGTTCCGTTTTATTTCTCCCATTAATGTGCCTACGAGGGTCGAGATAATGTATAAAAGCACCGCCTACTGAGAGCGCTCGGTCCAAGTCTTTTTGTTTTTACGTCAAATGTCGTGCTACGGATCACGATGGAAATGAACAAAAGGGTCAAAGTTCAAGGCACATTTTTATGACAAAGTAGTATGTCCTAGTTGTATATATGCAACAGTACATAATTTGTAAAGGTAGCTGCAGACCGTATATAACAATGGGTTGAAAATAAAATGAATGCCTTAAACTGCAATACCAGCGAGTGCCACTAGAGGTCGGCTCCAAAAAGCCTCCGGCTCCATAGACTCCCATTCAACTTCTCTCATCAAATCCAAAGTGAATAAAATGTGTCCATCAGTTATCTCGGTGTTGTTAGCTAAAGTCACTCCTTCTTATTAGTTTTCTGGAGGTCCATCTGAAAATAATCCCTCATTCATTAGAAAAGAAGATTCAAGAAGACCTGTTTTTGGGGGCGTGTCTGTTTGATTGACAGGCCTGTGGTGCAGTCAGGTTACAGCTATCGGTGGGCGGGACATAGTATCGTCAGGTTTCCAATCAGATCAAGTCAGATCTTTTTTTTGGCTGTTTTTTCTTCAGTCCTGACACGTTGACATTTTCGAGATTTTCATTCACCTGAAGCTATAAATTATTTCTCGTTCTTGAGAGAAAAATGAAAAGCGTGAAACAAACACAGCAGCCTGAATCCCAGCGTGACTTATGTCATCCGAGCCAGGCGGGAACAAATTTGGGGGCTCGTCTGTGATGATAGCTGGCAGCTTCCTGATCAATAACCACCGTCTTTTGTTCTCTGCGAACGTCGTCTGGCTGCTTCTTGTTGTTTTTTTGTTGAGTTTGTTGCTACAAAGGGGAAACGTCATAAAGGGAACTGAAGATTGAAGATGTGGTCTCACGTGCAGTTCATCCTTGGACATGTAGGCACTCATACGTCAGAAAATCTCAGCTGTTAGCGTCACTATGGCAGCACTGAGGGATTTATTGTGTCAGCTGACTACAAAGAAAACAATTATTTCTTTAAGTTAAAGCACTTAAAAAAATGTATTTACTTATTTACCATCACTGCTGGTCAGTAATCCTACAAACAGACACTCAGACCTCATTGAAAAAAAACATTCAGGTGTGCAGGCAGCGCTGGGTGATGCTGCCCCCTGCTGTCTTTAAAGCTGAATTACGGCTGGTCGGTCACGTCGCTCCTTCCTGACTCATCAGGTTGTATTTAGTATTTTCTAAATGTAGATGCTTAGAAAATGAAGATGGTTTTTCCTAGCTTTGTGTAACGGCTATGAAGTGATCAAAATAAAATAATGTTTTCTTTTGTGTGACAGAAGAAAACCTCATTTAACTGTAATGTGTCCCTTTGTGGTCATTTTGTGTCCCTTTGTGATTCTTTTGCGCCTCTGTAGAAATTGTCGGCGATGTTGCGTCGCACACGAGGATCCGAACCGTACGGCTGCCGTGTGATTACTTGAGGTTTCACTTACCCAAGATGCATCTTTTCTCTTCCTCTGGGACAAAAGTCAATGTTTATTCTTTTATTTTTATGATCTAAGGCCTCGTTTAGACTGCAGACATCGGTATCTTTTCAGATCCAGATTTTACCTGGATGATTTTCAGAAGTCTGAACAGCAAAACAAAAAGACACATCTGGAGTCCGATTTTTCCCGCTCAAAACTTTCCTCCCACCTTCAGTTCTGAAACCCGTCTGTTGCCGTGGTTCGGCAGTGATGCCTATCAGTTGCCACGGTGACTGATCTTCAGAGAGGAGAAGTGAAACGCCGATCTGAGGACAGGGCAGACTATAACTTCTCCGTGTGAACCCGAGGGAATGTCTTCAAACTGTGCCAAGATTCACTCGGTACCGTACCAACGATGAGGCGATTCGATTTTGTGAGTCAAAGGTCAATGATCATGATATCTGAGGAACGCCTGGAGGGACATTCTTCTAATTTAGCACAAATGTTCACTTGGTAGCAAGAATGAAATGATTTGATTTTGGGGATCAAAGGTTATTTGCAACCGTGATATCTAAAACATGCCTTGGTGGAATGAAGAATGAACTGATTCAATTTTTTGGGGTGTCAAAGGTCAAGGTCACTGTCACCCCACCTCAACTCATCCTTTTTACTATCTTTTACTTTATTTATTTTAATCTGTCGGATGATATATATTTTTTTATCATTCCGAAACTTCCAGCACCAATATTTAGCAGCATTTTTTTTTTCAGTTTTATTTCATTTGAATATTCTCAAATAACAAAAAAAAAACTAAATCTGGTCATCACTCGTGTCGTTCTGTTTTTTTTCCACATCAAAGTGAAAAACTGAACTGAAATAAAACTTTTTTTTTTTTTAATAATTTTACACTAAGATTAAATAATGAATCACCATATTCAGCAGCTTGTTGCAGTTTTATTTCATTTTGAATATTCTCATAGGTTCAAACATTTTCTCTTCATGGTTCAACTAAAGAAAATCCTGCACATTTATATTTACATTTTTATTGAACAAACGTTTATACAATTATGAGTTAATAAATCTGTGACAATAATCTGCATTAAAAAAAGCATCATTTAAATATATTTTTTAAGTTGAAGTATTTTTTTTTCAATACTTTTTTTCCTCCCGGAACCTTTGTCAATGACTACAAATTGTTTCCCTCCGGACGTCGATCCGTAAACGGAGATCAGCGGTTTTTGTTTACTTCTCTTCCGCCGGTTAAAGTGTCCGTTACTTTCCTCCGTCTCTCTGTAAACAACATTTAACTGCAACTCTTCCTTTTTATTGTCGGACATTTAACGGATTCGCACCGGAGGATTAAAGGACACCATGTCGGCCGAGCGCCAGATGTTCCCGCCGCCGCGCTCCCCGTCCTTCCCCGCCGGGCTGCTGGAGGCTCTCGGCGGCTCGGAGCCCCGCGGCAGCCCGCCGCCGCTGGAGATGGAGACGCTGCGGATGTTCGTGAACGAGCGGCTGACGGCGGCGGTGGACGACATCCTGGGCGCCTTCGGACAGACCGTGGCCCGGTACCGGGAGCAGATAGACCGCCAGCAGCGGCAGCTGGACGTCCTGCGGCCCGGGGAGGGTGAGTGGAGGCGGGCGGAGGGTCCGCTGGAGCCCTGCTGAAACTCCGCTTCTTTAACACGGAAAAAACGAATAAAAACACAAAGTTTAAACAAACAACTGCTTATGATTGATATTCTAATTCTGATACTCGTGATTCAAATTAAATCCTTTTTTTTCTTACAATTTCAGAATAAAAGATTTTATTTTCTCTTGTTTTTGTCACCAGTTAAAGTTCTGATGTAAAGAGTTAAAAGTTGAGGTCACATTACAAAATAAACAGTCAAAATAAGAATTAATTAAATCAAAAATATGATGGAAAAAAGACTGAACACAGTCGTTTTTACAATTAATGACTTAAAAATGTAAAAATATATTATAAATGTGTAAAAAAATGAAAAATATCGTTGTTGTTTTTTAGATAAAAAGCCAAATGACAAAATAAATGTCATTTTACGATAAAAAAAAAAAAAAACAAAAGTCTGATTTAAATCTGTTTGAATGATGTGGGTCAGAAATGGGACGAACATCTGGATTCATCCTGAAATAAAAGTTTCGAACAAAAATGATTGAAAAGTGTAACTATTGAGAAAATAAACAGAAGTATGATTTAAAGTTTGGTTGATATTTTTTAACTAAAACAACAACATTTAAAATCTTGAATGAAATAATCTCCAGATATGAATTTGTTGAATTTCTTTCGGTAGAAGAAGAAGAATCTTTTTGTTTTGACTGTTTGATTCTGAAGTTCATAATTTTAAAGATAAATGCGTCCGTCCTCCAGGCTCCGCCCCCTCCTGGATTAAGACGTGTCCTGAAGACGAGGTTCAGGCGGACGGCGTCTCGGCCGTCACCGTGAAGACGGAGGGCGTCGAGGACGGCGGCGTCGTCGTCTCGGAGTCTCTCGCTCACTTCGATCCGGCCGCCGGTTCGGAGGCGGCGAGCCACGGCCGGCTGGTCGCCGTGGATACGGACACGGAGGACAGCGAGGACTACTGGACGGAGGCGGCGGGACTCTGGAGGCCGGATCAGACGGCGGGAGGTCAGAGCTCCGTTAGCGTCGCGCCGGCGCAGCAGCAACAACAGCACCCCCCGCTGTTCAGTTGCCGCGTCTGCGGCGAGACCTTCCGGAAGATGAGCTACCTGCGGACGCATTGCGCGGCGCACCTGCGCGACTGCGGCGTCTGCGGGAAGCAGCTGCAGCCCGGCGGCGAGAGCCTGAAGCTGCACCTGCGCGTCCACCGCGAGACGGCGTTCCGCTGCGCCGTCTGCGGCCAGAACTTCACGCAGCGCGGGAACCTGCGCACGCACATGCGCATCCACTCGGGCGAGCGGCCGTTCGGCTGCACCGTCTGCGGGAAGAAGTTCGGGCGGCGGGCGACGCTCGTCCGTCACGTGCGCAGCCACACGGGCGAGAAGCCGTACAGCTGCTCGTTCTGCGAGCGAAGCTTCGTGGAGAAAGGAAACCTGACGGTTCACCTGCGCACGCACACCGGAGAGAAACCCTACTGGTGCTCCGTCTGCGACCGCCGCTTCAACCAGCTGTCCAGCCTCTACAAGCACCCCTGTCAGAGGGGGCGGGGCCTCCAGGACCCCGCCCCCTCTGACCACCGCTGACCCAAAACAAGGAAGTGATCAGAGGGAAACGAATGAACCTCCGAACAGGAAGTTGTGACATTTGACAGAACCTCAGTCCTGAAAACACGTTTCTGATTCTGAATCTGATTTACTGTTCAAGCATTGAACTCCTCCTCTTCCTCTTCTTCCTCCTCTTCCTCCTCTTCCTCCTCCTCCTGGAAGATGTTACAACCAAACAGGTTTTCTTTGTGTATGAAGAATAATTTTCCTTGTTGACTACATTTCCCATGAGCCTCAGCCAGCGTTGCCTTTGAACAGAAGTCGTCGTGACGATGGAAACGTTCATCTGATCTCCTGCAAACTAGTTTACGACAAATCAACCGCTGTTCAACTGTAAACTACAAACCAGGTGTCGAAAACAGTCGTGACGCTGTTTAAAATGTAAATAAAAACAGAATGTGATTATTAAACTCATATTTAATTAAAAATAAACCAAAGACAACATATCAAATAGAGATTTTATTGTTTTATGTAAAATATCGGCTCATTTTAAATTTTGATTGCATCAACACGTCTCTATAAAAGTTGGACAGGATCAATAAAAAAACAACAACATGGAACATCTGACAGCTAATGAGGTTACCATGGCAACAGAACAGTAACATGATGGGCTATAAAAGATGATTTCAGAGAGGCAGAATCTCTCAGCAGTGAAGATGTTGAGAGGTTCACCACTCTGAAAGACTGTGTTGGAAAATAGTTCAACAATCTAATGTGGTGGAAATCACTGCGTCGGCTCAGGAACACTTCTGGAACCCATCGTAACAATAAAATGTCTCAGTTTCAATGGTTGATATGTCGTCTTTTGTCTATTTTTAATTGAAAGACGAAGGAAAAATTTATTTAATTGTTGAGAAAATTAGCAAAACAGTCATTTTTATTTGTTGTACATTAAGTTCAATTTGAAACACTAAAATAAGGACTTTAAAAAAAAATGCAGATCAATCAATATGCAGCAGAAACATTATTTTTTTTTTTATTGATGAGTTTATTTCAACCCTAAGTAACTTTGAGACATTTTTTTAATCGAAGCCTTTAATGTGCTGGGGAACATATTAATAATTATTATTCATCATGAAGGAAAACAATCAAATAAAAACTGTATTCTTCGTTAGAAGCATTGCCTCCGATTTAAAAAAATTTTTTTATAAAAAAAAGTCAAAAATATGATTGAATCTTGAAATCAAAATTCAAAAGAATTCAGAATTGAAAAGTTTAAATTACTAAATAAAAACAACTTTTTTACTAAATCGAAATTGAGATAAAAGGTAAAAAAAAAAAAAAATTATGAGAAAATCTGACTATGAGATAAAAAAAAAAAAAAGAAAATTTTGAATGTACATCATTTTTAATTTTATTTAAAAAAAATATATATATTTTTTTTTCCTTTTCCAGTAAAAGACCTCCATAGCGTCATAACATGTCTTTAACCCTCCAGTCCTGCAGGAGGCGCTGAGTCTCCACCATAGGTCCCCCTGTCACGTTAATGCTCTACTGAGCATGCGCAGCTACACGGCCCGGATGTGTGGCGAGTAAATAAGCGGTCGGACCGCGACGCCTCCGGCTCCTCGGCTCCTCTCCGGTTTGAACCTCCGCTCGAGACCCGCCGCCGAACATGTCGAAGCTCGAGATGCTGCGGCTGCTCATCAACCAGCGGCTCACGGCGGCCGCCGAGGAGATCTTCGGGGTGTTCGGGAGGACCATCGCCGAGTACGAGGAGGAGATTTCCCGCTCGAGGCTGGAGATCGACCGCCAGCGCCGGCTGCTGGAGCTCCGCAGGACGCCGCGGATCTGCCTGCAGGTGGACGGAGCAGGTCGGTGGAGGGGCACCGGACCGGGAGGGGCTCCGGACCGGGAGGGGCACCGGACCGGGACCGGGAGGGGCACCGGAGATCCGATCCAGGACCAGATTTAGACAAAAATCAAAAACGTCAAACCTCGTCAACCAACTTTCATCCATTGTTTACACACTTCCATCAAATTTACCTCATTTTTACATTTTTAACTCATTTTGGGGTAAAAAAAAAAAAAAGTTAAAATTATAAATAGGTTTTATTATAATGAAAATATAATTGTAATTTCTTGATGGATTATCACAAGCTGGTGTTTGTCATATTTTAGTCAGAAATATATTTTTTATGGTCATTCGACCTTTCTTATGAAATTATGATAAAAAAGAAGTCAGAATTGTGTTTATTTTTACAATAAATAAGATCAAAGGAACATGTTTTGATGGAATATCACCGTCATAGTTTTGTCAAAGAATTGTTTTGAAACCATTTAAAATTTTGTTAGTTTGAAATGGTCTGGTTTAATATATAATATATAAATGATCACATGGTGTATTTTCTTCTCAACCAACCATAGTTCAATGTAAGTTGTCATCATTAATTCTTTTTTGTTGTTGTTATTTGTGGAAATTAAATGACAAATAAAAATTTTTAAAAATAGATTTTTTTTTTTTCTTTTAAACTGGGTCACGTATTTAAATACGAAGGGTTGATGACGAATGAAGCCGTCTTTTAATTGAAGAATATAAATAAATCTTTCCTCTGTTTGTCCGTCAGCCGTCTCTGAGCAGCCGGAGTGGAGCGCCGGTCTGGAGCTGGACGAGGAGCAGCTTCCTCACATCAAGGAGGAGGAAGAGGAGGAGGAGGAGGAGGAGGAGGAGGATCTGTGGTCCGACCCGCTCCAGACGTCCGATCAGAACGACGTCTGTTTCTCGTTGTTCCAGAGCGGCATTGAGAGGAAGGACGACGGCCCCCCGAAGCTCCAGAACCGGGACCCGGAGGACCCGGAGGACCCGGAGGAGCCGCAGCACCCCAATGACCCCAAGGAGCCCAAGGAGCCCAAGGAGCCGGACCCCTGGCAGGGAACCGCCTCGGACCTGCGGGCGTGTTTGAACCTGGACGAGGACGAACCGGAGGCGTCGGACCCGGCTGCAGGCAACGGGCGGCTGGACGGCGTCAAGCTGGAGGCGCCGCTGTCCGAGGTGGTGGACTCGTACATCTGCACCATCTGCGGCCGGGCGTTCGCTCAGCGCGGCCACTGGGCCAAACACGTGCAGGTGCACCGCAAGTACCACGGCAAAGTCGACAAGTCGTACACCTGCGACATCTGCGGGAAAAGACTCACGCGCTTCGACGGCTACCAGAAGCACCTGCGGATCCACACGGGCGAGAAGCCGTACAGCTGCGACGAGTGCGGCCGCCGCTTCAGCGACAACTCCAACTACAAACGGCACGTCCGCATGCACGCCGCACAGAAACCCAGCTGAGGGGCGGAGCCCTGAGACGGGAACCAATGGGTGACGGAGCGGGGTCACACCGGGGTCACACCTGGATTACACCTGGGTCACACCGGGGTCACACCAGGGTCACACTGGGGTCACACCTGGATTACACCTGGGTCACACCTGGGTCACACCGGGGTCACAGTGGGGTCACATCTGGATTACACCTGGGTCACACCTGGGTCACACCGGGGTCACAGTGGGGTCACATCTGGATTACACCTGGGTCACACCGGGGTCACACCTGGATTACACCGGGGTTACACTGGGTCACACCGGGGTCACACCTGGATTACACCTGAATTACACTGGGGTCACACCTGGATTACACCGGGGTCACACCTGGGTCACACCTGGATTACACCGGTGTCACACCTGGATTACACCGGGGTCACACCGGGGTCACACCTGGATTACACCGGTGTCACACTTGGATTACACCGGGGTCACACTGGGTCACACCGGGGTCACACCTGGATTACACCTGGGTCACACCTGGATTACACCGGTGTCACACTTGGATTACACCGGGGTCACACTGGGTCACACCGGGGTCACACTGGGTCACACCGGGGTCACACCTGGATTACACCGGGGTCACACCTGGGTCACACCTGGATTACACCGGGGTCACACTGGGTCACACCTGGGTCACACCTGGATTACACCAGGGTCACACCTGGATTACACCGGGGTCACACCTGGATTACACCGGGGTCACACCTGGATTACACCGGGGTCACACTGGGTCACACCGGGGTCACACCTGGGTCACACCTGGATTACACCGGGGTCACACCTGGATCACACCTGGATTACACTGGGGTCACACCGGGGTCACACCTGGATTACACCGGGGTCACACCTGGATCACACCTGGATTACACCGGGGTCATACAAACAGCCATGACCTGACCTCCCTGCTGTGGAAAAAATATCAAATTTACTGTAAGCGTACATTAAATAACATGAATTAATGCTATATTATTATATGATATAGTATTAATTAACAGTTAACTGATGTGTTTAAAATAATTTATTAATGATATTCATGTTAACTGAGGAATTAATTTACACATTATGTAATAGTTTATAAAGATGGTATTGGCATTAGTAAATACAGTAATAAGCATTAAGTAATAAGACATGTCAGTTAACTGTTAATTAACTGTTAGTTATTGCTTATTACAACATTAACTAATGTGTTAAAAGGTGCCCAGGTTTTAGTTTTTGTCTCAAAGGACAGGACGGACGAAGAGGACGAACCGTCTCGTCGGTCAACCAAACATTTTGTTCTCAAGCTTCCATCAAAACAAAAAAAAGAGGAGTTACAGCATCTTTGTGGACAGAAAACGTTTCATATTTATCTGAGTTGGTGAGGAAGGAACCAAGGCGAGGAAGATATGCTGTATTTTTCTATCTTATATATATTTTATCAGACATTTCTACTGCGGAGGACGCTGCTGTGTTCAGAGGAGACATTTACTGAAGTAATGAAAATCACAATTAAAAAAAAAAATTCTACTTCCTGTTTGTCCCACTGATTCAAAGCTTTAAAAATCTCACGTTTTACAACAAAAATTCAACATAATCTCGTGTATTTAAAATCTCTCCGAGACAAAGTTGACTCATTTTTTAACTTTAATTTTCAGCGTTTCTCATCAAACAAACTGAAAGCCGTCAGCTGTTCTGTTTCTGCTGTCATCAGCACTTTCTACAGTTTGTAGCACCATATTAATTCAACGATAACCACAGTGTTCAATTTTTTTTTTAAATTTTAGACAAAACCCACGTTAGTTTTTCAAAAACTTTAAAAAAATAAAATCCCTTTTTGGATTCTCAGTTGTGACTATGTTTCTAGAAAATGTTAAAAGTTGATGTCGTTGGCTTTGAGCAAGACATTTTAGTTTTAAGTGAAATGATTGGATTGTCCTGACAAGACCAGAATCACTTTAATTAACAGATATTTTGTACGGCTGTTATTAAAAGTGATATATTTTGGTAATTATGCTCCTACATACGTGTTAAACTTCATATTTCTCTCCCTTTTTTTGTTTCCGAGGTCTAAGGAATAAAATGAATGCACTCAAATTACAGCAAAAATCTGAGATTTATTTATGTTTATGTTTACCTTTTATTTATTTATTTATTTATCAATCAAACTTATCAAAACAGATATTAAAACTATTCCCGACTCACCAATTGTTGAAATAAAATTCAAATGTCGACTGAACTTCCCCAGTTCACCTCCAGTATTCAGACGATCCAAAAAGTCTAGAAAAAAAACAACATGGAGTCTGAATCAGTGCAGTTGAGCTCGTGACCATTTTATTTTACACCAGCAGGTGGCAGCATAACACTAATGAGAACGGCGTCATGTTTTGTGGTGAGAAAGATCCAATTCAGCAGAAAAACTTGATCTCATCACTCCATAAACAGGATTTCTTAAAGCACTGCAGGTTCACTTCATACAGAAGAAAGTTTAATTCTTTCCTTTTCAAAAGGACCTGAAGACTCCAGGAACAGAACTTCTTTAAGGAACTCCTCTGTTACTCTCAAGGACTCTGGAAGGATTTAGAAACTCCCTCGGGACTTCTGGACCGCCCAAAGACTCACTAAAACACTTCCCTTTCGATCTGTCTCCAGGACCCAAATGATCCTCAGGACTCCTCAAACCACCTTAAAAACACCTGAACCCCAACAAGGACTTAAAGGCCTTTTACAAACCCTTCACCGACCCACCGTAACACCGTTAAAGACTTTGGAAAGAACCATCCCAACATCTGGAGTACCTTCGAATGACCTCCTGAAATACCGTAAAAAGATTCTTGGAGCACCTGGATGAGAGTTGTAGGAGTCCTTTGATTCCCATCCTCCAACTTTCTTTGCCAACTGGATTCCTGAAATGTCTTCAACTCCTGGAGGCATCAACAAGGAACCTTGAAACCGCCTTTTAGACTTCTGGAACAACCCTGGGAGAGACTTTGGGTTCCGACCTTTGGGACCTGAACTCCCCTCAAAGACTCTTTGAACACCAGGAAGGAACTTTCTCAAGGAGCTTTGGATCTCCTTCAAACATCAAGACCTTTATGGATCTTCCAACCACCTCAAGAACTCGTGTCCCTTTTGGACATCCAAAGGACTTCTGGAAACCTCCTGGACCCCGACAGTCCCTTCATGGTCTCGGCCCCCGAAAGACGATGAAACATCTCGACCTTCAACGACCTTTGGAGCCCTTCGAACTCCCAAGTTTTCATACCCAGTTTGGGTGAGTATGACGTAGTTATCATTGACTGTTACAGCTCTACTTCCTGTTTGTCACTTTCAGAATAAGAGCTGTCAGAGATAATAATCACTTATTCCACAGTAGCCTTTATTTACACCATCGTCCACATTGTTAACTAATAGCAGTAAGGTAAACATAATAGTGTTTGACATGATTACATCGTCATTCTGGCGCGGCCCACCAGGTGGCGCTGTGAGTCCATCAGCAGCCGTGTCACAGCGTCCCGGTTCCCTCCACATCCCCCCCTCGTGGCGGGAACCGAGAACCACGAAATGAATAAACAAATTTATTCTGAAGGTTACATCCTCGTAGAAAAAAAACTTTTTTTTTTATAAAACGAGCCATCGTGTTTACTTCCTGCAGCGTTGCCGTAGTAACCCCTGCGAAAACGTTCACAACATTGGCTTCCTGTTCCTCCATTTATCTTTTGGTGTCTGTATGAATGCAGAAAATGTCATTTGCTTTCTTAAAATCCGGGTTTTCACCCTCTTTGGAGCGGGTCACACTTGGATTTCAAAGTAAAAGCCTTTAGAAAAGATGATGTGCTCCGAGCTTCTCGTATTCATACGGCCGAGAGGCCTCGTGGGAACATTTAAAGACCTTCAGGTACTTTTTCTCATTTTTGAGCCAATTGAAGTACAAGTTGTGTTTTCACTCCTGATTGTTTTCTGTTTTCTGTTTATTAGAAACTTTTTAGTCACAAAACTTTTGCAGAGATTAGAGGATTCAATAAATGTTACGTTTTTTATTTTAATCTTAAATCTCTTTTTATGTCTGCAGAAACTCGACGACAAAAAAGTCTGCGACCAAAAAAAAAATTGAAATATGGAAAGAAATATAAACAGTTCTTCTAAACAAGCAGAAATACAGGAACTCTGCCTGAATTAAACATTATAAAAAAGGAACATTTCTTATTTTAATCAAGAAAATATAGATATTACACATTTTCCAGATCACCCAAACTTTCTGTTTTTATTTGTGAAATGTCATAAAATTGTGAAAAATTCAAACAACAGCTCAAACGTCTCAGAAATGTAGTTTACCGTGAAATAAAACAGAATAAAGCTGCGAATCCTCCACTGATGACGTTACAACCAGTGACGGTTTCATATTTCTGCTTCATAAACGAATAATATTCAACAAATATCAAAAAGTTTTCATCATTTTTTTAGAGATCTTTTATTTCTTTCTTTTCTCTTGTTTGTCTTTTGGACTTTATGGGAAAAAAATTTGCTCATTTTCATCTAAATGTTTCATCATTAGAGGCTGAAAACTGCACGGTGGTGTGTTCAAGGACACTCTGACGTTACAGATTTCACATCCAGCTGCCAGAAACCGTTTACATTTTTTCAAAATAATAATTTTTCTAACATTTATGTTTATTTGTTTGTCTTGATGTAAACATCTAGCAGCTGACTCAGACGTCTCGGATGTCGGACAGTCCTTGAATGCATCAAAAAGGACACTAAGATCACTGCTCGGAGCTGCATGGCCACAGAAATATAAGTTGTATGTAAATGTTTTTATTTTTCTGCATGAAGAAGGAAAGAAAATCAAAGTAAAAAGTTTAGAAGAGTATTTATTAGTCGTTTTAATGATCTGAAATCTGAATAAAATGCTTCTTTTTAAAGCGTCTCTTGGACTGTAGTTCCTACAGAAGCAGTCCGACCGGTTCATTTGGACTCCGGTTCCCCCGGCGACCAGAGCAGCGCTGATCTGTGAGTACCGAACATCAAACAGTGTGAAGGGAGGTTCAGGTCCGGAGGAGGAGGATGATGTAACGTCCTCAAACACTTTACACCGAGCAGGAATCGATGCTCGTCCTCTTTTATTAAACGGGAACTAAACGTCTCGTTCTGCTTTAATGCACCTCGACTTTTTACATCGACGACTCGCTTCACAGCTCAGATCTGAGATCTGAGGCCGAGTCGTGTCGGCCTGCCGGCGGACATCAGGTTGCATCATTTGGTGCAGAGCGCGCTCAGTCCGCCGATGCCGAGTTCACTTACTGCCTTTTACAGGAACTTTTAAAAACACATAAAGTTCATGCTCGACGCCGAACGTGAGGCAGAAAGCTCCGGTACAAAAAGCTCAAAAGTCAAGTTGAGCTTTTTTCCAATCAAATTCTTCAAGTCAGTTTTCCGGTTGGTTTCCGGGCAGATTTGGTTTCATTTCATTTCTGTAAAAAAAAAAAAATCTACTTTACAAAAAAGTAAAATTGTCTTTGTTTACAGACGAAATATCAAATCAAAGCCGACAATTTGTTTGTTTTTGTCAAAGTGGGACGAAGAGAAGGATTTTTTTGGTTTTGGTTTTGTGTAAAAAATGCTTCATTAAAATTTAAGTTATTACAACAAAGGATCGAACAGGGTGGCCAAAATATAAGCTTTGATTTTAATTGATTATTTCTTTTATGCAAAATAAAAACTAAAAAACTAAAACATGCTTGATTTTGACTTTTAAAAATGCACAAAACACCCGTTGAAACAGTTGTTCTGTTAATGTTTTAATGGTTTTTGGTTCATGAATATTTTATTATAAAAAAAACGTTTTTATTTGTTCACATAAAATAATGTTTTTTACAAATCATGAATTCTGAGTTTTGTTCTGTCTTCATGCAGACATTAGCAGGATGTTCATGTCATGTTTCATACATTATTATTTTATTTTGTATTTTTTTACAGCCAGATTTCGGAGCGACCCTGAACGCATCTCGGAGGCTGCTAGTCTGAAGCTCTCAACAGCTTCTTCAGCAGAAACAGAAAAAAGGTGAGTGAAAGAAGTTTGACCAGGAAATCTCTTGGATCTTTAAACGTTCCCACGGTTTCTACCTGACAGGTGTTCTCCAACACTTCCTGGTTTTAGCAGGTTAAAACCTGCCAGTGTGGTTTTGCATCGTTCAGACTTTAATAAACCGTCACAGATCGACACGTCGAGGCGCCGCTGAGGTCACCGTTTTATTTACAATCCCACTTTTATTGCTGTTGCTGGCAGTATCGCTCCTTCTGTCGCCTCAACGTGTCGCCTGATTGGTTCGTCTCAGATCAGAAAGACTTCCTAATAAAGTTAAAACAGGAAGCGGCAGACGTTCACCCCCAGAACGATCTCCTGAAACCACACGCATCACTTCCTGTTTGTAGGTCGGGGCCCCTTTCACTCCCTTTCACTCCCTTTCACTCTTTCACTCTCTTTCACTCTCTCACTCCCTTTCACTCCCTTTCACTCTCTTTCACTCTCTTTCACTCCCTTTCACTCTCTCACTCCTTTTCACTCCCTTTCACTCCCTTTCACTCTCTCACTCCTTTTCACTCCCTTTCACTCCCTTTCACTCTATTTCACTCCCTTTCACTCTTTCACTCTTTCACTCCCTTTCACTCTCTTTCACTCTCTTTCACTCCCTTTCACTCTCTTTGACTCTCTTTCACTCCCATTCACTCTCTTTCACTCTCTCACTCCTTTTCACTCCTTTTCACTCCCTTTCACTCTCTTTCACTCCCTTTCACTCTCTTTCACTCTCTTTCACTCTCTCACTCCCTTTCACTCTCTTTCACTCCCTTTCACTCTCTCACTCCTTTTCACTCCCTTTCACTCTCTATCACTCACTTTCACTCTCTCACTCCCTTTCACTCTCACTCCTTTTCACTCCCTTTCACTCCCCTTCACTCCCTTTCACTCTATTTCACTCCCTTTCACTCTTTCACTCTCTTTCACTCCCTTTCACTCCCTTTCACTCTCTTTGACTCTCTTTCACTCCCGTTCACTCTCTTTGACTCTCTTTCACTCCCGTTCACTCTCTTTCACTCTCTCACTCCTTTTCACTCCCTTTCACTCCCTTTCACTCTCTCACTCCTTTTCACTCCCTTTCACTCCCTTTCACTCACTCCTTTTCACTCCCTTTCACTCTCTCACTCCTTTTCACTCCCTTTCACTCTCTCACTCCTTTTCACTCCCTTTCACTCCCCTTCACTCCCTTTCACGCTCTTTCACTCCCTTTCACTCTTTCACTCCCTTTCACTCTCTTTCACTCCCTTTCACTCTCTCACTCCTTTTCACTCCCTTTCACTCTCTTTCACTCTCTTTCACTCCCGTTCACTCTCTTTCACTCCCGTTCACACTGGGCATCATCATGCGTCTCCGCTTGCAATCAGATCTTGCGTTTGTAATTGTTTGTAATTCCCAACCTGACCCGTCAGACCCGACCGATCGCATCGGTTCAGATTGTTGAGTTATTCCGGCGGGGCTGAGAGGGTCGGGGTCTGCGCTGCACTGCATCGGTGAACTGTGCGAGGGGGGCGGAGCCTCTTCACACAGCTGTTTTGGTCTGATGTGAGACAAAAAAAAAAAAAAAAAGGGAACCCAGGGAAGTCTTTGGTGAAACCAGAGTCAGCTAGACAGGAAACAGCTGATTTATAGACACCAGGAAGTAGAGATTGACCTGGTGTCTATAAAGGTTTAGACTGGTGGTGAACTATTTGGACTAGTTTTAAGACTTGTTTAAGACTGCGCTCGCCACCATCAGGACATCTTTTCTGTTGTAGATTATCTTTATTGATTATCAGAGGACGTCGGCTGAGCAGGTTTTCCAGAACCAGTTGTGATTGGATCCAGATGTGACCAGATGTGAACAGGCTGTTATTATTTATTTTAAAACACACCTTAAAGTCAGAATGCTGCTTCGACAATCTTTAATGTTTACAGCATGTTTTTCTTTCTTTTTCTCTGACAACAAACAAAAAACAGGAAACAGGAAATGAAACAAACAGCGCCCCCTGCAGGACCTTCAGTCCATCACAGGAAGCTGCGTCATCAGAGAGACTCGTAATTTGGGGAAAAACTGTGACTTTAAAGACTTTTACTTTTCTATCCCGTCAGAAGTCAGTCGGTGACGATAAAACACTTCTGATGAACGGTTCCTTCAAAATAAAAGCCTGAAATGAACCGCACGGTTAATTAGATCGTTTGAGGGTTCGTTAAATAATTCAAGAGGATCAATTAAGTTTAATTCCATCACACAGATGATGAAACCGAAGCAGTTTAAAGTGATGAATTAGTGATGAGGAGGGAATCGTTGATCAGAAGTCGTCCGTCACCTGCCGGGCTGCGTTCAGATACCAATATGGTACAAAGAGGCGGAGCCTGGTCCTCCAGCAGACGAACCGTCCGCCGGGTGTCTTTTATTTCTCCGGTGGAGATCGTTGGACTCGCGGTCCGTTTCGTGTCGAGTCAGATCAAAGCGCTCGTAAGAAAAACTGCATCAGTCGGGAGTTTTTGGAGGCGGAGTCTAAACCGTCTCGTCTCCACGTCGTGACCGGGGAGCGACGTCTCGGACGAAAAAAGCTGTGAAGTCTCTCCGGTTGTCGTTCCTCCGCCGCAGCGGCCATGTTGGCGCCCGCCGACCCGCCTCAGTAGTCGTACTTTCCCGCCTCGGTGACCGGCGACGCGGCGGTGTTGGGCAGGAAGAGCGGTTTGGGGGGCAGCTGAGGTTTGAGCGACGCCGTTCTCCGGACGGCGGCGGCCCGCTGGGCGTGCGGTCCCTCGCTGTAGCTGTGCTGTCGCGTCAGGCAGTGTTGGCCCCGCCCACCCCGCAGGCCCCGCCCACTCCGCCGGCCCCCGGGGGCCCGTTGCTGCTGCTGTTGGTGTTCATCCGGGCCAGGAAGTGCGCGTGCGGCGGCGCCCCCCGCTGGTTGAAGCTGTGGTGGCGCGGCACAGCTCCGCCTCCGCTGCCCATCTTGATGAGCGAGTGGCGCTGTGAGTGGTGGCGCGCGACGGAGACTCCTCCTCCTCCTCCTCCTCCTCCGGGTTGCTCTGGAATCACCTGCTGCTGCAGCGGTGTGGAGGAGGAGGACGATGAAGAGGAGGGGAGGGAGGTGGAGGAGGTGGGGTTGTTGGAGGAAGAGGAGGAGGACGAGGAGGAGGAGGAGTTGGGGGCAGGAGGCGCGTCGAGGCGTTTGGGGAGGCCGTCTCTGGGCAGGGGGGAGGTGCTGTAGTACGGCCCCGCCTCCGTCTCCGGGATCTGCTGCTGGTGATGGTGACCTCCCCCCGCCCCACCTCCCCCGCCTCCACCACCGCTGTTGTTGTTGTTGTGGTGGTTGCTATGGTGATGGCCGTAGTGGTGCGTGCGGCTCTGGCCGTGATGCTGCTGCTGTTGATGATGATGATGATGATGATGATGATGAAGCCCTCCGGAGGTGGAGGACGGCCCGGGGAACAGGGCGGAGGAGGAGGTGGAGGTGAGGACCTTGATGCCGCCGGTGCCCGACGCGCTGACCTCATGGATGTGTTTGAGCAGCTCGTCCAGCGCCGACACGTCGACCACCGTCTGGGGGAGGGACTGCTGGGAGCCGTGGTGGTGGGGGGGGGCGGCCCTTCCTCCTCCTCCTCCTCCTCCTCGCTCGTCATTCGACAGCTTCCCCTCCTCGGGGACGTGCAGCGACGTCGAGGAGGCGCCCGCCCTGTGCGCCGCCCCGTTGCTGAGGCCGTTGCCGTGGTGATGAGCGAAGGGGAACACCTGCTGACTCAGCGTGTTGCCGACGACGGCCACGAAGCCCAGACCGGGACCGGGACCGGGACCCGGCGCCGCGCCGTCCGCCGCGTTGTTGCAGTTGTGGTTGCTCTCGTACTGACGCTGCCGCGGCGTCTTCGTGCTCTTCGCCGGCAGCTCGGGGGTGGAGTCGGGCGTCGGCAGGCCGGACAGCTCGCCGTCCCCCTGAGACAGAGACAGAGACAGAGACTACACCGAGGTCAGACCGCTCACACACCGTTACGTCTACACTCGACAGGAAGCTTCTCTGTGGTCTGCTGGGGGGGAGAGGTGGTGGTGGTGGTGGTGGGGGGGGGGGGGGGCGGGGGAGCATTGGAGCCGGAGACACCAACAGACTTAACAAACTGGTTAAGAAGGCCGGCTCCATCATCGGCTACAAACTGGACAGCCTGAAAAAGGTGGTGGAGAGGAGGACGCTGAACAAACTATTGTCCATATTGGATAATCCTGTCCACCCTCTCCACCTGCTGCAGGGACAGAGGAGGACGTTCTCCTAAAGACTCCTCCAGCTGCTGTCACAAGGACAGATACAGGAGATCATTCCTGATACAGGAGATCATTCCAGATACAGGAGATCATTCCTGCCGACCACAATAAGACTGTACAATAACTCACCTCTGGCAAAATCCATCACACAACAACAGTTCTGTTTGCTGCTGTAGCGAAAAAATGTCCCCTCGGGGATTAATAAAGTAACTACCTAACTAACCTAACCTAACCTACCCTACCCTACCCTACCCTACCTAACCTAACTAACCTACCTAACTAACTAACCTAACCTACCTTACCTAACTAACCTAACCTACCTAATACGCCTACCTAACTAACCTAACCTACCCTACCTAACCTAACTAACCTACCCTACCTAACCTAAACTAACCTACCTAACTAACCTACCCTACCTAACCTACCCTACCTAACCTAACTAACCTACCCTACCTAACCTAAACTAACCTACCTAACTAACCTACCCTACCTAACCTACCCTACCTAACCTAACTAACCTACCTACCTAACCTAACCTACCTAACTAACCTACCCTACCTAACCTACCCTACCTAACCTAACCTAACCTACCTAACTAACCTAACCTACCTAACTAATCTACCCTACCTAACTAACCTACCCTACCTAACCTAACCTACCTAACCTAACCTACCTAACCTACCCTACCTAACCTAAACTAACCTACCTAACTAACCTAACCTACCTAACTAACCTAACCTACCCTACCTAATCTAACCTAACTAACCTAACCTACCTAACCTGCTTCCCGCCTCGTACCTGAGACAGGCTGAGCTCGGGGTCGCCCAGCGGGAGGCCCTGGTGCCCGGCGGCGTGCAGCGGAGGCTCCGCCCTCCCGTTGGGGATGAAGCTGCTGTACATCTTCGGCGTGGACACGTCCAATTTGTCCTCCTGGAGGAAGACGAGGAGGAAGAAGAGCTTTAGAGTGACCTGAAGAACTTCGGGGTGATTTTCAATTATTCCTCGCAGACTAAACGAGGCGCTCGTATAAATATACATTTGATTGGGCGAGGAGGAGGAGGGGAGGGGGGGAGGGGGAGGAGGGGGGGGGGGTCAAAGGTCAGCACGA
>NW_027185394.1:588122-620622 GCF_022577435.1 Embiotoca jacksoni | reverse complement strand
CAGTATATTTGGTGCAAATATATTCATAAATGAGAATTTATTTAATGTGTTTTATTTATTTAAGAAGCCAGATGTGTTTCTAATATAATAAAGTTCATATATGAAAAACATGTTGCTTTTTTCATTTATTTTAATGTTATTACATATTTTTAACAAATTACAGGCATCTTTATTAAATATTGCTGCAAACTCTCTATTTTGTATGTTAATATATATTTTATGCTTTAATATTCGTACACTTTTCATTTTATTAATATATTTCATGTATTTTCAGATACATATTATGCATTACTTGTACGAATTATGAATGTTTCTAACATTTGTTTTTTGCAGTACTTGTTGGACATAAAAAAAACAATCATGCACAAATTGTTAATGATTTTAAGGTGGATATATTTTTATTTATTTATATTATATTTTTTGCAGAAACCTCCTTTAATGGATGACATGTTGTTCCTGTAGATATTTAATTAGCACAGTCTCTGGTGGTCGTTAGATGAACTGCAGCCAATCACAGACCTCTTTAAACTCCGCCTCCCGCTTTCTTTCCTGTTGCTCCTGCAGTTCTTCCAGCCCGTCGCCGTAGTGATTAGCACTCTGACAGCCGTGACTTTCAGGTCGCCGTTGTTTTTTTTTTTCGATCGAGCGCCGCTGCAGCGTTTTTCATTACCTTCGTCCTGCTTCACATTCGTGGCGACGCTCCGACCTGGCAGACGACCAGGCCTCCGACTGACAGCTGGATTTACTGATTAAACAGTTCACAGCTCTGAAGGCTCTCAGGCTGCCAACAGGTGAGAAAGAGGTTTCACACGACCTTACCGGCTCTGGTCCTCCAAAGAGGTTATTTCAGAGGAATCGATGACAATAAAATGACCCAAGACTCTGAAGTGTGAGTTGTTTCACTTCATGAATCATGCTGCATTTGGGGGACCTCAGAAAATATGCAACATTTCAGGTGCCGAATGAAAAAGTCTGCAAAATGGACCACAAGATGGACTACAAGATGGACCACAAGATGGACTACAAGATGGACCACAAGATGGACTACAAGATGGACCACAAGATGGACCACAAGATGGACCACAAGATGGACTACAAGATGGACCACAAGATGGACTACAAGATGGACCACAAGATGGACCACAAGATGGACCACAAGATGGACGACAAGATGGACTACAAGATGGACCACAAGATGGACGACAAGATGGACCACAAGATGGACTACAAGATGGACCACAAGATGGACTACAAGATGGACCACAAGATGGACCACAAGATGGACCACAAGATGGACGACAAGATGGACTACAAGATGGACCACAAGAGGGACTACAAGATGGACCACAAGAGGGACCACAAGATGGACCATAAAATGGACCACAAGATGGACTACAAGAGGGACTACAAGATGGACCACAAGATGGACCACATGCTGGACTACAAGATGGACTACATGCTGGACCACAAGATGGATGACAAGATGGACTATAAGATGGACTACAAGATGGACCACAAGATGGACTACAAGATGGACCACAAGATGGACTAAAAAATGGACCACAAGATGGACTAAAAAATGGACCACAAGATGGACTAAAAAATGGACCACAAGCTGGACTACAAGATGGACCACAAACTGGACTACAAACTGGTCTACAAGATGGACTACAAGATGGACTACAAGATAGACTACAAACTGGTCTACAAGATGGACTACAAGATGGACTACAAGATAGACTACAAACTGGACTACAAGATGGACTACAAGATAGACTACAAGTTGAACTAACAGTCAGCGCTCATATCCGGATCATTTCGAGCTCTGAGTGAGTGAAAGAATCATATTTAGGTGGACTGTCCCTTTAAGGAGCTGCTGACTCGTATTCTTTCAGAGTTCAGCTGAAAGAGCTTCATGTCCCTTAAAACCTGATCAAAGGGCCCAAAAATATCCCCAGAAACAAAAAGCTCATTTCACGCACCCCTCCGCTAGCTGTCCGGGGATTTGACAATCCCCTCACCCCCCCACCCCCGTCGGTGCGGGACTCGAACTGGCAACCGTCTCCGACCTCAAAGCCAGCCGGCGTCGAAGGCCCCGAGGCCTCAGAGGCTTCGCTTTGATACGAGATGACTCTGAAATTTTTTTTTCTTTTATGCAAAAGAAAATACAGTCGAAATGGAGCAAACAATCACACACACACACACACACACACACACACACACACACACACACACACACACACACTTGTCCCCTGTGTTTAACAGGCAATTTGGTGTTCGTTATTTTCTCCTCTTTCATCTCCGTCCTTCACGCCGACACTCGTAAACGGGACGACGGAGGAAAACATGAAGCTAATTATGGAAACGTTTCCATCTTTGTTTCTTTTCTCCGCGCCACTTTTTTTTTAAGTTTCTCCGTCTCTGCTGTCAGACTGAAAGTTTCAGGGGTTGAAATCATTCTGCCTTTCACTTCTCTGTATTTCTGTCAGTCGAGAAAAACTTCCAGTCTTCTAGCGCTGCTCTTCCTTTCATCCGTCTCTCACTCCTCATTCACTTCTTTTTTTTTTTGCTTCTGCTCGGATCAAAAAAGAAGCTCTTCCTCTGAGAAAATCAAATTCAGTCAATCGAACAAACAAACTGTTATGACCGGATTGGGCCAAAATACCACGAGACAAACGATGAAAAATGTTTCGTGAGATGAGGACACATTAAAGCTTCAGTGTGTTTTATGAGACAAGAAACTATGAAGAAAAATGACAAGGACAAAAAGCTCTGTAAAATCAGTTATCTCGGTGTTGTTAGCTAAAGTCACTCCTTCTTATTAGTTTTCTGGAGGTCCATCTGAAAATAATCCCTCATTCATTAGAAAAGAAGATTCAAGAAGACCTGTTTTTGGGGGCGTGTCTGTTTGATTGACAGGCCTGTGGTGCAGTCAGGTTACAGCTATCGGTGGGCGGGACGTAGTATCTTCAGGTTTCCGATCAGATCGGTCAGATCCACCGCTGGCTCCTCCCCCAGCTCGTCCAAATATGGTCACTTCCTGCTCCAAACCGCTCGAACTAGCAAAGATGGTGACGGACAGAATCTGAACTGGAGGATTCATAATGTTCATAAAAGTATCAGATTCATGAAGCTGCTGCATTTAAAACAGGACCGTTCAGTTTCTGTCATCCGGAGCTAACGTGTCGGTTTCGGTTCTGCCCGCCCGCTGAGAACCGCATGCAGCTCGCGGCGCTGCACAAAGTTACAAGGAAAACTACCAGACACTGGAACAAGCTGCTCAGAACAAAATGCAAACTGGTGACACTGACACAGCGCCCTCTGGTGGACTGACGGGTGTATTAAACACTTTTAGATCTTTTTACAGCAGCTTCTTTTAATATCCAAACAAGTCACAACAAATCACATTTTCTCTTCTTCCTGTGCAGCAGACTGAATTCAAACGATTGATAACGAACATAAAACTCAGGTCCTACGACTTTGTTTCCGTCCAGATATTCACACGGTTGCACATCTGTGTTTCAACACGGGGTTTTAAAGGTGAACTGTAGCTTTAAGGCCGAGGCAGACGCTCCAACACTGGAGGCAAGCTCCAGAAACTTCTACCCTATTAGCATCCTCTCTCTCTCTCTCTCTCTCTCTGTGTGTGTGTGTGCTGCTCGCTCGCCCACTCGTTCTCCAGCAGATCCATTGGTATTCACATGAAGCCCGACACCAGTGACAGTCTGAACGAGGAGGGAGGGAGCGGCCGAGAGAGGACGGAGACGACAGCCAGATGAAGGAGAGAGAGAGACGAATGACATACATGGATTAAAGGAGAGAGAGAGACAGTGTGTGTGTGTGTGTGTGTGTGTGTGTGTGTGTGTGTGTGTGTCAGCAGGGCGAGCAAGTGAAAAAAGGAGAGACCTTGTCAAGTTTGACTTTTTCGCTTCGCCACTGAAAACGCTGCTAACACACACACACACACACACACACACACACACACCTCTTTTCACTTTAAAGGTCAGACAATTCACACCTGACACACACACACACACACACACACACCTGACACACTGCAGGCGTGTGTCAGGTGTGTGTGTGTGTGTGTGTGTTGAATAAGAATGAAGCAGTTTCTCTGCAGCAGGCTGGAAGTCGCTGCTGTTCACCTCCTCAGAGCTCCATCAGTTGTTTTTTTTAATTCATTCTGCACAGGCTCCGCCTCCCTCTCATTACCTGTCAATCAAACAAGTGGGGGCTCGTCACATGATGCTCAGGTGTCTCAGATTATGAGCATAACCGGTGAGATCCGTGACCGAACTGCGGAGGGAGCGAGGGGGGCGGATCTCACAAGCTATATGCCCCGCCTACTGTACCACAGGCCTGTCAATCAAACAGACATCGTCAGTCAGGTGAGACTTTGTGCCCATTAAAAACTACCTGACACCTACTAAATGTCTTTCTCTATTGCCGTCGTAATGACTCTAGCCACTAGAGGGCGGCGCAACTGTAAAATCGAAGCTGCGTTTGGAGGACAGTTTGTTTTCTCAGCAGGTCTTCAGGTCTTCATGGCATCAAACAGAAAATGAAAACTGTCAGTGGATAAAATCTGACTTCGTCCCTCATTAAGAGGTAAAGAGGAACAAATCTCAAGCACCTGATGGCCAGGTGTGTAATTACAGCTGCAAACAGATGTTCAGTCGTCTCACTGAAGGACGAAGAAGAAGAAAGATGCTGTTATATGGAGTTACTGAAGGCTGTTTGAAAGTTAACTTCACTGTTGTCAGTCTCCAGTTATTCAGTGTTCAGCTCCACATTAGGCCCTGATGTAGCGGTAATGATGATGATGATGATGATGGTGGTGGTGATGATGATGATGATGATGATGATGATGATGATGATGGTGATGATGGTGATGGGGTGGGAAGAGCCACTAAAGGCTCCCTCGGTGGTGTTAATGGGGCGTTCCCTGGACCTTTTAATGGCCGTGCTCTCAGTGTTTGTATATTTCCAGATGCGTTTTTTATTGTGTTTCCACAGCGAACTGCCTCCGAGTCACACGGTTCAGCAGCAGAGTCGTTTCAAAGTGAAACTCTCAAAATGAGCTCTAAAACCAAACGAAGAAACAGTTTATACCGTCGCTAAGCTTCCCACAGGAAAACAGTTCCACTTCTGCCATTTCTGTCAATCATAAAAAAAAACCTCAAATTTGATTTAAGGAAGGCGAAGAGGAAAATATCTCAAGCTGTCAATCAAGCAACAGTTTGTGTTTTTTAAACTCTCAAATTTCAATTAGGGTTCATTCATGTTCATGTAGTTTATGTTGAACTCTTATTCAGGCTTTGAAAAAAATAGGTGTAAAAATAACACTCAAATTTCACAGTTTAATTTCTATAACTAGTAGTGGAATGTAAATAAACTTTACTTAATTTCTACAATTTACATGATTTTATTTTGGAGGCAAAAATGTTGAATTTGTAAAAACACCTGTCTGTTGCTGCGTCTTTTACAAAACGAAAACAAACCACCCGAACTGCGGCGCCATGGCAACGGGCTTTGCCACACGACAAATTTGACCAGAAATCTGATGCAATGGGACGAGGCTGAAAGCCAATAGTGATCTTTGGGCCCTCAGGTGGTCCTGCTTTAAAAAAAAAAACAGCCATGATTCTGTAGTGGAAATCACTGCATGGGCTCAGGAACACTTTGGCTGTAAATGCTAAAGATTTTCTGGTTCCCTAAACAATTTGAGCCCATCATCCCCTGTGATTGTGAGACTCCCCGCTGCCCCCCGGTGGCATTTAACAGCGTCTTGATTGGGTCATTTAATTCCATATTCTCTGTATTGTAATTCAGAGCGCATGAACACAACTTTTTTTTCTTAATAAAAGATCCCAGATACACTTGTTGCAGACTTTTAGTTTAAGTTTAAAAGCTGCCATTTAGCTGCTACATTATCCAGACGCACACATAATAGGAGCCGAAGGAAGAAGCATTAAACCCACTCAGAGGTGGAAATTCACTTAACTTCATAATGGTTTTTATTCTGGGTGTTCAGAGAGAGACGGAGTGTTTAAGTACGTGTAACATGTCTTCTTTTGGCTTCAGTTTAAGAAATGCAGCGTTGCTCGGGGAAACGCTACAAGAGCTTTTTATCACTGATGAGAGAGAGAAGTGAACTTTTAACTGCTGAGTTTTTTTTTTTATCATCAGACAGCCTGAACGCTGCAGAACATTCAGCCTGTTTAACACGCTGTCGGATAAAATAGACTTCATCATGAAGCAACAGCTGGTTTTTATCCTCATGGAAGAAAATGTTAAACTGGTGATGAATCCTGGCTCCATCTTTACGTACACACCTGTAACCTGACTGCACCACATGCCTGTCAATCAAACAGACACGCCCCCAAAAACAGGTCTTCTTGAATCTTCTTTTCTAATGAATGAGGGATTATTTTCAGATGGACCTCCAGAAAACTAATAAGAAGGAGTGACTTTAGCTAACAACACCGAGATAACTGATGGACACATTTTATTCACTTTGGATTTGATGAGAGAAGTTGAATGGGAGTCTATGGAGCCGGAGGCTTTTTGGAGCCGACCTCTAGTGGCACTCGCTGGTATTGCAGCTGAAGACACTTCTGGATCAGAACCATTTTACAGACCTGAAGATACAAACTCTTTTAGAAACAGTTTGAGTTTGTACTTGTTTTACATGTACAAGCAAGTGTGTGTGTTTTTCAGGTGTCATCAGTTGAGCTGTTGCTTGTATATTAATAAACACAACATCAGACTCAATTGTTCGTATGTGTCATCTATAGAAAACACACACACACACACACACACACACACACACACACACACACACACACACACACACACACACACACACACACACACACACCTAATAATGTGAACCACCTCCGACTGTGAGCTTCCTCGTTGTTGATTGATGCCCACTGAGCTCCATATTGTGTTTTTATTGACCGGGTCGATCGATGCGGGCGTCTCACTGTGTGTGTTCAGGCTGAGTTAATAAAGACTGATGACAGCAGAGAGACAGCAGAGAAAATGTTCACACACACACCAGCGTTTGGATTTCTATCTTTGTGAGGACTCATGCAGCTCAGAAACTGTCACTTCCATCTCCTCCCTGAAACCAAACCCTGACCTTTGGAAGTGGAGAGGGACCACACGAAACGTTACCCTAACCCTAACACAGAAAGACATTTTTCCTTCATAAAGTTGATTACAATATTTTTCTGAAGCCATAAACTTACTCTAATCCTGTACACACCTCCATAAACCATGTCCTAACTACTGTTGGAACAAAACAAATGCTGGTGCAGAATGAAATATCACAAGTAGAACTTCTAATCTATTGTCATATTTTCTCAACTACTAGAATTTATATAAAGTACAGGTAGAGTTTTTACTTCCCGGTTGGACCAACTGGTGAAGCTTTTAAAATGCTGGTCAAACTTGGAAACCATGAAGAAAAAACTCAACCGTTCAACTTTAAAACAATCGAACAGAAACCAAAACTTTAAACTTCTGGTACAACTTGTAAACTACTAGTTCAACATGTAAACTACCAGTTCAACATGTAAACTACTAGTTCAACATGAAAACTACTAGTTCAACTTGTAAACTACTAGTTCAACTTGTAAACTACTAGTTCAACATGTAAACTACTAGTTCAACTAATTCAATATGTAAACTACTAGTTCAACACGTAAACTGCTGGTGCAACTTGGAAACTAATAGTAAAACTTATAAATTCCAGATGCTTTCAAACTAGAACTTCAGAAGAACTCGAACATGAACTTCTGGTTTAAACTAGAAACATTGGAAACTGCTAACTTCCTCCATTCCCTGTCATTAAGACCTGAACCATCGCCGTGGCAACGCTGGAAGCTTGTTAGCAAACAAAACGTCTAATATCCGGCCAGCGAGACTGCTTTTCGTTCAGAACGCCGCAGGACGAAGACGAAGAGGACGAAGACGAAGACAATTAGCATCAATACGATGACTTCTGGCTGTTTCCTCACAGCTCTCATCGCACCAACAACACACTCAGTCTGGAGAAGCTGCTGCTCATTAAAAAACACTTTAATACGCCGTGATGGCTCTTTTTAACACACACACACACACACACACACACACACACACACACACACACACACACACACACACACACACACACACACACCTCTCGGCGAGCGTTTGGCAGACACATGATCACACACTCTCTCTTTTGTTTAGCAGCAGATCAGAAAACACTCTTTCAGAGTCATCACAGTCTTCCTTGCTCTGTAATTACATCTTCACCGCCTGCTGCCGAGCTCGCAGCATTCCTCCACACACACACACACACACACACACACACACACACACACACACACACACACACACACACACACACACACACACACACGTCCTCTTTAGCTCTGACCTCAGTTTTGTCTGTCAGGCTGTGAACAAGCTGCTCTGAGAGGAACACCTGCAGGCAAAACTCAGCTGAAATAAAACCCACCGCGCGTTAGCGACGCTGCGTGTAAAGTTGCACGAGTGGAGAGGGACCAGCACGACTTTCTGACGACTAGTTAAATAACCGGTAGAACTTGTAAAGTACGAACCAGCGGAACTAAAAACTAACGAGATTCATTTGTAAAACTGTTGCAGGTAGATTTCGTAAAACTCGCAGAACTCCTGCTGCTTTGTGGACGTTCAGTTTTTTACGTATAAAAGAGTTACAGTGTCGTACGAAACACACTTTTGGTCTCTGTAGCTAGTTTCCCCGTTTACGACAACTGTACAAATTTTTATATGTATTTACAAGCGTCTTTTGAGGTATCCTGACAAGCGTTAAATAAATATATTTTGATAGAACTTGCTGTTTAAATTGTAGTAAAGCTTAAAGTTCTGCAGAATTAAGGGGCAGGGCTTCTTTGAGTGATAGATGGGCGTCACCGAAGCAACAACCAACCGTGGCGTCGAGAGTTTGGTTATAAACCGTCATTTTTAAGCCTCTAATTCGCTATTTCTTTTCGATCCAGAAGTGACCATATTTGGACGAGCTGGGGGAGGAGCCAAGAGGATGCTATACCGTGTCTAAGTATACCAAAGCCAGCCCCTAGTGGTCCTCAGTGGTACGGCACTTTAAGGCTTCACTTTTCAGATCCGCAAACTACGAACAATTTTATAAACAGTTTATGGTGACATCAGTCGGCGAGGGGGAGGCGGAGCTTCAGCTTCATCTGCTGTTACAGAGAAGAGGAAATAATGGAGATATTACACACACACACACACACACACACACACACACACACACACACACACCATGCCTCAGCTGACATTTCTGCTCCGTCATCAACTCTGGATCTCAAGGTCTCCGGCATGCAGACAGGAAATGCAGCTTTACAGTGTGTGTGTGTGTGTGTGTGTGTGTGTGTGTGTGTGCGTGTGTGTGTGCGTGCGTGCGTGTGTGTGTGTGTGTGTGTGTGTGTGAGGCATGCTGAGTGATAGCTAACAGGGTTGCTATGGCGATGTGAATATGACCTCAGAAGAGGTTTGATAGTTCGACGACTGCAGCAGTTTGTTTGCTGCCTGAGGTGCTGCTGAGCAAGGCAGCGATCGGATCTAACCAACCGCACATTTTTCTGTAACCCACGACGACGAGCCGACCGATCAGAACACAGACAAGAAAAAAGACAGGAAAACAAACCAAAAAAATGCGAGACAAGATGACGATTGTCCTTTTTTACAAGTTTTAAGTGTTTCTTTTGCAAATCTAATGATGCTAACTGTCAGTCGTCTGTGTCGTTTCCACGGAAACTGTTTTAAATCTCTCCTTTGAAAATACGTGGAGAATAAAAACCTCCCAGCTGTGTCGTGATCGACGGCGTCGTTTAACGCCGGAGCTTTTTGATTGGCTCCTGTCGGGATCACCCGGCGAGGAGGCGGCGGCGCGAAGGACTCCGACACCACGAGTGACGGATGTTCTGAGCATCGCGCCTGTCGTTAGCGTAATGGCCTCGTTTGGTGGGGGGGAGGGGTGGACCGTTCCCGTGACGACGGTTTTGGCTGTAAATTGGTTATTTAATCGGAGCGAGGCCTGAATGGACTCAAGCGGTCCATTACGCTGCTCAGGGTTTCGTCTTTATGAGCCGGCGGTTGACATTGTTCAGAACGAGCTGCTGCTGCTGATGATGATGATGATGATGATGATGATGATGATGATGATGACACGCTGACCTTTACGTGATGCTGCTGAACCAGGAAATGGAGTTTACTCTGCAGCTGACTGCCTCCGCCATCAACAGTTGAGTTGGGTTTTTTATGCCCTCAGAGTGGACTTGTCAGGCGTCAGGAGGTCCGACGGGTTCCAGAGTTTACGGTGTTAAAACTGTCCGTTCCAGGACGTCCCGTCATTTCTAAGGCTTTAATTTAAATGACTTTTTAAAGGATTTAAAGGTGAAACAGGTGAGTGAGCGGAAGAAGATGAGGTTGACGATGAAGATGAAGTTGAGGATGAAGATGAGGTTGAGGATGGACATTTCTTAACAAGACTTTTATTGTGAAACATTTGCAGGATGTTGATGCAGCTAAAATTAAACTGTAAAACTTTTGTGAAAATTGTTGACTTTACTAAATTAAACGGATGTAAATATATTTTATAGAGAAGTATAATAAATAAATAAAAAGCTTAGACACGGTGTATTCACTCCTTCTGTCCTGCATACACACACACACACACACACACACACACACACACACACTGTAAACATGAAAACTACCTTGTTACACAGACACCAATGACGTGTTATAAGGCAGCAAACATTTCTTCTGTCCTTTCAAAATAAAAGGAGTGTTTGTACAAATATGCAGTTTAAAAATGTGAGTGCACGAATATAAAACGTCTCACACGATGTCATGTTTTCATCCACACAGTACCTCACCTGTCCAGAGGGGGTGCCGTTCAGCCACATCTCACATTTAAACATGATTCTCTGCAGCTGCATCGGGACAGGAAGCAGAAGCGAGAAGAAGAAGAGTTTCTTACCGTACGCCGAGTCGGCTGCAGATTCTTGGTTCCGAGTCGTCGCCAACACGTCGGCTGCACGACAAAAAAACACAACGATGGGAAACATTCAGAACCAAAACATCCTGGTTTTATCAGCCCGAGTCACTGAGTGGGTTTAACGTGGACAGAAAAGGTTCTGGTTCCGGTGTTGGTGACTTTTCAAATTAAAAGCCCTCCAGTTTCAAACAGGGTCCAAACACAGACGAGGTTTAAACTAAAGAAATGCAAACAGAAAAAAACATGTTGCTGAAATTAAGATGTGATACTAAATGTGTTTTTTTCTGCCGTAAACAGACTCCTCCGTATCCATGGAAACCAGTGACGGCCTCTTCTTTTACACGTCATATTTAAAACATTGATGTTCAGCTCACCGTGGCAGCTGTCGGGATGCGGCGGGTGGTCGCCCTCGATGTCCTGGTCGAACCCCGCCCTGCAGAGACAAACCAACAACAGAAAGGATCACTCCTCTGCGTAACCGTGGGTTACCGTTGCCGGGGGAAGGAGTCTCATCAGCCGACCAGATAACCAGTCAAACACAAACGGTTAATTAGATTTCATCGTTCAGCGTGAAGGACGTCAGAGGAGACCGTCTGGTCCACCGGAGACGGGCGAGTCTCGACCAATCAGAGGACGGACGGACACGGGAGGACTGGCTGCAGCTCCACTGAAGGACTTTTCCTCCCAGAGTCTCTGAGTTTCCTGTTCTGACCTTCTGCTCGGTTTTAAATCGGCCGGAGAACGTTCGTGTCCGAGCAGCCGGATTGTGATCGCACGGCCGAAGGAAACACAAATCATCTAACTGCTGGAAAGTAAAAGATAAAACACGGAAACGTCGTTATTCAGTTTCACTTCCTCCACGTTCACCTGGCGGCTTCATCCAGTCAGGAAGGAAATACAAATCTACGTTTCTCTCTTCTGGGGGAGGTTTCTTCTGTTTTTCCTTCCAGCTGTTCCTCATGCTGCATTTTTGTGTTCTTCTCTGTGATGTTCTCAAACTTGTTCACCCGACATGTCCGTCCTTGAAAACAGTCCTTCGTCAGCTGTCTCCAACATTTCTGACAAACTTCTTATTTGTTTCGTGACTCATTTTCCACCAAGAGACAAGAAACCAGAGGAAACGTCTGGCGACGCTCCAACCGACCGACTCGCAGCCTTCAAACCTTCCACAGGAAGTTGGACGAATATCATCCCACAAACCTTGTTTGTTTTGTTTCAGGCAGCTGTCGCCGGTGACAGAAACATCCATCAGTCCGATCACGCCGTCCTCGTTTATCTGCCACGAAGTGTTTCCAGCTCTTCTTATCATCTCTCACCTGAACTGAGTTCAATAAACCTGAAGAACGACTGAAAAGATTAACTTTACAAATGAGACTCAATGTGGACTTTTATCCAATGACTCGAAACTTGAACCGAGTCGACGTGTAAATTACGTAATTCTTTCATCAAGTGACTCGAGACTCGACTCGAACGGTTGGAGAGTTGATTTAAAACGTTTTAAAACGGACTCAATGCTTATTTGATGAAATAACTTGAAGGTTTATTGAACATCACGAAGGAGGTGGAGGAGGAACCAGCGGAAAGAGGAACTACTGCACACAATGTAAAACTGAAGGTGGTTACAACACTTCCTGTACCGGTTATTCAAATTAAAAGCCCTCTTGAGTTTCAGTAGAAGGCTTTTATTGTGAAACTTCTGCAGGAAGACGTTGTGACTGAAATCAGACAGCAAAACTTTAGATTTAAAATCTAGAACAAAACAGTTTAAGACCTGAACTCAGACTTGAATCAACGGACTCCAGATTTGACCTGAGACCTAAAACTCCTCCTAAATGTACTAAATTTACTCGACGCCTGAATTAAAACAGTTAAAGACTCGATTTAAACTCGATTTTGACTCGATTCAGACGACCTGAGACTTACAAAGATTTCAGACTTCCTCAGATGTTACATCATTTGTTAATGTCCTTGTGTCCACATACTTTTGACTACTTTTCCCTTTAAACAACAGGTGTCTTCCCTCTAACGTCTTTTATATGTATCCTGCATTTCCATGCCGATATAAATACACATCCCATAATAAAAAATACAAAAAATTAAAAGGGGGAATGAATCATGGCGGAGGAACATTTGGAGGCCGTTTAGTGAACTCTACATGTTCACATTTATAATAACACCAGCGGGCCTCTCTCTCTATATTTACCGCCTGTATTTGCTCGGCCCTCCGCCCCCGCAGTCACTCAATATTTATCTCCCTCCATCATCATCATCATCATCATCATCATCATCATCATCACCTCCATCCTTCCTGCAGCGTGGGCCGAGCCGAGAGAAACCGAGAGAGAGAACAGGAGGAGGTCGCTGCGACAGCGAGCCGCTATAAATCCCAAACGCTCTCGGGCACCTGAACGCCTCGCTCATCCAAAGGGGGGGAGGGGCGGGGGGCCTCGGAGGATGGAAATAGACCCATTGAGAACGGTTATAAAACTCCAGCCAAGTCATCAGACCTCCGTCGCTGCCTCGTCTGTTGCTGTTTCTCAACGGAGGCGTTCGCAGGTTTGGAAAAGCTGTGAAATATAATTACGCCGAATAAACGACCGCCGCTGCTTCCTGTTCAGAGCGAAGAGGTTCGACGCGCTGCCACGGTGACGCTCAGGTTTTAATGAACGTTGGAGTCGGAGTGGGATTTCACACCGACTGAAGACCGGAAACAGATGAAACGAAGAAATCCGTCGGGTTTAAAAAAGACTCAAATGACTCGATGGTTTCAACTCGAAAACTGACCTGAAGACTGAACTCAGATTAAACAGCATCTTTATTTGGGCTATAAAAAAAACCTGTAAGACTTGTTTTGGATTTAAATTAAATGACTAAAGACTTGAAATTTAACTTGAGACTTGAACGACTTGAGACTTGATCCTCAATTTACTGGAAACTTGAATCAACTAACTGGAGACTTGAAACCTGACGGATTTGAGAATTGATGACTCGTCTAAAAAGACATTTGTCTTAAATGACTTGAATCCAGTAACTTGGATCAAATGAGAATAGGAGTGAAATTCAAATTGGCTCGAGTGACTTTAAGACTGAAGACGTACTCGACGTTTGAATCAAATGACCCGAGACTTTATCTAAAATGACTTGGGACTTGATTTGGACTCGTATCAAATTGATTGGAACTTGATTAAAATGACTTGAGACTCAATACAGACTTAAAGTTTATGACTCGTATCAGATGACTCGGGACTCGGTTTGGACTTGTGTTTCGTTTGAAGTCAGATCTTTTGCAGGCAGGAAACTGAAGCTGAAAACGAATCCACAGAAACGTAACTTTTAATTATCCTTGTGAATCCGACACTAACAGACGTTTTAATTTGTATAAATGAGTCGCGCGGCGGCGGGAGAACTCGGCTCTCGAGTCTCCAGACGGCCGTTAGACGAGTTTTAAAGCCGACAGCGGCACCCGGAGGTCCAATGAGACGGCAGCAGATGGTCGACGCCCACACAGGTGAGATTTAGAGACGTTATTAAAGCGGTGGAGGTGAAGAGGTTCGACGACGGAGGAATAATAACCGGTTTAATGAGACTGAGGCAGAAACAGCCTCTTAACACCATGAACAGTATTTAAAGGTCCCGTAGTGGAGAAATTCAGATTTATAGCTTCATTACAAAGCAGGTTGAGGCGCTTTAAATTCTCTGAAAGAGTAAAAACTCTTCGTACACAGAGAAAATACTCAGCTCGTATTCAGGAACAGTGCCATTTGGACTTCCTGTCAGTTTGTGATGTCACAAACTCATGTCCTACTTTTTCATGTGGAAGAAACAGCCCAGTATCAAAGCAAAGCGCGTGTAATACACCCTCCCATCCACCAGAGGGGGAAGTGCGTCTTTGATGCACCGAAGGATGCATCACAGACTTTCACAGAGTAGGGCGGGGCTTGAGTCTTATGTTTTTTCTTTCTCTAATCAAGTTGGTTTCCTCTACGTTTTATTTCCCTAAACTACGACTCTGACACGGTTCCCTCTGGTGGACCGGCGGGAGAATTACATGCTTTGGCGTGATACCGGGTTGGGAAGAAAAAAACATCGAACATAGCGAAGAGCTAAAAACACAGAAGAAGAAAACCCTGTGATTGGTCTGGACGTGTGTCACTCAGAGAAGAGTCAGCCAATCAGAGGAGAGGCTCGTTGATATTCATGAGTCTTAAAGCGGCAGACACCAAAACAGCCAGTTGTTGTAGAGAAGAGATGGAAAACTGCACCGAGATTAAAAACTACAAAAATATCAACATAGAATCAAAACTGTAAATATGAGACCGTTAAAGTTTAAATAAAGAGACATCAACGGTTCCTCTGATTTACGAACACGGAATAAACAATCTAAATAAACTAAATTTGCCTTTAATTTTTGTTTGTTTTACAGTGAAGCTACTACACGTTTTATTTTAAGTTTTAACGTCCGTACGATGCTTTTAAATCAGAAGATACTTTTCATAATAACGAAACAACAGCAGCTCATATAAACTTCTTCATTTCACGTATTTTTTAGCAAATAAATTAAAGGAGAGCTTCAGTTTAATTTTAACGAGCAGCAAAAATCTCCATATTTAAATCTTTTAAGTCATTTTATGTAGAAAAAAAAGCTAAAAATTCACTTAATATTAAAACGTCTTGAACACGAAAACAGTTAATTCATTATGAAAGAAAAGTTAATCGAAGGAGAACTTATTTCGATGGTCGTTTATTAGAAGCAGGATTAAATATTACTGCCTGATTTATACCTCGTGAACTTTCTGTCCTCAGCTGAAGTTATATAACCTATAAAAACTCCCTCCATCTGTCCCCGGAGGACAATCTTCTCACTCATCAGCTCCAGTTTTAGGAGCTAAACTCTCTTCAGCTCCGAGACGAACGTCTGTGTTTACGCTTCGATCAGCTGCACCGAGGTCAGACGGAGGGTCGTCGGATTTTCTGGAGAACGTCGGTTTCAAAAAATCACCGACACAAACCTGAAATATAGAACTATGTTTCAGGGCATTTTGGTTGACAGGCCTGTGGTGCAGTCAAGTTTCAGGTACAAGTGGGCGGGGCAAAGCTTCCTCGGCTCCTCCCCAGCTCATCCAAATATGGTCACTTCTGCTGCCAGATGGTGACCAATCATCAACCATCAGTGATGTCACCGTTGGTTTGTGAACATTATGAATCCTCCAGTTCAGATTCTGTCCGTCACCATCTTTGCTAGTTCGGAGCGGTTTGGAGCAGGAAGTGACCATATTTGGACGAGCTGGGGGAGGAGCCAGCGGTGGATCTGACCGATCTGATCGGAAACCTGACGATACTACGTCCCGCCCACCGATAGCTGTAACCTGACTGCACCACAGGCCTGTCAATCAAACAGACACGCCCCCAAAAACAGGTCTTGTTGAATCTTCTTTTCTAATGAATGAGGGATTATTTTCAGATGGACCTCCAGAAAACTAATAAGAAGGAGTGACTTTAGCTAACAACACCGAGATAACTGATGGACACATTTTATTCACTTTGGATTTGATGAGAGAAGTTGAATGGGAGTCTATGGAGCCGGAGGCTTTTTGGAGCCGACCTCTAGTGGCACTCGCTGGTATTGCAGCTGAAGACACTTCTGGATCAGAACCATTTTACAGACCTGAAGCTACGAACTCTTTCAGAAACAGTCTGTTATGGTGAGAGCTGAAATTCCTGCTGTGACTGGAGGCTTCACTGATAATGAAATCTTGCAGGTAGTAAAACTTGGTGAATCTGAGGACGTGTTGTTTCTGAGGTTTTGATTTGAACGGATCAGACGACCGACGGCGAGATCCGCTCTGACGCCAATGGAAGATAATCAGAGTCAGTGGAAGTTTCTCCCGTCAGCCGGACGGACGTCACAAACACACGATGATGTTTATTACACGTCTGCCGACTCGTTCCCGCTCGGAGATCATTAATAAAAAGAGACGAGTGTTCGCACAGAGACAAATAAATCTCTTTAAAAATCTAAACCAGAGCTGAGACAGAAAATCAGAACCTGGAAGCTGCTTCTTTTTTTACTTCCTGTTTTAACTCTCTAACACAGATATCGCTGTTGTTTTTTCCCCCCATTATCTCTCATCTTCGCTCTCCTTCGTCCTCCTTTCCAGCTCTTGCATCACCGCTTCGCCTCCCTCTTCCTTCCTTCCTCGCTCGTCTTCATCTCCACCGGCTCATCCTGTCCGTTTTGATCTTTCTGCAGCGCTTCGCATTAAAAACACAGACTGAGTGTGTTTAATGCTGCTGACGCAGATATCTGTTTCCACTCTCTGTGTGTGTGTGTGTGTGTGTGTGTGTGTGTGTGTGTGTGTGTGTGTGTGTGTGTGTGTGCGTGTGTGTGTTTGTGTTTTTTTGTGTGTGTGTGTGTGTGTGTGTGTGTGTGTGTGTGTGTGTTTTTGTGTGTGTGTGCGCCTTCATCTGACTCCCTCGAACCTGAAGATTAGGATGAAGGACTTCTGAGATAACGAGATTATCATGTGTCTCCTGCGTCCTCATAAACACACCTGGTCCTCATAAACACATCTGGTCCTCATAAACACACTTGTAAACACACCTGGTCCTCATAAACACACCTGGTCCTCATAAACACACCTGGTCCTCATAAACACATCTGGTCCTCATAAACACACTTGTAAACACACCTGGTCCTCATAAACACACCTGGTCCTCCTAAACACACCTGGTCCTCATAAACACACCTGGTCCTCATAAACACACTTGTAAACACACCTGGTCCTCCTAAACACACTTGTAAACACACCTGGTCCTCATAAACACACTTGTAAACATTCCTGGTCCTCCTAAACACACTTGTAAACATTCCTGGTCCTCCTAAACACACTTGTAAACACACCTGGTCCTCCTAAACACACTTGTAAACACACCTGGTCCTCATAAACACACTTGTAAACACACCTGGTCCTCATAAACACACTTGTAAACACACCTGGTCCTCATAAACACACTTGTAAACACACCTGGTCCTCATAAACACACTTGTAAACACACCTGGTCCTCATAAACACACCTGGTCCTCATAAACACACTTGTAAACACACCTGGTCCTCATAAACACACCTGGTCCTCCTAAACACACCTGTAAACACACCTGGTCCTCATAAACCACCTCCGAAGATTAAACCGTCTCCATGTCAACCAGTTTTGACTCCACCCTCCCAGATGTCCCTTCTGATGTCCTCCCGTCCCTGAAACGTCTCCGCTGCAGCACAAGGAGTCTGAGTGGAGATCAACGTGAGGATTATGTGTTCTCGTCTGATGGAAGTCTCCGACACAAACTCGCTTCATCAAACCGGCGCTGCAGCGATCCGACGGGACAAAAAGCTCCCGATTCCTCTGAAGCCTTTTTTATTCTGGAGGGAAACTTTTCTCCACCGCATGAAAACATGTAAATTTAATAAGAGTGTGTTCGACCGGCCGCCTCCAGGAGGGCTTCAAAGATTTCACCAAAACATGCTTCGTCGGCAGAAAACAGCTGACAGGCAGAATGCAGGATAAGAAACCCCGACAGGTTCGCACATGAAAGATGAGTCAATCCGCGATAAGAGAGTCTGTTTCGGGAGAGGAGAGCCGGCTCACACCTGAAGCTCAAAGTTACCAGAAACACACCTGGTCCTCGTAAACACACCTGGTCCTCGTAAACACACCTGGTTCTCTTAAACACACCTGTAAACACACCTGGTCCACAAAATCGAACAAGAAAACCTGGATGCACTGAATGACATCACAGCGTCACAGCGTCTCCTGAAACCTGCAGAGAAGCTTCTTCAAACTATAAGTTTGACTCCAAATTCAAGACAGGAGAGTCGAGCCTGGAGATTCACCTGTCCCTCGTTGTCCTTCCCTCCCTGCTGTAGATTTATATCCATCAGATAAACGAGCAAAGAGGCGTTAACTGTCGGACCGATGAGAGGAACGAAGAACGGAACAGAAAAGGAAAGAAAAGAAATTCAAGAAACAGAAAAGAAAAGAATATCACAGAAAATAAAGAAAAGAAGGAAAAGAAAAGACGACAAGAAAAATAAATAAAGGAAAAGATATAACAGAAAACAAAGAGTAGAAAGGTAAAAAAGATAAAGAAAAGCAAATGAAAAATAAAATATGAGCAAAATAAAAGAGAAAAATAACAATAGAAAAGAAAGAAAACAAATGAAATTTAAAAAAAAGAAAATAATAGACATTAAAAAAAAAGAAATAAAAACAAAAAGGAAATAACAGAAATAAAAGAAAAAGAAAAGCGACGGATTAAAAAGAGAGAAACAGGAAGTGACACGTACTTGAACCCCGGCGCTACGTTGGCGCAGCTGCCGGTCCGAAGCCAGATGCAGTACGGATCCCGAGAGGCAAGGCAGGATCTGGAGAGGAAACAGGTACAGAGTGAGACATCCCTCCATATCTCTGCAGGTCAGAGCTGTTTTCACATCACTCTGGTCGCCATTCGCTCATCGACTCACTGATTAAACGGAGTCTGATTAGTGTTCAGTGTTCAGATGATGAACGAGCGCTAATTCTGTTCTCCTCGTCTAAAAATAAACTTCCTTCTGTTCGTGTTTCAGGATTCAGACTCAGATCCCCCGTTTCCCTGCGAACACGCCGATCAGGCGAATTAAGCTCCGTGTTAAAAGCGATTAAAAAAAGATTCCCCCGTTCGGATTTCTGGATGTTTTCCAGAGTAAACGACAAATTCAAGCTTTGTGAAAAAAAAGAGTTAGAACCAGAGTGTTGAAATGAAAAGGAAGAATAAAACCTTCAGACACAGTTTAAAGGTCCGGTTCTGAATAAAAAGCTTCAGACACAGTTTAAAGGTCCGGTTCTGAATAAAAAGCTTCAGACACAGTTTAAAGGTCCGGTTCTGAATAAAAAGCTTCAGTCACAGTTTAAAGGTCCGGTTCTGAATAAAAAGCTTCAGTCACAGTTTAAAGGTCCGGTTCTAAATAAAAAGCTTCAGTCACAGTTTAAAGGTCCGGTTCTGAATAAAAAGCTTCAGACACAGTTTAAAGGTCCGGTTCTGAATAAAAAGCTTCAGTCACAGTTTAAAGGTCCGGTTCTGAATAAAAAGCTTCAGACACAGTTTAAAGGTCCGGTTCTAAATAAAAAGCTTCAGCCACAGTTTAAAGGTCCGGTTCTGAATAAAAAGCTTCAGACACAGTTTAAAGGTCCGGTTCTGAATAAAAAGCTTCAGACACAGTTTAAAGGTCCGGTTCTGAATAAAAAGCTTCAGACACAGTTTAAAGGTCCGGTTCTGAATAAAAAGCTTCAGACACAGTTTAAAGGTCCGGTTCTGAATAAAAAGCTTCAGTCACAGTTTAAAGGTCCGGTTCTGAATAAAAAGCTTCAGACACAGTTTAAAGGTCCGGTTCTGAATAAAAAGCTTCAGACACAGTTTAAAGGTCCGGTTCTGAATAAAAAGCTTCAGTCACAGTTTAAAGGTCCGGTTCTAAATAAAAAGCTTCAGTCACAGTTTAAAGGTCCGGTTCTGAATAAAAAGCTTCAGTCACAGTTTAAAGGTCCGGTTCTGAATAAAAAGCTTCAGTCACAGTTTAAAGGTCCGGTTCTGAATAAAAAGCTTCAGTCACAGTTTAAAGGTCCGGTTCTGAATAAAAAGCTTCAGTCACAGTTTAAAGGTCCGGTTCTGAATAAAAAGCTTCAGTCACAGTTTAAAGGTCCGGTTCTAAATAAAAAGCTTCAGTCACAGTTTAAAGGTCCGGTTCTGAATAAAAAGCTTCAGTCACAGTTTAAAGGTCCGGTTCTGAATAAAAAGCTTCAGTCACAGTTTAAAGGTCCGGTTCTGAATAAAAAGCTTCAGTCACAGTTTAAAGGTCCGGTTCTAAATAAAAAGCTTCAGTCACAGTTTAAAGGTCCGGTTCTAAATAAAAAGCTTCAGTCACAGTTTAAAGGTCCACTTCGCTCTCTTACTTTTTACAGGCTCCGTGTTGGGAGCAGCGGCTCAGCGGTACTCTGATGACGCAGCTGCTGAAGGCCACGAACAGGGCGTGATGGTCCTTGTCCAGCTCCAGTCCCAGAACCCGGCGGTCCTGTTGACCCTGAACGTTACACCTGGAAACAGGAAACGGATCGCCATCGTACGACGGAGGATATTTAGATATTTAACGTCGGTAAAACAGCCAATCCGAGTCTCACTTGGACGGGTTGTAGACATCGATGTCCTCCAGCAGTTTGGACCCAAAGCTGTTGTTCGGATGCGTGCTGGCCAGAACCTTCAGGACCCGGCCGTCGTCGGAGCCCAGGAACATGACGCTCCGGTCCTTGTAGGGACCGGCCGACACGTCCACCACGATCTGGGTCAGCTTGGACCTGCCGGGTGGAAACACAACAGGAAACGCATCCCAGTTGATAGCCGTTTGATATTTTGAGTTTAGCTGGATTTTAGCAAAATTTGCAGATTTTTTTTATAGCTGTTAGCTGCTTGTTAGCTTCTTAGCAGGTTGACAGCATTATTAGCTGTTTGTTAACTTGAGTTTAGCGTAATCAGCTGTTTTTTTAGCTTTCTTGGCTGGTTTTTAGCTAAATTAGTTGTTTGTTAGCTTTGTTAGCTGGTTGTTAGCTTTGTCAAGTGTTTGTTAACTTGAGTTTAGCTGTTTTTAATCGAAATTAGCCAAATCTTTTTGGTGTGTTAGCAGGTTGTTAGCATTATTAGCCCTGTGTTAACTTGAGTTTAGTTGTTTTTTTTAGCTTTTGTTAGCTTTGTTAGCAGGTTGTCAGACTGTCAAAACTGAGTTCTAAAACATTCGCTGCAAAACCACCTGAAATGTGTCACCATGGCAACGAGGCTTCTCCAACACGGAGCCGAAGCTGAAGGGTCGTTGTGGCTCGGTGGAGGAGGTCCGGTGTGAATCTCAGGTGGTGCTTAAAGATCATCAAGGGAGCGTTCGAGTGATTTAAACCCGGTTCAGGGTTTTTGGTTGTTTTTTTTCCAGCGGAGCCTCAAATATGGAGATTTTATTTCAACGTGATATTAAAAGACTTTCAGCCTGATGATGAAACCAGATGTAACATCAGGAGTTTCATCTCTGCACCAATTGGTCCAACAGTTTCTGGACATTTCTGCTCCTTTGTGGGCGTCGACGACTTCCATGTGATGTAACAGGTGAGCTTCCATCATCATCATCATCATCTTCATTATCTGAGTCAGCCAGCTCTTTGTTGGTGGAATTAAGCGTCTCGTTCTCGACTGTAATTATAATCCATCAGAAACTCATTTTGAAAACCAGCCGTGGATTAAAAAGGTCGGACGGAGCGACAACATGCGACCAATCAGAGACGCCGATGATCCCGCGCGGCTTTACAGGGTCATCGGGATGATGCGTTCGCTGCTTCTCGCGGACGCTTGTAATTTACAAAGTCTGTCTCATCCGAGGCAACAACTTCACTTCACGCTTTCTGCTTTTCCTCTTCACCTCCTCACATTTCTGTTTTTATCATCACCAACAGGAGCAGAGACGAAGAAAAACGTCATCCGTCCCAAATAAATCTTAGTGATCAGCTGATTTTGGTACCGAGTAACAAAACATCTAATGAAAATAGATTAGATTAGATTAGATTAGATTAAGATTTAGATTTAATGTTTGAACCTCGTGTGAATTTTGTTCCCAGACGATGATTTTCTGAAGTGTTCCTGAGCCCATGCAGTGATTTCCACGACAAAATTGTGTCTGTTTTGGAAGATCTCCAGTTGGTTTTCAGCCTCGTCCCTCGTGTTCAGAGATTTGAACCGGCACGCGTGTTTTTAGCGTGTTCTGTATCTCACCTGCTGGCCGTCCTGGTGAAACACGGTCGGTCGTTGACGGAGGGAACGGCTTCATCCATCAGAGGATACGACTTGATGAAGGTCAGCGTCTCGTCCGGGAACTGAACCGACGATTTGTAGTCCGAAGCCGGACCGTCGCCGGCGCAGGTTCCCGGCCTGGAGATGAAAAAAAAAACACGCATTTAATGAGGCGGGTTTAAGTCATCCTGAGTTTAGTTAAACCTGACGACCGGTCCAGGGTCTCACCTTGGTCGGGGAACCTGCTCGTCCGGTACCGGAGTCCAGGCCGAGTCGCTGGTCCGCTGCTCCTTGAACTTCCCGTTGAAGACTTTCTCGATGTCGTCCATATAGAAGGCGCAAACCGCTGAGCCGGGAATACTGCAGACACACGACAACGCCGAGTCAGCAGAACTAAAACCCGACTTTCAACGGGCTGCAAACGGGTCTGAGACGAGTTAAAGGACGCTCTGTCACGTCAGACCTGCGCTGAGTCAGCAAAACAAACCTAAAACAGCAAAAGGACGAGACTCCCAAAACTTTCAGATTAAAAAATCTTCAGTTCTTCTATAATCCGACAGTTTTGACTGTCGACACGCCGAGCGGCAACTAACGAGGTCACACTCCTGGAGGATTATGGGTACGAAGCAAAGACGGGAAAACGAGACAGAATGGAAAATGAGAGGAAGATGGAACAAAAAGAAAAAACCCAAAAAGAAGATTATCCACGTCTGGATCCTGTTTCATAATCTTTGACCCGAATCTGAGCAGGAACCTCAAATCCAGCATGAAAACTGAAGTCAAGTCTTTTTGTACGAGTAAATAAAATGTCCTCATTTCCCTGAAAGAAGTCTTGCCTTCATAAAAATGCCTTCATTCTCAAATGAAACTGACTTCATGCTTCAAAACACTTTTTTCACTGTGTTCATATGTTCAAAAATGTTGTCCCCAATTTTTTGTCACTTTCCATAAATAAAATGTCCTCACTGTCTAAAATAACATTTTACAAAATATGAACAATCAATTCAAAAACGTCCTTATTTTCTACAAAATGCCTTCACGTCCTGATAAAATGTTTCAAAGCACTTCAGTGTTCATATTTTAAAAATTGTTGTCGCCAACTTTGCAAAAAAATGTTTTACTTTCCAAATAAATTTCCTCGCTGTCCAAAATAGAACATTTTCCAAAATATGTCCAATCAATTAAAAGTAGAATAACTTTCCAAAGATGTTCTCACTTTCCCAAAAAACCCTGCTTTATTTATTAATGCCTTCACGTTCAAATAAAACCGACCTGCCGTGAAGGACTTGTTCACCCTTTTTAACTATTAACATTTTTCAGAATTTTTCCCACTTTTACAATAAAAGTCCAGATTTCTCAAGAGTCCAAAATTAAAAATAAAAACTTCTCCCATTTAAAAAGAAATCTTTACTTAAAAAAAAGAGAAAAAACTCCCCACATTTGAAAAATAATTTTAATACTTTCATTTTAGAAAAATAGTCTCACTTTCAAAGAGATTTTTCAAAATTCTGCTCACATTGAAACACAGAAGTTCACTTTCTACAAAAAAAAAAATCCCAAACTAAAAACAATTTTTTTTAAAACGTCCTTATTTTCCGAAAAAAGAGAGAAACTTTTTTGGCTGTCCTTTCTCTTTAGGTTGGACCCTCCGATCGGTCGACCTGAAGGCCCCTCCCCCCCGTGGCCCCGCCCCCACACCTGTTGGCCTGAGTGGTGAAGACTCCGACCACGGCGGGTCGCTGGTTGATCTGCAGCACGTTGGTGAGCGACTGGAGGACATCGAAGTAGAAGAAAGAGTCTCCGGGAACCGAACAGTTCAACCGAGCCTGAAAAACATACGAAGAGTTACGATACGTAAAAAAAACAGTTGGTCAGCGTGTTTTGTTTTTTTAAAACTGAAGTTAGCGTGACGTCACCTTTAAGAAGGAGGTCCAGTATCTGTCCAGGACTCGCGGAGATCCTCCGTTATCGTTCTTACAGACGCGCGCGACCCGAGAAAACACCACCTAGAGGCGGGAAGAGGTAAAGATACGATCACGCGGTTCGACATCGACCAATAAAAACGATAAAAACAGGCGTACCTTCCCGAGCGCCGTGTACTCCACCGCGATCTCGCTCAGGAAGAAGTACACGTAGTTTCCGTAGTCGATGGCGTGCAGGAAGTGAGGCTCTGCAGAGAGACAGAAGGATTTTCAAAGTAAGAGACCGCAGACATACTGGATCGTTGTGCTGAGGTCAGAGTGGAGTCGACGTCACCTCGGAGCCACTTGGAGTCGTACTTGACGGTCCGGAGAACCGGCCGGCCGTCACCGAGACTTCTGTAGATTACGGCGTCGCTGGCCAGAAAGTCCGTCATGGTGGCCGAGTAGAAATCTCCACCTGAGAAGTTCAAATAAAACATCGCAAATTTGAATGAATAATCGGGTCAAAATGAGAGGAAAACGTCAAAAATAAACCGATTTTGCTGAGCTGGACTTTTTTCTCGTCCGGCTTCTCTTTACAGTAAAATTACAAACTTATATTTAAATCAAACACGAATTGTCTCTTGTTGAAAATGAATCTCATTTTCTTTCTGGTTTTGTTAAATGCAGTTTGTTTTGATGCCGTACGAATGGGTCGTTGTTCCGTTTATTATTCATAAAGCTTCAAAAAACAACCTGCAGGGTTTTTATTTGTTAATCTTTTATAGGTTTTTCTCCTTTTTTTAAATAAACCTGTTTTTGATCTGTGCATGAAAAAATAGCAAAAAAAGAAATAAATCCCGCGTCTCGTTTCAGGAGATTAAAGCCGACTCACCTGCGAACAGGCCGACGTTGGACTGACCGGACTCGAAGGGACAGCGAGCCTGACCGACCACCTCCTCCCCGACCTGCTCCAGCGATGTCATCTGGGGAAGATTTAAAAAGAAGAAATAACAGTTGTGAACCTGAAACTTCACGTTTGATCATTTTGTGCAGTTTTGTGTTAAAAACGACGCGTCAGCAGAAACGACTGCTAATCAGCCGGAGTCAGTCGGAGTTCACGTCAACGCGCCGACTAATAATAAAACGGCTGATCTGCTGACTCGTCGTCTTCATCCTGACGGCGCTGACAGCTCAGATCAGCAAATTAAAAACTCATCCTGACCTGCTGGATGTTTTATTTTCTCTTTGAACGCAGCAGGAAACAGAAGCTTCGATCAGAGAACAGAGTCGGGTTTTAATTCATCTCATCGTGAAACAGGAACCTGAAAACATGTTCGTCTTTCTGTCCTCGTCTCCTCAAACAGAAAACAAATGAAATCAAACATCTGACGGCTGACAGGAACATCGTCTCGCCGAACTTTTCAGAATCAAAAGCTCTTGAAGGACGCGATGGATCTCAGACTTACTGAGATCTCAAATAAAAGGAACTAAACTGTGTTTTTTACTGAAAGTATTTTGCGTCACCGATATCAGCTGCAAATCGCTGAATTTAAACGAGGTGTTTGACTGATTTAAAGTGATTCCAGCAATGAGAAAACAGAACGACCGCAAAAGCAAAAGGAAATCTGATCACACTGAAATGAAGAAATATCAAAATTACAAGAACAAAACGCTTAATATTAGGAAGTCGATGCTGTGGGAAAATCAAAAGGCTTAATAATAAAATGTCTAATAAAAACGGAGGAGATCTTCTAACATACGGCGATCAGCAGGTTCACATCTTTGTGGGAACCTGATGAAGCTCCTGTGAACATTAACCAACCGCTACCATGCTAGCCAGCTAGCGACGTTCATTCATAAAAATAAATCAACTTAGCCCGAGTAAAAAGAGGTTTTATGACTTCGTGTAATTCTTTTATTCAAGTGAGACAACAACTGCACAGAAGTTGTGTTTCTTTCTTTTTCCATTTGTTTTCTGCAGCGTTTCTTATTTCAGCCTCCAAACTTCAATCATCAACAACAACGTCGCAGCAGTTCGACCAAAGCAGTCCAAACCTCAGGCTGATTATCAGTCAACCTGCAGGAGTGTTTAAAAAGCCCTAAAAAATGACTTCCTGTTCTTTAAAACAAGTCTGAGCTGATTTTATTTTCTGCTATCAATCATGAAATGAGAGCAGCGTCTGTGGTTTTCTTTCTGCGTTATCTTCCATCACATCCAGAAAACAAAGAGTCTCTTCGTCTCCAGGTAAACGTCTCATTGTTTTGGTTTTTTCCCGCCGCCCGAGGTTTCAAAGCTGCTGCTAAACGGGGTCGTCGGCTGTCAATCAAACTTCCAGCATGACAAAAAAAAGGAGCTTGGCTCCTGATTGACAGCTGAGATGTTGTTTGTTTGGTGGAGGTGTTATGTTTAGTGTGACGAATAATAAATACGCGATTACACTCACTGAAATTACTTGTTTCTGTATCGTAGACTATAAAAGAGTTCGTAGCTTCAGGTCTGTAAAATGGTTCTGATCCAGAAGTGTCTTCAGCTGCAATACCAGCGAGTGCCACTAGAGGTCGGCTCCAAAAAGCCTCCGGCTCCATAGACTCCCATTCAACTTCTCTCATCAAATCCAAAGTGAACAAGAGACGTTTTTTGTAGCTCTCAGTATGATACACGTGTCCACCAAATTTTGTGCATGTAGGTGAAAGTAGGAACTGCAGTTTAGGGGGCACTAGCGAGCCATTTGGCCAGGGCCATCTGCAAAACCACAAAAATATGTAATTTATCCATGTACGAATTTATCTGTATGAATTTATCTATGTACGAATTTATCTAAGTATGAATTTATCTAAGTATGAATTTATCTCTATGAATTTATCTCAGTACGAATTTATCTCAGTATGAATTTATCTCAGTATGAATTTATCTCTATGAATTTATCTCAGTACGAATTTATCTCAGTATGAATTTATCTATGTATGAATTTATCTATGTACGAATTTATCTCAGTATGAATTTATCTATGTATGAATTTATCTATGTACGAATTTATCTCAGTATGAATTTATCTATGTACGAATTTATCTAAGTATGAATTTATCTATGTATGAATTTATCTATGTACGAATTTATATCAGTATGAATTTATCTAAGTACGAATTTATCTAAGTATGAATTTATCTCAGTATGAATTTATCTATGTAAGAATTTATCTCAGTATGAATTTATCTAAGTATGAATTTATCTCAGTATGAATTTACCTATGTACGAATTTATCTCAGTATGAATTTATCTCAGTACGAATTTATCTCAGTATGAATTTATCTATGTACGAATTTATCTAAGTACGAATTTATCTCAGTACGAATTTATCTCAGTATGAATTTATCTATGTATGAATTTATCTAAGTACGAATTTATCTAAATATGAATTTATCTATGTACGAATTTATCTCAGTATGAATTTATCTAAGTATGAATTTATCTCAGTATGAATTTATCTCAGTACGAATTTATCTCTACGAATTTATCTAAGTATGAATTTATCTCTACGAATTTATCTCAGTATGAATTTATCTCTACAAATTTATCTAAGTATGAATTTATCTCTATGAATTTATCTATGTACGAATTTATCTCAGTATGAATTTATCTATGTATGAATTTATCTCAGTATGAATTTATCTACGTACGAATTTATCTAAGTATGAATTTATCTAAGTATGAATTTATCTATGTATGAATTTATCTATGTACGAATTTATCTCAGTATGAATTTATCTAAGTACGAATTTATCTAAGTATGAATTTATCTATGTATGAATTTATCTATGTATGAATTTATCTATGTACGAATTTATCTCAGTATGAATTTATCTAAGTATGAATTTATCTCAGTATGAATTTATCTCTATGAATTTATCTATGTATGAATTTATCTCAGTATGAATTTATCTACGTACGAATTTATCTAAGTATGAATTTATCTATGTATGAATTTATCTATGTACGAATTTATCTCAGTATGAATTTATCTAAGTACGAATTTATCTATGTATGAATTTATCTAAGTATGAATTTATCTATGTATGAATTTATCTCAGTATGAATTTATCTCAGTATGAATTTATCTATGTACGAATTTATCTCAGTATGAATTTATCTAAGTATGAATTTATCTCAGTATGAATTTATCTCAGTATGAATTTATCTATGTATGAATTTATCTAAGTATGAATTTATCTATGTATGAATTTATCTATGTACGAATTTATCTCAGTATGAATTTATCTAAGTACGAATTTATCTATGTATGAATTTATCTAAGTATGAATTTATCTATGTATGAATTTATCTCAGTATGAATTTATCTCAGTATGAATTTATCTATGTACGAATTTATCTCAGTATGAATTTATCTAAGTACGAATTTATCTCAGTATGAATTTATCTCAGTATGAATTTATCTAAGTATGAATTTATCTCAGTATGAATTTACCTATGTACGAATTTATCTCAGTATGAATTTATCTCAGTATGAATTTATCTCAGTATGAATTTATCTATGTACGAATTTATCTCAGTATGAATTTATCTAAGTATGAATTTATCTCAGTATGAATTTATCTCAGTATGAATTTATCTAAGTATGAATTTATCTCAGTATGAATTTATCTCAGTATGAATTTATCTAAGTATGAATTTATCTATGTACGAATTTATCTCTATGAATTTATCTATGTATGAATTTATCTAAGTATGAATTTATCTAAGTATGAATTTATCTAAGTATGAATTTCTGAGGGAGCTGCAGACTAGAAAGCATCAATACGTAATAAACGAGCTGGAAGAAGTCTACACATGAAAACCACCAGCAGGTTTCTTTAAATCCTCTGATTCTACAGGAAATTAACACACGATGCAATATACAGATGGCCTGTAGGGGGCGGTGAGGACCAGCAGAACTAAACTGGAATCAAGCCTGAGACTGTTACGGTTAAGTTTATTGTTTACATCATGTTCTAATGAAATCTTTGTTTCTCTGGTTGCGCCCTCTAGTGGAGTCCTCCGGTAACACTGAGTACAGAGAAAAGTACATGAGCAATAACGTTCACGACGCTAACGCTAACCGAGGACTCGTACTGTCGTTCCGAACCTCGGAAACGTTCACCTTGTAGTTGCGGCAGGTCGGGTTGAAGGCGTTGGTCCCGCAGGCGAACAGCGTCTCGTCGTTTCGGGGAACCAGAACTTTGACGTAGTTGTAGCACTCGTCCTGAAAACACAAACAGACGGGATATAAACAAATCTCATCTTTACGAAGATAAAACTGTCAGTGAACGCAGCAGCAGGCAGTAAAACGTGGGAGGAAGAGGAACGCACGCTGTTCTTCCCTCGGACTGTGCACTTGCTGACGTCTTTGGATTTCCACGTCAGCTTCTGAAACGACAGGAAGAGGAACGTTATCGACGATGACGAAGATGAAGAGTCGGACATGCTTGCTGAAACAGCTGGGGAGGAGGGGGGGGGGGGGCTGGACCTGAAGACGGGCTGTTTACTCTGAGTGGAGCTTCAAAGCCAATCAGACAACAGCGACATGCCGTCTGATGGTTGTTTACACCTCTGAGAGCGTGTTTGTTTATCAGCGTTGTGTTTGTCCCAAAATAAATAAATAAATAAACAACAATCAGGATGAGACGTCGCAGTTCAACTAAATGATCCGAACTCACAGGAAACTTCAGAGCTCTCAGCGGCGTCTCGGTAACAGACGGATGCTCGTTGTCCTGGAGATCAACTCGGTGATGACAGCTCGGTCGTCTCCGTGGCAACCGAGCAGCCTCCAGATTTGATTAAAACCTCCGGAGGAGAAACGGATCTCGAGTTAAAGGAGCTCCTTCACAGCTGCTTTGACTTCTCCCCCTCGCTGCAGTGATGTCACCGATGACATCACTGCATTCATTTTTCTATATACAAATTTATTTATGTAAGAATTTTTTGGTACGAATTCATCTATATAATTCATCTCTATAATTCATCTATGTAATTCATCTCTATAATTCATCTATATAATTCATCTATGTAATTCATCTATATAATTCAACTATTTTGGTCATCTGTGTAATTTATCTAAATAATTCATCTATGTAATTCATCTATGTAATTCATCTATATAATTCATCTATATAATTCATCTATGTAATTCTTCTATGTAATTCATCTATATAATTCATCTATATAATTCATCTATGTAATTCATCTCTATAATTCAACTATTTTGGTCATCTGTGTAATTTATCTAAATAATTCATCTATGTAATTCATCTATATAATTCATCTATGCAATTCTTCTATGTAATTCATCTATGTAATTCTTCTATATAATTCATCTATGTAATTCTTCTATGTAATGCATCTATATAATTCATCTATGTAATTCTTCTATGTAATTCATCTATGTAATTCTTCTATGTAATTCATCTATATAATTCATCTATGTAATTCTTCTATGTAATTCATCTATGTAATTCTTCTATATAATTCATCTATATAATTCAACTATTTTGGTCATCTGTGTAATTTATCTAAATAATTCATCTATGTAATTCTTCTATGTAATTCATCTATATAATTCATCTATATAATTCAACTATTTTGGTCATCTGTGTAATTTATCTAAATAATTCATCTATATAATTCATCTATGTAATTCTTCTATGTAATTCTTCTATGTAATTCATCTATGTAATTCTTCTATGTAATTCATCTATATAATTCATCTATATAATTCAACTATTTTGGTCATCTGTGTAATTTATCTAAATAATTCATCTATGTAATTCATCTATTTCTTTACAATAAGTCTATAAATAGCGACGGAGATCCGGCAGGATGTGATGCAGAGCTTCCGGTCAGTTCAACAACAATGAGAGTAACAGCTCACATCAAAGAGCTGCGGGCGCCCTGCCGTCCCACAATGCACCGGGAGGCCCCCATTACTGTCAGTGGCCACCTGGTAACCTTTTTCCCTTTGAAGAGGCGGATCAAAGGAAACGTGTCTTTGTGCCGCAGTGCATTTGTTCTGCCGGCTCTCATGGTCACTGCTTCTGTGGAGCAGGAAGTAAAAAAAAGCTTCTTCCTTGTGGTGCTGAGGGGCGGAGCTTCTGAATCCCAGGTATCGGCCTGTATTCAACACCTTCTGGTCCATTAGTAACAAAACAGTTACTCAGGAACGGATATTTACAGTTTATTTCAACTTCTATGTCTCCGACACGTTTCTGAGCAGCTCGCTGAAGGTTTGAACAAAATACCGATTCAGCATTTTTTATTTATTTATTTTCTAACGTGTCCGAGTGAAAGACTATCTGCTGCACTCAGTGTTAGCGGAGGTTTAAGCTCCGCCCACAGGGAGACACGCAGAGATCAGAGGACACAAACACAGCAGAGACCCTCAGCTGGAAACAAACGATGCTCAGAAATGAGGTCAAATAACATAAATAACAAAATAAACAGTTTACGGTGTATAAATATAAATATATACATATATATATATACATACATAATATTTATAGATAATATTCTCACCAGCTGCGGGACGAAGTCGTCCGAAGCCGTCGTCAGATTGACAGCGAACACGTGGTCTCTGAGGACATGAAAGCAGAGTCAGTGAACGCCTCGTTATTAATGTACGTGTCTGATTCATC
>NW_027185394.1:578122-580622 GCF_022577435.1 Embiotoca jacksoni | reverse complement strand
AACATCATTTGTGGACGCAGCGATGAATTGTGTTCACAGACGATGGTTTTCACAAGTGTTCCTGAGCCCATGCAGTGATTTCCACTCCAGAATAGTGTGTTTTTAATGCAGTGCTGCCTGAGGGCCCGAAGATCACCACCATCCAATATTGGTTTCCAGCCTTGTCCCTTGCGTTGGAATCAGGAATCAGCCAAAAGAGTCGGAAAAGATCACAATATCGGAAACAAATCGATTATCGTTCGGCAGCTTATTGTGATGTTTCGTAACATTTTATTACTGAACCTCCTTTTTAAGATTCTCTTTTGTGTTTTTAGTGCAAAAAATCAGACGTGTAGCCGATAAATGTGGAGGACAAAAAGGAACAATGAATTTTGAAGGAGGTAAATATAAAGAAAACAAAAAAGAAAGCACTCAATAACGCTCAGCGGTGTTTTACCTCAAATGACCTCTGAACGACCTCATCACCGACATGTCATTTAAACTGAACAGCATTTAAAAAAAAAAAAAAAAGGAAGGCCGACGGTACTCACCGAGTAAAAACGTGTCTGTGACGGACAGGTGGAGCCTGCGACCTGCTCAGGTGACAGCAGTAATGTAAACAGGAAGTCAGGAGGCGGGGGTGGGGGGTGGGTGGGGGTGGACCCCCTCAGACGTCCTGCAACAACACGAGATACAAAATTAAGATTTATAATAGAATTACACACTTTTAATTATAATACATAAAGAGCAGTTTATTGACATTTTGCAGCTTGAAGGAGTTCAGAGATGTTTTTTCTGAAACATGAAAAGATCTGAAGAATCTTTAAATCAGCGCACGAGTTTCTTCTGTTTACTTATTTTGCTTTTTAAAGTGGGTTTCGGGCTCTCTGATATTTTTCGGATTGAATATGTTGTTTTTGATCCGGCTGAGTTTATTTGAAATGTTTCACACTGCTGAGAAAACAACACTTTCTACAAAAGCTCTTCTTTTTTTTTTCAACATTAAAGGTCCATATTTTGATATTTTCGCCGGTGTTTTATTTTCAGTCTTGATCTTCATCAGAAGATTTCTTTTTTTTTAGTTTTAAGAATGAAAAATCATAATGCAGTTTGCCATCTCCTCCCTGCAGCTCTACAACAACAGGCCGCTTTGGTGTCTGTCTCTTTAAGACTGATTGATATCAGCGATCCTCTCTTCTGATTGGTCGACTCTTTTCTGACTGAACAATCACAGGTTTTTCTTAGGTTTTGTAGCTTGTCAGCTTCACGACAAAACGATCGCTCTGTGTTGTTTGTCTTTGTAAAAAGGATGTATGACATCACGGTGAGCCTGTGACATCACAAACTCACAGGAAGTCCAAACCGCACAGTTGCTGAATACAAGCTGTTTTTAAAGTCTGTAACGTGTCGATCTGCTTTATAATCAAACAGAAATGGATCAGAATTGAATTGGTGTTGGACCTTTAATAAAAGTTCTCACATTAAAATTCGAGCAGATGTTGAAGCACTTTTTGGGGAGTTAATTAACTCTAAAAGTTTTGGTTTAAATAAAAAAAATAGAAGAAAATGTTATAAATGTTGACAAAGAATCAGAAACCAACTTTTGATACCTTAAGGAGAATTTTTGTCATTTAGTTTTTTTCTTTGAATCTAAAAATTTCATAAAACGACCTTTAAAACAGGAAACGGTTTCACCGTCTCTGAGGAGGACTTCCTGTGAAAATCATTACAAAATAAAACGTTTTTGGTCCACATTTTTTTTTCCAAATCAAACTGATTTAATTTTGAAGTCAAAGTCTCCTTACAGATGCACGAATATTCCTGGTTTATTCTGAAGGAAAAAACACGTCCAAACCGATCAAACGATCCAAGAGTTGAAGGAGCAGATTTTAAAGGGCTCTTCTGTGTAACAACATCCGGACGCACCCATGACGGTAAAAAGGAGACGCTGCTTCTTGTTGGCGCTCAGCTCCTCTTCTCCGTGGAGGTAATTGGATTCGTTCACCTGGAGGTCCAGAGAGCGAGTCTCCGGAGGATCCGGAGCGGTTCCGGTGGCCCGAGTCCAGATCGAAGGAAATCTAAGCAGCTGAAACGGATCGGTAACGCCAGTTTCAGTAGCGGAGAATCTCTCCCCGAAATTCCTCCCAGCTGTTTGGTTTGGATTCATTTGAGCAGCAATTCTGCTCCTTTAAATCAAACCCGCCTCTTAACGAGGCTCAGCTCGTTAGCGAGGATGTTTCTCATGAGCTAACCTTTCCTAACGAGCTAATGGAACCATTAGAAACGAGCGGTGTCCAATTAGAGTCGACCTCCCGGACGAGGTCACGCAGAGGAGGATCATGGGAGAATGTCGAGCAGCAGTGGAGAGACGGTTCCGAGTTTCCACTGCATGTTTTTCTGAAAGGTTTCCCTGCTCTGACTTCAAAGGGGCGGGTCTAAAAAATGGGGCGGCACGGTGGTGCAGTGGTTAGCATTGTCGCCTCACAGCAAAAAGGTTCCGGGTTCGAATCCGGTCCTGGGC
>NW_027185394.1:574451-578022 GCF_022577435.1 Embiotoca jacksoni | reverse complement strand
CACACACACACACACACAGCTCTGTCACTTTGACCCAAAATGGGGGAAAAAACAGATAAAGAAATGCAGACGTTTCCCTTGAATTCAACCGTTTCCAAACCATTTGGGACGTTGTTTAAAATGTAAATAAAAACAGAACGTGATGATTTTGTAAATCACATAAACTCACATTTAATTAAAAATAAACCAAAGACAATATATCAAATGTTGAAACTGAGGAAGTTCAAGGGACAAGGCTGGAAACCAATATTGGATGGTGGTGATCTTCGGGCCCTCAGGCAGCACTGCATTAAAAACACACTATTCTGGAGTGGAAATCACTGCATGGGCTCAGGAACAGGTTGAGCCCCTTACCGTATTACAGCTGACTAATAATAATGCCCCCCCCCCCTCTCCGGCTGATGATGCAACATCGATTATTAACAAACAAGAGCGACGGAGCGGAAAACTTTTATCTGACCAAAGATTTATCTGTGACTTTTAATGAGATTTTTCTGACCGCAGGAGGAAAAAAAAAACTCGTGCGTGAAGGAGGAAGAGAAAGAGGAGGAGGAGGAGGAGGAAGAGGAAGCTTCGGGGTCCACTTAAGCTAATTAACGGATCTTCGTGCTCGTGTTCGTGCACGTTGTGTTTTAAGGGCTTAAAGTCTTCATCCATTAGACAAATGAGAGGGCAGGAGGGAGGCTTCAAGTGGAAGACTAATGGATGGATGGACACACACACACACACACACACACACACACACACACACACACACTAATGGCTACAAAGAGTAATCAGTCTTGTGGACCGATCAGGATTTTTTTTTTTATAAACACACAATCTCTCACTCTGAGGCTACAAAACACACTGATTGAATTAGTGCAGAGCTCGAACTACAGCCGGAGTGGGGGGAGTGGGGGGGGTAATGGGAGGGAACGCTGTGGCACAAACAGCTGAGCAGGTGATTCAGTTTTTTGAGTGAAAGCGAGAGCTTCAGTTTGATATCACACACCACACACACACACCACACACACACACCACACATACACACCACACACACACACACACACACCACACATACACCACACACACACACACACACACACACACACACACCACACACACACACCACACATACACACACACACACACACACACCACACACACACACACACACACACACACACACACACACACACACACCACACATACACACCACACACACACACACACACACACACCACACATACACACCACACACACACACCACACACCACACATACACACCACACATACACACACACACACACACACACACACACACACACACACACCACACACACACACACATACACACCACACATACACACCACACACACACACATACACACCACACACATACACACCACACACACACACCACACATACACACCACACACATACACACCACACACACACAGGTTTAAATCTTCATGGATAAACTTCATTTGACGTATTTCAGCTGCGGGAAGTCAAAGTTTCTTTCACTTCATCTGCAGCAAAAACTAAAATTAAAAGAAACCCGACCGACTTTGTCTTTTTTTTTTTTTTACTGCAGTAAAAACGAGCTCTGGAGTTCCTCAGGGATTGACTCTGGGTCCTCCTGTCTTCTACTGGTATTATAAAAATATCCACCACCATGGTTTCCTGTCATATAAATATATATAAACACAAATACATATAAATATATATAAATACATATCTTATTGCAACAGGAAGCCAATAGAAACTAGGTTCTTCTGTTTTTAAGTGTAAAAACTGCGTCGTGTTGATTTGGATCTTCTCCGTTGTTGGAAACTCGACGTCTGTTTGACTTCAGCTCCTCCTGAATTCTTTGCTTCCTAATCGCCGCCGTATGAAGATCAGTCTGATCTGCTCTGCCGGCGGCCCGTAAGCTCGTCCATGATATGTTTATGGAAATGATAATCAGATTGATTCTGCTGGATTAGAACCCGTCCGGTTCCCCTCAGACTGGAGATTAAACGGCAGTCTGAGCTTCTCCATGGGATTTAAACCTGGACGGATATCTGACTCCGATCAGCTGGTTTTTCTAACTTCCCACAATCCTCTGCTGTGAACACGTGGAAGTATCCGATGTTTTAAATCCTGTGAAACATTCGAGGTGTTTTCTGTCTGCTGGAACGAGCCGGAGACGTAATAATCCGTAAAGCGCTGATCTACGAGCGTTATCGTAGTTTTTCTGCTTCGAATGCTTGAATAATTCGGGATCAGATGAGATTTCATTTTCAATATAATTCAATAACTTCATTTATCTGATTCTTCGTCTCGTTTTTGGTCCGTTTCGTCTGCCCCAGTTTTTAATTTTAAATTATTTCACAAAGACCTGATCTGAAATGTCAGCATCAATTTCTCAGTAACGACACCTCAGATCAGAAGTTTGACAGGAAACAGATGTTTTTTTATCAGTTGATCGTCACCTGATGAAGACGATGAAGACGATGACATCGTTCTTATTTTCAGGGTGATTTCACTTCCTTCAATTTTCAGCTCATATCTTGATCATTGTTGGAGCTAAACATTCATGTTACGTCGTGTTTTTCCAGATATTTCATCCTTTTATTTGATAACACATTTTTTTTTAAATCAGAAAAATAAATCATCTTATGAAATTGTTCTGTTTTTCCATGTATCGCAACATAAACTGTTGTCAGCAGAGATTTATTTAATCTGTTGATATCTGAACCGTGTTTGCGTGACTGAGCAGTTTAAAGAAAAGCGGTGGGTAGTTTTCTTTGTAGCTGCGCGGTCATGCGAGCTGCATGCGCTTCTCAGCGGGCGGTCAAAACTCAACACGACGGAAACGCTCACAACCCTCCAGTTCATCTTTTATGAAACACAAACTCTGAACGAGGAGTTCTACACCGCCACTCTGCATCACCTGGATCAACGCCGCGTTCCTATTGGTCAAGGGAGAGGAGGAGCGCTTGTTTTGATGCGCTTTAACAGGAATAATTGTGCATCCCTGATTCTCTGCCTTTGTTAAAACTGCAACTTCAAACTTTCCAAAGTTTTATGTTACATAACAGAATTATTGAATTTTCTCTGGAAGGAAGACGATAAATTCACCCGACGTCTGTCGCAATTAAAGAAGTACAAGATATAAAATGTAACTGCAACATTTCTGGTTTTGATTTCAGGTCGTTCAGACACGTAAAGCTGTTTTATAAAAGCACACGCGTGGATTTCATGTTGAATTAATCCAAAATGAGACAAAAACATCAGTGAGAACGTCCTCGACCATCCAGCAGGACGTCTCCGTCGTCTCTTTGACAAAATGAGAACACAGAATCGGTCCGCCGCCTCCAGAGTCCGTTTAAACACCTTCAGGTAATCATGTTCGGTTTCACTCCCACATGTGACACGTCTCTCCGAGTCGGGAGTTTCTGCTCGGCTCCGGTTTTCTGGGGCAGACGGGAAAACTTTGGCCGACTCCGAATGTAGGACACGTTCAGAAAACGCAGATGAATAATACCTGCTCCAAGTGGGCCACCTCCAAGACCGCCTGACCAATCAGAGGCCAGAAGCGCCT
>NW_027185394.1:529451-564451 GCF_022577435.1 Embiotoca jacksoni | reverse complement strand
TAACTTTAACGTTGAAGAAGAAGCTGAAGAATCTGGACGCTTTGTCTTCGTCCTGCTGCCAGAAGTCTGTCTCTGAGGGTTCGGTGTCCAGAGGACAGGAAGTATGGACCTGTCAGAGACAGAGATGGATCCTGATTGGGTCCCAACGCCCCCACCCTCCCCCCCTCCCCACCACCATCCTCAGATCACCACATGTAAAGGTCAGACAGATGAAATCCTCTCAGAGCTGCAGGACACAAGGAGACACCAGCTGCTTCAAAGAAACTATCTGTCTTCATCTCACAGGCACAATTTACCCTGACACCTCTGAGGAGGAGGAGGAGGAGGAGGAGGAGGAAGTGGAAGATGAAGAGGAGGATGAAGTGGAAGAGGAAGAGGAAGAGAGAGGAGGAGGAAGAGGAGGAAGTGGAAGAGGAAGAGAGAGGAAGAGGAGGAGGAGAAGGAGGAGGAAGAGAGAGGAGGAGGAGAAAGGTCTGTTCAGGGAAGCAGAACGGGTACAAAAGCAGGACAAGAGAGAAAAAGGAGAAAAGTCGGGATGGATGTCTGAGTGTGTGCACGAGCAGACAGGCGGAACGTAACACACACACACACACACACACACACACACACACACACACACACACACACACACACACACACACACACACACACACACACACACACACACACACACAGGTCACCTCAAAGCTGCAGATACATGTTTTTAATACACCTGTGTGTGTGTGTGTGTGTGTGTGTGTGTGTGTGTGTGTGTGTGTGTGTGTGTGTGTGTGTGTGTGTGTGTGTGTGTGTGTGTGTGTGTGTGTATCATCATGATCATTCAAAACCTCGGCCACGAGATCAGAAAAAAACAAAACTCTCATCCATCAATTTCTCAAGAGTGGATGAATGTGATTTAAAGATAATTAAAGCTCTTATTTTGAAGGCAGATTTATTCTTTGTTTCTATATTAAAATATTAAATCTCCTGCTGATATGAAGCCCAGAGAACAATAGAAATATAAACTTAAATAATAAAATCCTCCCTCACACTCGACGGTGTTTCGTTCTAGAAACTGATTAATTTACTGGAAGAGGAAATGAAAAGTTGTTCTCTCACCTCCTACGACCAGAAAAACACTTTCACACACTCACAACAGGAAGTGGAACAGCCGTCTTCACATGACGCTAAATATGGACGGACAGGAAGTAGGACGACAGGAAGTAGGACATTTCAAGAATGACTGTGACCTCTGACCTTTCTATTCATATCATTCTATTCATGATACAGACTCAGAGGAAACACAGTTACTGGGTGACCTCGTGTGACCTCGTGTGACCTCGTGTGACCTCGAAACATCAGCGAACGTCCTCTGAATGTCGGCGCTGATGGATCTTTAATGATGTAAATCTGAGACCCGTTCAGCTGCTTCTTCTTCTTCTTCTAACATCATCTCTTTTATTATAATTTGGATGTCTGATGACAGTCGGCAAGTTTATCACTGATATCAAAAGAGGAATTACAAAGCTAGTCGTAAATTTGAAACAAGGGCTCTTGTTCAAAACAACAGTTTGTAATTAAAAGAAAGGCTTTAAATTTGAAACGAGAGCGTTGAATTGAAAAGGAAGGCTTTTATTTTGAAAAGATGGCTTTTAATTTGAAACAACTTCTGTTAATTTGAAACAAAGGCTTTAAATTCTAAACAAAGGCTTTTAATTTGAAATGAGGTTTTTTTTTAGTTTGAAATAAGGGTTTTTAATTTGAAGGACTCAAACTCAAAACTGTTTGGGGCTGTTTGATTGACAGGCCTGGAATGCGGGCGGGTTTCAGTGGGCGGGGCTTACTGTCCTCTGGTTCTCAGTCAGATCTTCTTTTACGTCATAATTTCAAGTGTTTAAGTCGTAACTTTGACGTTTCTCTCTTGATCTGAGCGTTGAGCCGCTGGAAGGAAATTGTTTCAGGCTTTCATGAGGTTTGAGTCTTTTTAAGACGAACCAATCGACCCTGAAGTGTCAGTCTCAGCCTTTTTCATTTCCATCCTTTAAACTGTCCAAAACAAACAAATCAGCAGGAAGTTTTACATCCTCATAAAACAACATTAAAGCCTCGAACTGACGGTGGTCGAACGAGAAGCAGAGAATAAACAGATTAATTAATTTATCATTTTGGTTCACGCAATAAAAAGTTTGAGCTTTTATCTCATAATTCAATACATTTTCATCTCAGTTTTAATCTCCTAAATTTCAGTTTTGTTTTACAAAATGTGGATAAATTTTATGAGTCCGAATTTTAGAATTTTTATATTTTAATCCTGGCTGACCAAAAGGCACGATACAAAAATACACCAAGGTAGAACCGTCATTCAAACGGAAAACTGTATTAGAAGATTTGAAATTTGCTCAACAGCAGGAAGTTTAGAAAAATTAAAATGTCAAAACAAAACCTCGTCATTTATCTCAGACTTTAGAGTTTTTAAATCACAATTCTGACTTTTTTCGCTCTTTTTCTTTGTGAAATTGAGCTGCAGCCGGAGAATACGTGTTTAATTTATGATAATTTCTCCTTTATGCAGGTTTCGTTTACACGTTCAGATCCTGATCGATCAGGTGATCACACGTATTGATCAGTTTCAGGTTTACAACACGTTCATATCCATATTTTTTAACGTTACATTCGTCGCCGGCAACAGAAAATCTGAATAATGTGGCTTCATGGTTTTTCTCTCTGCAGCAAACACGTTAAAATCAGGTCAGAAAACATCTATACAACACACACACACACATACACACACACACACACACACACACACACACACACACACACACACACACACACACACTGACCTCTGTCTCTCTATGAAGCTTTTCTTCCTGCTTTATTGATCAACTTCTGGCAGCAACACAACACACACCTCCCTCTCTGCAGGGGTGTGTGTGTGTGTGTGTGTGTGTGTGTGTGTGTGTGTGTGTGTGTGTGTGCGTGTGTTAGCCTACAGCCATTAAAGCAGCAGAAGAAAAAACTAGCATTTAAATATTCTTTTTTATTTTTTTTTTTAAGTTTGATGTGAACAAAGTTTTTCTGAAAAACACTCAGCTTGTAAACGGTGTTTATCTGAATTAGTGAGGACATTAAGCTCACGAAAGCGTGGTGTGTGTGTGTGTGTGTGTGTGTGTGTGTGTGTGTGTGTGTGTGTGAGTGTGTGTGTGTGTGTGTTTGTGAGTGTGTGTGTGTGTGTGTGTGTGTTTGTGTTTGTGTTTGTGAGTGTGTGCTTGGCAGGCGGCCATGTTGGAAGGTGTCGATACGAGCCGAGAGAGACAAAAGAAGATGATTCGACAATTAACTCGTTCACGCACACACAGCAGAGCGATGGTGGAAGACACGAGGTCATCTCTTTCTCTTTCTGTTTCTACTCTGTCAATCAAACTTCACTTTATCTTCAACCGGAAAATAGTTAATAAATTAAACCTCATTTCACCGTGAGAAATGGATCCAAGCTCATGGCGACCTTGACCTTTGACCTTTGACCAAAATGGTACCAGCTCATCTTTCAGTCAAACTGACCTTTTGCGCCAAATTTTAAAGAAATCCTCTCCAGGTGTTCCCAGAAAATACAGCATTCACAAGCACGGGAGCAACAGGAGGTGATGGTGGCCTTGACCTTTGACCTTTGGCCACCAAAATCGCATCAGGTCATCGTCGGTATCAAGTGAATGTTTGTGCCAAGTTTCAACAAATTCCCTCAAGGCGTTCTTGATATATCGCGTTCACCAGAATGGGACGGTCAGATGAGGCGGACGTGAGGTCGCAGTGACCTTGAACTTTGACCTTTGACCACCAAACTCAAATCAGTTCATCCTTCAGGTCGACATCCAGGCGTTCCTGAGACATCATGTTCATGTGGATGGAAGAAATTGACCTTGAACTTTGACCTTGGCCCCCCAAAATCAAAACCATCCATCTTTGGTATCAAGTGAATGATTTCCCCAAGTTTGAACTAATTCCATCGACGGACGACAGTTCAGAAGCTGCCTGAGAATCTGTCCGTTTTTAGGTTTCCTTCCGTTCCACAGCGATCCAGTGATGTTGGTCTGAACTCCCATGATGCACTGCAGACAGGAAGTGCTCACACACAATTCTGCTGCTGTTTCAGAGTGAGCTGCTTCACTGTGAAACCTGAAGCGAGATGTTGAGTGTTCATGTGCGAGTCCGACGTTACAAACAAAAACACGCCGTCCAATCAGGACGAAGCAGAGGGACACATCTGTCCTCCCCTCACTTCCTCACTTTGTCTTCCCACTTCCTCTCCTCACTTCCGCACTTCCTCACTTCCTCTCCTCACTTCTTCTTCTCACTTCCTCTCCTCACTTCCTTACTTCCTCACTTCGTGTTCTCACTTCCTCACTTCGTGTTCTCACTTCCTCTCCTTCACCTCCTCACTTCCCCTCCTGACTTCCTCTTCCCACCTCCTCACTTCCTCCTCTAATTTCCTCACTTCCTCTCCTCACTTCCTCTAATTGTTTCCTACATCCAACAGACTCTCAGACAGGAAATAAAAACCAGCTGCATCCTCAACAAAAGGTTTAATATTCACATTCTCTCTCTCACACACACACACACACACACACACACACACACACACACACACACACACACACACACACACACACACGCAGATGATGAGAACAATAACGGTTGATGACAAACGGCAGTTCAAAGGCTTCTTCCTACAATAACATTATTCTCTGGTCTTCTGAATGTAACATCTTCAGGGTTCGTCTGACTCGTCAATAGAAGAAGAAGAAGAAGAAGAAGAAGAAGAAGAAGAAGAAACCTCAAACACTGACTGAAATCTTTCTGTAAGTTTCAAACAGATCAATAGAAATGATCGTTAAGCCGATCAGCTGTGATCAGGTGATGATGTCATCACAGTGACAGGCTGAGGAAGAGCTACAGGGATCTTACTCACTTTAATGATCAATCAGAATCCAGGTTGAAGTTTCACAGGAACCAAACTCCATTCAGAAAACGGAGGATTTTAGAGCTCCAGCCAAAAGACAGTAAAAGCAGCTGCTGTGGTTCCTCTGAGCGATCAGCTGACTGATTAGTCAATAAAGATAATCAGAACTGATCGTCTTTTATATGATCGTTATGTTTTTATGTTTCGACCTCCATCATACGCTCATAAACTTTTACATCAGGATACTACGAACAGGTTTACCCTCCGAACGGGGACGTTAACCTGGGACACTTAAACCGGGCCGGACCAGAACCAACTCTGTCAGCAACAACTGGAAACCATGATGACAACTTCCTGATGACATCACAGTGACATCATTTCAACAGGAACTGAAGAAGACACAAAGATCTTATTATTGATTACAGATTTGAATTTAACCCGGAGTTCAAGGCAACATCATCAGCTGATCGATCCGGTTCTGATCCGGAACCCAGACGACTCTGACTCGATCGATCAGTAAATATTTTTTTAATTATTGATTCTTTATTTCACTTTCGCTGGATTAGTTGATTGATCAATAACTATCAATAATGATGATCAGCTGCAGGACATCAGAACCTTTATGGATTAACGTCAGTTATTGACTCAGGAGATTTTTTTATGTTTGTGACCTTTTGGGTTTTTTGGGGGGTTTTCTTTTTAACCTATGATTGATCAGCTGATCATCTGGAATCTGCTGAGTCATCAATCGATCAGAAGTCTTTTTACTCTTGAAGTGGATTTATTGATGACACACACAAACACCTGAAGCAGCCCCGATCGGAGCAGACACGATTAATCGATTATCAAAATATTGTTCTGTCGATCAACGTGATCGATTAACTGTTTCAGATGGAAAAAAGTATCGTGCAGTGAATCATCGGTAAAAACCAGAGGATCACACACACACACACACACACACACACAGACACACACACTCACACACACACACACACACACACACACAGTCTGTGCTGTGTTAAAATTAACCCTTAGAGCACAGAGAAGACAAAGACACCACCCAAACAGCCGCTGCAGCTCACACACACACACACACACACACACACACACACACACACACACACACACACACACACCCTCCCCGGTCCTGCAGAGTGTCCGTCAGCTCGGATCCTCGCGCCGGGAAGGTGACTGCAGGTAATGAGGCGCCGAGACGAGGCGCGTGCCTCTCTCCGGATTGTTTGTTGTTGCTGCCACGCGCGTGCGTGCGAGGGGTTGGTGGGGAGAGGGGGGGGGGGGTGACTGACAGCCGTCAATCAAGGGGGGCTACCACGCGCGCACGGAGAGAAAGACACACACACACACAGCGCGGGTTGTCTCGCGCAGGAAGAAGAAGAAGAAGAAGAAGAAGGAGAAGAAGGAGAAGAAGGAGAAGAAGAAGAAGAAGAAGAACTCACCTTCTCGCCTCCACATCTCCGCGGAGCAGCAGCTCCGGCAGCCGGACTCCGCTCCGTCTCGGTCCGTCCAGCCGCGACACGCCAGCCCGGCACGTTAATCCACTGCTGCGCCGCTTATTTCCACACGCAAAAACCGGGACCGAACCGGCGGGAAAAATCCAGCTCGAGGAGGTGCCGACAGCTCCGGGTATAAATCCACCGAGACGGGACCGGGAGGTTCTCCGGGCGGAGCGGCGGTGCGTCCAGTCCGGGTCCAAACCACACAATGAGGCGGCTCTCAGCAAGCCCAGCGTCTCCGGACCCCGGGCCACGCCCTCCTCATTATCATAATAGACCGCCCGCAGCCAATCACAGAGCGGGGCCGCAGCCTCTGACCCCGCCCTCTTCAATTTAAAGTAACTCCATTAAATTTAACAGCTTTCTGAGAAAATGGAGATTATTAGAGACTTACGGTGAATCCTGGATATTGTTTTATTTCATTCAACTTAATCATTTAAATATTTATCAAAACATGCAAACATTGACTCTCTCTTTATTATTTTGTATTATGTTCTCATTTTAGGAGGATTAAGTAAAAAATAAAAATGTATAAATATTTAGAAATAAATGCAAATACATAATAATTGAAATATTTTGACATTTTATTTATTTATTCAACTTAATCATTAAACTCTTTATCAAAACATGCAAATATGAACTCTTTATCTATTATTTTATGTTATGTTCTCATCATAGGAGGATAAAATTAAAAACAAATTAAATAAAAATGAACAAATGTTAACAAATAAATACAAAATACATAATATTTTGACGTGATGAAAATGTAAAATTATCATTAATAAGATATGTTACATCAAAACTTAACACCTTCTCAATAAACAAATTGTCATTTTTTATGATTTAATGAGTTCACTATATGATACCTGAATTTTTAAACCCGGATTTTAATGGAAAAAATACCGAAACTTGTCCAGAAACAGCTGCCGGTATAAAATCATGATTTTTTTTTTTATATACCTTAAATTAAACCAATAAATCATCAAAATCCAGTTCAGATTCTGTCCATTACCATCTTGCTAGTTCGGAGCGCTCGCCCACCGATAGCTGTAACCTGACTGCACCACAGGCCTGTCAATCAAACAGACACGTCCCCAAAAACAGGTCTTCTTGAATCTTCTTTTCTAATGAATGAGGGATTATTTTCAGATGGACCTCCAGAAAACTAATAAGAAGGAGTGACTTTAGCTAACAACACCGAGATAACTGATGGACACATTTTATTCACTTTGGATTTGATGAGAGAAGTTGAATGGGAGTCTATGGAGCCGGAGGCTTTTTGGAGCCGACCTCTAGTGGCACTCGCTGGTATTGCAGCTGAAGACACTTCTGCATCGGAACCATTTTTCCAACGTGTTCAGAGTTACGGGGTTTTTAAACGCAGTGTTCAGTAAACATCACCAACACTAACACCTCTAATAAAGCTGCTCGTCTCCGGAGCTCTCTTCAGCCTCCGACATGATTTCCACCAGGAAACTTCAATTAAATTTCCGGCTGACAAATCGAGTTTGTTTCCTCCGCAGGATAATTAGGAAAGTGAAGATGACGACGAGGCGCCACAGCGCCGGGATTAGAAACCAAATCCCCTCCGCGGCATCTCCATCCGTCCATCTGTCGGCCTCCACGTCTGTTAGTCCTTCCTCACCTCCTCCTCCTCCTCCTCCGGCTGCTGTTTATGAAAAACAACAAATTACAGGAAGTGGATGTGCTGACATCGGGGGAAATAAGCTTATGATTGTGCTTCAGTTAGCGTCCCTGTGAGCCTGATTAAACTCTGATGTCTCCGCGTCTTCCTTCCGACCGGCCGAGGAAAAACCGCTGGAGGTCCAGGAGCCCATCGGGGAAACACGGTCATCGGTCGCCATGGAAACACAACCTGTTAATTATCCGATTAGCAGCGTGGGATGTCTCTGCAAGGTGAGGAGTTCAAAAAGCATTGTTCTGGTTCAAGTCTGTGTACAATTACTGAGGAACGTTTTCTGGAGGTCCATCTGAAAATAATCCTTATTATTTAGAAAATAAGCATTTTTCAAGTAAAAGCACGTGATTTTCAGAGTGTAGTAAGAAACTGTTGGCTGCATCCGAAACTACAAAATTTAAAAATCTGATTTTCAACCAATCAGGTGATTAAAACATAATCGAGAGTTTATGCAGAGTTAACAGCTGATTAACGTCATGTTTTTTGTGTTTTAGTCACAGACTGTTTCTAAAAGAGTTCGTATCTTCAGGTTTGTAAAATGGTTCTGATCCAGAAGTGTCTTCAGCTGCAATACCAGCGAGTGCCACTAGAGGTCGGCTCCAAAAAGCCTCCGGCTCCATAGACTCCCATTCAACTTCTCTCATCAAATCCAAAGTGAATAAAATGTGTCCATCAGTTATCTCGGTGTTGTTAGCTAAAGTCACTCCTTCTTATTAGTTTTCTGGAGGTCCATCTGAAAATAATCCCTCATTCATTAGAAAAGAAGATTCAAGAAGACCTGTTTTTGGGGGCGTGTCTGTTTGATTGACAGGCCTGTGGTGCAGTCAGGTTACAGCTATCGGTGGGCGGGACGTAGTATCGTCAGGTTTCTAATCAGATCGGTCAGATCCACCGCTGGCTCCTCCCCCAGCTCATCCAAATATGGTCACTTCCTTTTTCCAAACCCAAACCGTGGTTTTTTTTTGTTAAATGGTTTCCCGTAAATTACATGATTGAAAACGGCCAAAACCTGTAACAGTCACGCCAAAAGATCTCCAAGCGTAGTTATCTCACGCTTTGACGTTATACTGACTCACATGTTAAACAGCAGCTTCCTCACACAGACGGAAAAAAAAGGAAATGCATGAAATAAATAAATGTATGAGCATTTCGACTCGTAGCAGCTTTTAGCTCTCGTCGCTATCAAAACAATAAATCAGACATGTATGACACCCCCCCTCCCGGCCCCGGTGGGGTTGGGGGTGGGGGGGGTGGCATTGAAAGTGCACAAACACAAACAAACACACACACATTAAATCACAGCAACAAATGGTTTGGTTTTGATTCAAATTTTCAGAGACACAGTGAGTTAATGATGGAGGAAATAGATGGAGCTGCAGGAGGAGGAGGAGGAGGCCGTGTTTCTGTTTACTCTGTTTAATGACTGCAGCAGGAGATCAGAGCGGCTCGGAGGTGAGATGTGTCGACTCGCCGAGGAGAAGCAGGAAATATGGCCCATATGGCATTTCGTCAAAATTAATATTTTTTATATAAAACACACCGAGAGGGAGTCGAGGAGCAGCTGCTGGACTCATACGTCCCTGAGAACGAGCCTTCAGTGGATAAATCTATAAGAAAGAGCTGCCAGGACCATCTGGAGAACTTTGAAGGAACATATTTGGAGAAACTCCCTCGAACCCTCGGTGACCTTCGGCAGGAAAAACCTGCTGCTGGTTCACGTTCAGAGGAAATGACTGAATATAAAAGAGTTCGTAGCTTCAGGTCTGTAAAATGGTTCTGATCCAGAAGTGTCTTCAGCTGCAATACCACTAGGTGCCACTAGAGGTCGGCTCCAAAAAGCCTCCGGCTCCATAGACTCCCATTCAACTTCTCTCATCAAATCCAAAGTGAATAAAATGTGTCCATCAGTTATCTTGGTGTTGTTAGCTAAAGTCACTCCTTCTTATTAGTTTTCTGGAGGTCCATCTGAAAATAATCCCTCATTCATTAGAAAAGAAGATTCAAGAAGACCTGTTTTTGTTTTTGGGGGCGTGTCTGTTTGATTGACAGGCCTGTGGTGCAGTCAGGTTACAGCTATCGGTGGGCGGGACGTAGTATCGTCAGGTTTCCAATCAGATCGGTCAGATCCACCGCTGGCTCCTCCCCCAGCTCGTCCAAATATGGTCACTTCCTGCTCCAAACTAGCAAAGATGGTGACGGACAGAATCTGAACTGGAGGATTCATAACGTTCACAAACCAACGATGACATCACTGATGGTTGATGACATCACTGCTGGTTGCTGATTGGTTGGAAGGCCTGACTGAGCTACATAAACAAATAAAGTACCTTCAAGTTGTAATGAAGTACTCGAGTACCTTCCACCAACGTCTGCATGTGGTTGTGAGTTGGGCACCTCCTCCTCCTCCTCCCTCTCTTCTTCCTCCCCCTCCTCCCCCCTCCTCCACTGAAACACTAAGCTGCAGTAATAATTCACCTCTTGGCTGCCAGCGTCGTATTTTTCATTTAGATTGTTTGTTGACTTGCTGACGCCGATCACACCGCGTCCTCCTCATCGAATATTCAGAGGACGGATCTCATCAGACCTCCCGTCGCTGCTCCTCCATCCCCGTAATCCTCCATCCCTCCATCATCTCCTTCTCCTCCTCCTCCTCTTCATCACCTTCCTCCTTCCTTTCATTTTAATATCCAGCAGCAAACACAGTTCAATAAAAGTAGAGTTATTCCATTATAACTCCTCATTTCATCTGTCTGCGTCCGACTCCTTCTTTATCTCAACGCTCATCAGTTATGGGTGTGTGTGTTATTCTCCTAATGCAAATCCACTCGCAGCTGCTGTGTGTGTGTGCGTGTGTGTGTGTGTGTGTGTGTGTGTGTGTGTGTGTGCGTGTGTGTATGTATGAGTGTGTGTGTGTTCGTGAGGCAGCACACATCATCATTCAAATAATATTTTCAAATTCAAATCATGTGTTTGTATTTTAATTCTAACCAGATTACAAACCTTTGTGTCTGCAGCAGCCTCCGTGTGTGTGTGTGTGTGTGTGTGTGTGTGTGTGTGTGTGTGTGTGTGTGTGTGTGTGTGTGTGTGTGTGTGTGTGTGTGTGTGCGCGTGTGTGTGTGTGTGTGTGTGTGTGTGTGTGTGCGTGTGTGTGTGTGTGTGTGTGTGTGTGTGTGTGTGTGTGCGTGTGTGTATGTATGAGTGTGTGTGTGTTCGTGAGGCAGCACACATCATCATTCAAATAATATTTTCAAATTCAAATCATGTGTTTGTATTTTAATTCTAACCAGATTACAAACCTTTGTGTCTGCAGCAGCCTCCGTGTGTGTGTGTGTGTGTGTGTGTGTGTGTGTGTGTGTGTGTGTGTGTGTGTGTGCGCGTGTGTGTGTGTGTGTGTGTGTGTGTGTGTGTGTGTGTGTGCGTGGGTGTGTGTGTGTGTGTGTGTGTGTATGTGTGTGTGTGTGTATGTGAGAATGTGTGTGTGTGTATGTGTGTGTGTGCGTGTGCGTGTGCGTGTGCGTGCAGCAGCTTTTGTCGAGGAGTCACCTTGAGCTGAAGACGTGGAGGACAGGAACCTCCAGACGTCCACGCGGCAGCGACAACGACGATCGTCCCCTCAGACGCACGAACATGAGACGGACGTAAATCCAGACGTCGGTCCGATGAATATGATTCATGAGTTTTATATGATCACAGATACATTCAACACTTTCATATTGATTTACACGACGACTGAAAGTCATCAGGTTTCACATATGATTCACTCCTCGTGGTTGTTTCCAGATGTTTCCATCCACATCACAGATTCACAAAATTTACCAAGTCTGACACCAGTTTAAACCAAGTCTGACACCAGTTTAAATCAAGTCTGACACCAGTTTAAATCAAGTCTGACACCAGTTTAAATCAAGTCTGACACCAGTTTAAAACTGGATCTAAAACCAGTTTAAAACCAGGCTAAAGTCCATCTAAAAGTAGTCCAAAACTGGATTCAAAACCAGTCCAAAAACAGTCCTAAACAAAGTCTAAAACTAGTTCAAAGTTAATTTAAAAGTCATCTAAAACCAGTTAAAAACCGGTCCTGTAACCACATCTGAAACTGGTTTAAAACAAGTCCAAAACAAATCTTAAATCAGAGCTAAACCAAGTCTAAGATCAGTCCAAAACCACATCCTCGTGCCAAATTTGAAGGAAGTCCTTCAGGCGATCCTGAGATATCGTGTTCACGAGAACGGGAGTTATGGAGGAACGTCCCGGTGTCATGACAACAGGAATCGACTGGAGGTCAACGGGTTCGTGTTGGAGAGGAAGAGGAGTCCCCACAGTGTCAGTAAAATAAACACACACACACACACACACAGATCAATAAACCACAGATACACACAGATGTGCTCATATAATGCCACACCGAGCAGCTTCCTCTCTCCACCACCTTAAATCTGCTGACTCGCTCTTCCTCCTCACGGTGACTCAGCAGAAACGTCGCCAGCTGATATCTGTGATGTCACGGGATGATTATTTCACTTTGCTTCAAGACCAATTTTGGAGTTTTTCTTTTTAGCAAATTTTGTTGATTTTGAATCTAATTTTGTTGTTTTTTGTGTAATTTTGTTGGTTTTGAATTTTTTGTATTGAATGTTTTTAGTTTTTTGTCATTTTATTGGTCTTTTATCAAATTGCTTTTTTTTCTAATTTCGTTTGTTTTGACGCGACTGCACGCTGAATGTTACGAGGATGTTTGTTCAGCTCATAAAATCTGAATTTAAAAAGTAACTAAAAACTACAGATGTCGAAATACCATAAAGTAAAGTAGAGTACAGTAGAGTACAATAGAGTACAGTAAAGTACAGTACAGAAAGCAGAGTACAGTAAAGTACAGTAGAGTAAAGTAGAGTACAGTAAAGTACAGTAGAGTACAGCAGAGTACAGTACAGAAAGCAGAGTACAGTAAAGTACAGTAGAGTAAAGTAGAGTACAGTAAAGTACAGTCGCGTACATCAGAGTAAAGTAGAGCACAGTAGAGTACAGTAGAGAAAGTAGAGTACAGTAAAGTACAGTAGAGTAAAGTAGAGTGCAGTAAAGTGCAGTAGAGTACAGTAGAGAAAGTAGAGTACAGTAAAGTACAGTAGCGTACATTAGAGTAAAGTAGAGCACAGTAGAGTACAGTAAAGTACAGTAGCGTACATTAGAGTAAAGTAGAGCACAGTAGAGTACAGTAGAGAAAGTAGAGTACAGTAAAGTACAGTAGAGTAAAGTAGAGTGCAGTAAAGTGCAGTAGAGTAAAGTAGAGTACAGTGGAGTAAAGTAGAGTACAGTAAAATACAGTCGCGTGCATTAGAGTAAAGTAGAGTACAGTAAAGTACAGTAGAGTAAAGTAGAGTTCAGTAAAGTACAGTAGAGTACAGTAGAGTAACTAGTCCCTCCAGCTGATTAAACGTGGAGAGCAGCTGAGGTTAAAAGTTAAATGATGATAATAACAGAACTTTTATTCTCATCGCTGCTGTAACTGTGACACTAAATCTCTTTTTACGGACTCATTTGTCTTCCTGTAAACGCACCGTGAGGCTTTTGCTGACTCATCTGGAGCGCTGGGATTTAACGGCTGACACCTATTAGTGGTGGGGGGGGGGGGGGGGGGGGCACGGACTTCTGTGACCTCTGAACTCTGACCTTCAGCTGCGGTCTGGTTTTTAGTCAAATTGTTTAGTTTTTAGTAATAAAGCTGGTTTTGGATCAAATATTTAGATTTTGTGTCTAATTTTAATGGTTTTGGTGTTTTAACTGAACACACTTTGAACGTGAAGCGTGTCGTTTTAATAAACCAGAGAATCCAGTTAAAAACAGCTGTTCAACCCTCAGTTCCCCTCCATCCACCCTGACCTCCATCCACCTCCGACCTCCATCCACCCCAAACTCCATCCACCCTGACCTCCATCCACCTCTGACCTCCATCCACCCCAAACTCCTCCCTCCATCCACCTCTGACCTCCATCGACCTCCTCCCTCCATCCACCCCGACCTCCATCCACCTCCGACCTCCATCCACCTTCGACCTCTATCCACCTCCGACCTCCATCCACCTCGACCTCCTCCCTCCATCCACCTCTGACCTCCATCCACCTTGACCTCCTCCCTCCATCCACCTCTGACCTCCATCCACCCCGACCTCCATCCACCCTGACCTCCATCCACCTCTGACCTCCATCCACCCCAAACTCCTCCCTCCATCCACCTCTGACCTCCATCGACTTCCTCCCTCCATCCACCCCGACCTCCATCCACCTCCGACCTCCATCCACCTCCGACCTCCATCCACCTCGACCTCCTCCCTCCATCCACCTCTGACCTCCATCCACCCCAACCTCCATCCACCTCGACCTCCTCCCTCCATCCACCTCTGACTTCCATCCACCCCAACCTCCATCCACCTCGACCTCCTCCCTCCATCCACCTCCGACCTCCATCAACCCCAACCTCCATCCACCCCGACCTCCTCCCTCCATCCACCTCCGACCTCCTCCCTCCATCCACCTCCGACTTCCATCCACCTCCTCTCTCCCTCCATCCACCTCCTCCCGACCTCCATCCACCTCCGACCTCCATCCACCCCAACCTCCATCCTCCACCTCCGACCTCCATCCACCTCCGACCTCCATCCACCTCCGACCTCCACCCACCTCCGACTTCCATCCACCTCTGACCTCCATCCACCCCAACCTCCATCCACTTCTTCCCTCCCTCCATCTACCTCCTCCCTCCATCCACCCCAACCTCCATCCACCTCTTCCCTCCCTCCACCCACCTCCGACCTCCATCCACCTCCGACCTCCATCCACCACCTCCTATGAAGCAGCCAGTCAGTTTCACTCTTCAAGTCCGAAGACTGATGGAGATGAAGATAATGATGATGATGATGAAGATGTAATGATGATGATGATGAAGATTCCTTCTTTTGTTTTTCTCTCCCTACTTTACATTTAAATGAAGTGAACCGAGAATCTGAATTATTGGTTCTGATAACAGACTTTGTGTTGCCATGTGTTTCAGAGGAAACCTGCCGACAGTGCAGATTTTAATCTACGAAGGATGCAGACGGAGCACGAAGAAGTAAAAGTAGAAGAAGAAGAAATGTGATGATGTCATTCATTCCAGCAGCTTCCAGCTCGGCAGGTTAACAGAGACGGGAGGTCTAATGAAATGAACTCCTATTTTTTTTCATAAGGAGACTTTTATTTTAAAAGGAGACTTTATGACGTAGTACTTTTAGCTGAGATTCTGTTCACAACATTTATTTTTTTTTAATCTGGGGAATTTTACAGAATCAGAAGCTCCCTCAAATATTGCAACGATTTCTTGAAATTTATGTTAATTGTTATTTCGATCACAAACTTTCTTGATTTCACATAAAATACATGATTCAGTGTCTTCGTTTCTTTGCTGATGACATCATCAAACGTTCAAGATTTAACTTCAACAGTCGATCAAACAATTTTAAATCATTGTAAAATCAATCAATTAAAGAACTGTCTACCTTCATTTCGGAGATCTTATGGATCTGACAGGAGTCAACGTGACTGTGTGTGTGTGTGTGTGTGTGTGTGTGTGTGTGTGTGTGTGTGTGTGTGTGTGTGTGTGTGTGTGTGTGTGTGTGTGTGTGTGTGTGTTTGTGGCCGCAACATGCAAACCGAATCAGGAGATGAACGTGACACATGGGAGGCAGATGTTTGATATGAAGTGTAACTGATGTATGCAGACTCAGCACAATCCGTGTGTGTGTGTGTGTGTGTGTGTGTGTGTGTGTGTGTGTGTGTGTGTGTGTGTGTGTGTGTGTGTGTCAGAAACTGGGTTACAGTGCTGGATGTATGAAAGATGCAGGAGGACAGTAAAAACACACCACAACCATCTTGTTAGGAGAACATGTGAGTTTCTATCTTTGTGAGGACCGACGGAGGTTTTTTGGAGCGTGAGGACAGTTTGTGAATTTACATTTAAAAAAGGAAGGAAGGAAGGAAGGAAGCTCGTAGGATGTGAAGACGGTTCGTTGCTTTTTGTGTTTTTTCTCGAGTATTTTATCCTTCACAGAACGATGTGCAGGAGTGTTTCGATGTTTTCAGACGTCTCTGACTGTTTATAAAAGTGGACGTAAATCTGAAAAGAGGAAACCTTAACGTGTAATACCACTGAGGGCCACTAGGGGCTCCAAAATAAAAAATCTTCGTCTCCAAAAGACTCCCATTGAAAAAGCATCAATTTCTTTTCATTCATTTCTTTTTTTTAAATAAGCGAGCAGAGCTGCAGATATGACGTCAGGTTCATTCCAACCCGGTCTGATGGCAGAGCGTGAGATAGACACGCTTCAGGATGTCCAGACGTGGAACTTACACGTTTTGAAAGCGTGAAACTTTCACGCCTAGACAGCAAGGCGTGGCTATCTCACGCCTTGCTGTCGTGGCCCGGCGTGTCTGTCTCACGTTTTTGCCGTTACACTGGATTGTGCGTTTTAGTCGTACGGTTTGAACACAACGTAAGTACAACAAGTACGAGTCCGAACATGGAAGCATGCCGACGTCAGAGTTTACTGACGGACTCAACAGCTACGATTTTTTTCCCTCGCCGGCGTTTTTACAAACTGAAAATGAATCTTTCTTTGTCTTTAGACTGAATCATTCCGATGAAATCTCCCGCCGTCGGACTCTCCGCTGGTTTTTCCGTCCAAACATGTGTCGGTATTTAAATGAACAAAAAAATACTGCTTTCATTTTCCCTTTGCTTCTTTTTCAAAAGGCTAAAGAGCTAAAGAGCTCTTCAGCGAGCCGGAGAAGATTGAAAACTGGAACTCTTCACCTCCCGTCCAACATAAAAGAGCGATGACACCGATATTATTGAGGACATGAAAGACAGCAAAAAAAAAAAAAGACGCATCAATGTCAGCTTTGTTGGTGAAGGACAGTGAAGAATATTGAGCACATTTATCAGGCAGAATGTCCTGCATGGATTATTATTATTATCATTACTATTATTATTATTATTATTATTATTATTATCATTATTATCATTATTATTATTATTATTATTAATCCTCAGAGTGTCAAACAGCTGAATGTTCATTCAGCTTCATTAAGAGTCTGAAGACTTTTCGGTCACAGTTTTAAAGTTGGAGGCAGATTTATTGTGAGCTTCTGATCTCGGTGCGTTCATGAGGAGGTCAAAGGTCAAAACAGATGAACACCTTTCATCCGCCGGAGGAACCGAACCGCCGACGTCGACAAACTCCACAACGACAAAGACTTGTTTCTCTGTTACTCTGCTGCGGCGCCATCTTGGCTCATGACATCACCTGACGGGAGCCAATCGGCTGCAGGAGTCGGCAGCAGGGTTGACCAATCACAGCGAGAGATAGCTTCTTTCCACCGGAGGCGCCAGCAGCCAGTCGGACTCCACAGATGTTTAAGGCACAAATGAAACATTTTACAGCAGAAATAAATAAAAATAAACATGTTTACAGTTGAAATAAACATAAATAAACATGTTACACGTTGGCAGGTCCGTGTGACTATTTAAACACTTTATTCTTATTTACTTCTTATTTAAACTGCTTCAGTGATTATTTGCAAAAATTATTATTTGACTAAAGTTAAACATCTTAATTTTTCACGTCAAAGGATCTGAACACTTTTGAAAATGTTGATTTCAATTTTTAATAAATTAGCAAACATTTCTGAAAACATGCTTTCACTTTGTTATTATGGGATATTCAATATTTACTGATGGAAAAATGATCATTTATCCACTGAAATTTTCCAACTCTATTTTATTAAAGTTTAATTTTATGCATTTTATTTCTTTTCAATATTTTTAAATGTTCCGTTAAATCTGTTTTTATGTGAAACACAAACATGTTACTTTCTGGCTGTAAATCATTTTGACTTTTAATTTAAATCCACAACACAAAGTGTGCAAACAGTTCTGATCTGAATTAAACCTGCAAATAAATATTTTTCATATTGTTCCTTCAAAATAATGAAAAAAAAAAATCCTTAAAGATGAATCACCATTAAACATAATTCTACGTTATTTTAACATAAATCAAATGTTTCTTTGATAAATCTCATAATTAAAATATATATCTTAAAACAAACAAATGTTTTCATGTTTAAATTTGTGGGTGAAATCTGAAGTTTCTGCTGATTCAGCAAAGACAGACTTTTCTCTTTTTTCTTTCTCTTACATCTTTTTGTTCACTTTTTTTCTCCAGACATGTTTTTCTTCTTCCTCCTCCTCCTCGTCCTCCTCTTCCTCCTCTTCCTCCTCCTCCTCCTCTTTCTCTTCCTCCTCCTCCTCCTCTTTCTCTTTCTCTTCCTCCTCCTCCTCCTGGTCCTCCTCTTCCTCCTCCTCCTCTTTCTCCTCCTCCTCCTTCTCCTCCTCCTCCTTCTCCTCCTCTCAGAAGTGTTCCCTCCTTCCATCTGATTGCTCCTGTTATCGGTCTCTAAGATCTTTTCTCTTTTATTGCTTTACCTTCCCTGTTATTATTTTTCTTCCACTCCTCCTCCTCCTCCTTCTCCTCCTCCTCCTCCTCCCCCTCCTTCTCCTCCTCCTCTTCCTCATTCTCCTCCTCGCTCTTCATCTTCTCGTGGCTCTAATTCATTTTTTCCCTCCAACACGTTGGCCTGTTTGTTTTCATGAAAACTGAGAAGAAGAAACGCAGTGAAATTTTCTGTTCTGTTTTCATGTCAACAAACCCTCAGAGCTGAGACACATTTATTCTGAAAGAGACAAACAGGAAGGGATTTTCTGATGAAACGTCTACAGGATGGAGGAATCCACCTGTTTGATTTCAGTCAACAACATCTTTCTACTTTTTAGCCAGAAGTGACCATATTTGGACGAGCTGGGGGAGGAGCCAGCGGTGGATCTGACCGATCTGATTGGAAACCTGACAATACTACGTCCCGCCCACCGATAGCTGTAACCTGTCAATCAAACAGACACGCCCCCAAAAACAGGTCTTCTTGAATCTTCTTTTCTAATGAATGAGGGATTATTTTCAGATGGACCTCCAGAAAACTAAGAAGAAGGAGTGACTTTAGCTAACAACACCGAGATAACTGATGGACACATTTTATTCACTTTGGATTTGATGAGAGAAGTTGAATGGGAGTCTATGGAGCCGGAGGCTTTTTGGAGCCGACCTCTAGTGGCACTCGCTGGTATTGCAGCTGAAGACACTTCTGCATCGGAACCATTTTACAGACCTGAAGATACAAACTCTTTTAGAAACAGTCTGTGACTAAAACACAAAAAAAATGACATTAATCAGCTGTTAACTCTGCATAAACTCTCGATTACGTTTTAATCACCTGATTGGTTGAAAATCAGATTTTTAAATTTTGTAGTTTCGGATGCAGCCAACAGTTTCTTACTACACTCTGAAAATCACGTGCTTTTACTTTCAAAAATGCTTCGTCCTCTTCATCACCTCCTTCTGTGTTACATTTTTCATTTCAATAAACTCATAATTAAAACCGAACGAAGATGATTTCGTATGAATGTTGGAGTGTAAATAAAGACGCCGGAAGACAGATGGACGGACGCTCGTCTGCAGGCAGTAATTGGTTTGTCGCCTCGTCAGGTCGCTGCTTGACACCCGGCGTAATGGACAGAGACATTCAATTTACCGGAGACACCAGCTGAATGTCAATTATGAGGAAGAGAGAGAGGAGGAGGATGGTGAGAGAGGAAGAGGACGGAGTGTTTACAGGAGATGAAGGAAAAGTTTTAATCAGGATTCTTTCAAAGTAAAAGAAAATAAACAATTAAACATCCGAATATTTTCTGTCCTCAGAGACGTTTTAACAAACTCTTAAGATTCTTTGTATTTGATGCGTCCAGACATCCGCAACCCGTCTTGCATGGGTTGCCGTGGTAACGACGTAGCTATCCTTTTAGGATCGTCTTGGAACCTCAACGAAACACCAGGTAACGAAAAAACGCGACTTCGTCCCAGATGGGAACAACATAAAGAAGCAAGTCGAGTCGGTTCGCGGAGACACGAATATTTAGCGAGTTGTGATTTCATCATTGTGCCGAGCGTCGACTAAAGGATCAAAGGATCAAAACGTGAAGTTGGAGTCAAGACGTTGTTCGAGATTCTCAACGATTATTAACACTGCTAGCATCAAGAGGACACTTTTATCATGAGGTAACGTAGAACTCATCATAAGCATTGTACGTTAAAAATAAAACAGACAGACGTACATATATATATGTGTATATATATATATATATATATATGTATGTATATATATATATATATAAACATATATACACTAAAGTTACGATTAAATAGAACTGAGTCTACGATGAAATCGAAATATATTCATGATAAAATGTAACGATATCTTCAGATAAGGCCATTAAAATCGCATCGTGCCGAAAATTCAACTCATTTTATGCTTAAAAAATATGGTAAATGCGGACGACAAAAACTTATCCTGTTGGAACACGTATTACATTCGTGACTTCGACACGTGAAGATGAAACGGCCGACGCTTAAAAGGAAGCTTTAATGTGTCGTAACGTGACATTTTATCACAATAATTCAAACGAAGAATAAATATTGACGTATGATTAACAAAACGCTCACTGATCTTCCTCCTCCTCCTCCTCCTCCTCCTCCTATAAATCCTCCCGCCTGTTAAAGGCCAATTTAATGGAGAGATTTATAGCTGGCTGTAAAATCACAACGTCTCTCTTCATCTCTCTCTTTTTTTTTTTCCCTCCAGTTAGCCGTCGTCACTCCGTCTTCATCATCTCTCTTCACACTTCCTTCTGTCCATTCATCCTCTTCTTCCTCCTCCTCCTCTTCCTCCCCCGTTCCTATTATTCCTTCTCCTCCTCCTCCTACTTCCCCTCCTCCTCCTCCCCCTCATCCTCTGTCCGTTCTCCTCTTCCTCCGAGTCCAACGGTCACTTGGAGAACAGAGTCTCCACATGTGATCAGAAAAACGCCTGCTGGCAGCCAAAGTGTTCCTGAGCCCATGTGGTGATTTCCACTAAAGTATCGTGGCTGTTTTTAAAGCAGGACCACCCGCAGGCCCAAAGATCACTATTGTATTTTCAGCCTTGTCCCATTGCATCAGATTTCGAGTCAAATTTGTGGGGAACAGGTCATTTGTGAACCCCGTTGCCATGGCGCCACAGTTCTGCTGTAAGGAGTTTAATGTTCCATGAAATAACCTGTGCTGTGATTTGGCACTATATAAATAAAATTGAATTGAATTGAATTGAATTGAATTGAATTGAATTGAATTGAATTGAATTGAATTGAATTGAATTGAATTGAATTGAGGTGGTTTGTGAGGATTACACAGACTAAATCCAGCAGGAAGGGAAGGACAACGAGGGACAGGTGCAACCAAACAGGGGGGCGGGGCCAACAATCGTAGACAGACACGAGTTTGTTTTGTGTTTTTGTTGTGTAAGTGACACGCTGAAGGATTCTCCAACATGTTTGATGTGTTTCCAGTTTATCTTAAAGATATCTAAAGTTTATTCCTTTGTTGATTTATTTTGTTTTTTCAGGGTGAATTAAACTTCCTGTTTTGTTTCTTTGTTTGTTTTCCTACTATGGTGATATCGCTGTATGATGGACACTGAAATGTTTTGAACTTGTTTTTCAAACATCCTGAAGCAAACATAGTTGAACTGGAAGCAGCGTCCTTCGGCCCCCCCTGAAGGTCGAGGGTTGAAATACACCGCCGACTCTCCCTTCGACCCCGCGGGGACGCTCGGGTGTCGGATCGATGGGGCGGGGCTTCCCTCAGACGGCCGGTTCGATATCTGCTGCAGCGGTGTTTCATTTCAGACGCTCCCAATGCATCATGGGGGATTTCTCCGCTCCGTGTTGCAGGTATTGATTATTGTGACGAGGACTCTCGGCTTTTAGCGCCACTCGGTTGTGTGATTCTGTTTCAGCTTCCTTTCACCCTCATAAGAAACTTCAAACCTTAAAAACACACCTCAGGACTGAACGTCGCCCCCTGGAGTTTGTTTCCAATGAAGCTTCCTGCTTTTTAACTATTTGTCGCGATTTCTATCCGTTGGCGAACACGTGGACGAGCAGCTGTCAAACAGTTTTATGTGACGGAATCACAGTTGTTGTTTGTCGTCTTCACATCAGGAGGTTTTTCCAATGAGATCGGTCAGATCCACCGCTGGCTCCTCCCCCAGCCCCTCCAAATATGGTCACTTCCTGCTCCGAACTAGCAAGATGTTGACAGACAGAATCTGAACTGGACTTCTTCTCTATCCCAGGTTCCTCTCCCTTCTCCTCTTCCTCCTCATCTTCCTCCTCCTCTTTCTCCTCTTCCTCCTCTTCCTCCTCCTCTTCCTCCTCCTCTTTCTGCTCTTCCTCCTCCTCTTCTTTCTCCTCTTCCTCCTCCTCTTCTTCCTCCTCTTCTTCCTCCTCTTCTTCCTCCTCTTCCTCTTCCTCACTGCTGCTGTTAAATCACACGATATCTCGTTCACCTTTTCTTCCACTTCTAAATAAAAATAACTCGATCGCTCTCCGAGTGTTTGTGTCTGTTGGCCGTGACCCTGTTGTCTGAAACCACCGGTGTGTGTGTGTGTGTGTGTGTGTGTGTGTGTGTGTGTGTGTGTGTGTGTGTGTATTAACAGTATTAACTATGAAAGCAGATGTAAAATGAATGGAGGTGACTGTCAACTGTTTGTCACACTGTGTAAAGCTGAACTACGGAGAGACGTGGAGCACTGCTGGACATCCTTCTTTGAGTGTACATGTATTTGATCCTTCTTGCAAAAATAAATGTCCGATATGTTTGATTTTGAATTCAGCCTCTGAGTCATTTTTCTAACAACCAACATGTCACGTCCACTTCCTGTCTTTCTCCATCTCTTCAATAAAAGTTCGTTTTGGTTTCACGTGAGCAGGAAAGTTTGCTGCGTTTTTTGTTTTCTGAGGTTCACGTCTCGTTTCAGGTTCTTCTTCTTTGTTTTGTTTTTTTCGGCGAACTTCTCTGCGTTCACGTTGAAGTCCATCTGTCGTGATGGATTCACCTGCGGAGCTCTTCATGTTGTCGTTCTCATGTCGCGCTGACTCGTCCTCCACGAGGACTCAATCAGTGTGTTGTGATAAATAGAAATGAATTGTCCACCGAGGCTGATGATGTGTGAAGTAAACAAGTTAATTATTAATCCCTGTGATGAATAATACAAACACACACGCTCTCCGTCTTCATTTGTCGGCTGACACAAAAGTTTCCTGTTCCGTTTTTGGTGCAAAAAACAAACAAATAAACAAAAGTGAAGAACAGGAAACAGAAGAAACTGTAGAAAAGATGTTTTGTGACCAAGTGAACGAGTTTCAGGTGAAAACGTTCAGGATTGTTTCACTATTGTAAAGAGTGTGTTTTGTGTGGCCACAGTGACCTTTGACCCCTGAATTCAACTCACTTCCCCCTCGACACCAAGTGAATGTTTGTGCCAAATTTTAAGAAATTCCCTCCAGGCGTTCCCGAGATATCACGTTCACGAGAAAAGAAAACACAAAGAGACACAAAATAAACACAAAGCGAAGTGCGAAGACTAGAACTAAATCTGTTAATTCTTCTTATAAAAAATGTCGACCAGTGTTTCTTCTTTCAGAACGGAGATGAGTTTCAAAATAAAACAGGAAATGAACAGAAATACTAAAAACCAAACGAGAGACGAACAGAACATTTATAAACTCTGAAGATATTCACATTTATCAGACTGCAGATTTTTTCCACTGAAAAACAAACAAACAGTTAAACAGTGAATTGATTATCAGAATAATTGCTGATTAACTTTCTGTCTCACAGCTCTGACATCATCAAGTCTCCGTTCTGTGAACTTCCTGTCTCACGGCGGCGTCCTCTCGACGTCTCTCTGACCTTTTCTTTAAATGCTGAGTATTCAAATCAAAGTGCTGATTGTCAACCTGCTAATTAACATTCAGGTGAACACGACTCCCCGGCGTCGCCTTCATCACTACTTCAAATATGGAGTTGCTTTTTACGGTTTCATTCCCCACCCGCTGCACTTCACTTCCCTTCACTTCACCTCAGACGGTGAAACACGCCGATCTGCTGCTGTCAGTTTTTAACAAAGTTTAAAACTTTTCCTTCATCTGTGAGCAGATTGAAAACCAGGAAGCGATCAGCAGCTGAAATGAAGGGAGTCATCCCAAACACACGTTACAAACAAATTCAGCACTAAAAGGGGTTGAAGTGGACTAAGAGTAATTATTTAAATATCATTTAAAAAGTAACACGAAGCAGCTCAGACAGTTCAAACACTCAAAATATGAAGATACAACAAATGATGTCTGTCTGCACTGAAAGGAGTTGAAATGTTCAGGTTTGATGACTGAGAGGAATGAAAACGACTTTGAAGAGTCAGTTTAAAAAAAGGCACCTCCTGAAAGGACTTCAAGCTGAAGCTGAAAGGAGACGAAGTGTCAGTTTTATTAATGAAAGGTAGAATTGTAAGTTCGAGTGTCATAAAATAAGATTTTTTTTTGAAGTGTCAGTTGAAATAAAAACTGTCGTGCGACAGCTGAAAGGAACTGAAGCGAAGTTTGACAACAAAATTAAAGTAGTGGATTTGTCAGTGAGGCAATTACAATTAAAATCAGTGGGAACCTGGACAATTAATACCTGTTGATTTTTTTGCCACTTTATCATACATAAAGTGCCCAAAAAAATCAACAGGTATTAATTGTCCAGGAGTGGAAGTGTCAGTTAAAGTGTGAGTTGTGAAAAAAGGACAGGTGAGAATATGAACACTGAAAGGTGTTGAAGTGTCCGTTAAAGGTCAAGTCAAGGTCAACATTGACACTGAAAGGAGTTAAAGTGTTGGAGCAGCTAAAAAAAGACAATTTCTCATACCAGAGTTAATTCGAAGTGTCAGTTGAAGCACAACGATAATAAAAACAGTAAAAGTGGTCATAAAGCTGATAATTCTGTTAATTGATTGATCGTTTTAAGTCTGTTATCGATTAGAAACACTGAAAATGATCTGGTTCCAGTTTTAATTGGCATAAATTGGGCGTAAAATTAATCTCTTTATGTTTCTGGACTCTTCGTCAGACTGAATAAAAAAGAGAATTTGCGAATATTTTGACGTTTGTGTTTAAAAAAAACTATTTCCCATCAACGCTTCAGAAAATATTTCCTTTACAAAAAGCCTTTTATTTTGAAAACTTTTCATAATATGTGATATAACAATGACGATATTTATTCAAAGCACTTCTTATTTTCTTAAACTTCAGTCTTCTTAAACATCCAGAAGTCGATGACAAACAGACATCCAAATTTATACAACTTTTAAACCGGCTTCAGTTTCCGTGTTTTACTTCTATTTTTATCGGTGCGCTTTGGTTTCTCTTTAATATTCATATATGCATATTTAGGTCGAGGCAATCAGGAGGCACATCAGTATTTTTGCTCTCCCTGCACGTTAATTTTTTTTCCTCTTGATTGTGTGAATTTGTTTCTTATCTCTGCAAAAGTTAAGATGCTGTTTAACATTCAGCATATTATTACTATTAAGCTGCATCCCAGCGGTGCTCTGAATTCTGCTCACTCGCTGCTCCGCTCAACTGGCTCCTCTGTGTCTTCAACGCTTTCATTGTCAGCAACTTTTGGGAAAAAAAAAAGAAATCCCATTCTCTCTCCTTCGGCAGCGAGTCAGAACCAAACTCCACTGTCTTTTCCTCCGATTCTATTTCCGACTCCGTTTCTCCGCTGAGACACAATGAGAAGTGACTCATGTATGATTCACGGCGTCAGCGATGGAGGTGTTTGCCGATGTTCATCCTGGAACTCAAATAACACTCGAGTGCATCCTGGGAAAAATCAAAAACACACTTCTGCTGCTGAGGGTCTGTACTGATGTTTGATGCGGCTTATTAAAGATTCCTGCAGCGCGAGGCAAAAAAAATCAGACACGTCCTCCAAAATTGGCGTCAGAAAACGGCTGTTGTTGTTTCTTATTTATTATCTGTAGACTGAATGAATATTATATCGTCCTACATTTTTCATCAGAACATAAACATTTGAAAAGAGCATCACAGACTTTTGAGGTCTGTTATCCACCGACAGGAAAATGTGCAACAATAAAACGATCAGTGCGGGATCAGAAGGGCTAAAAGGTGCTCGTTTCTACATCTGTATTAATCATGAAGCGAATGTGAAGCCGTCACAGGCTGCTATTCAGAAGAAAAATGCTCACAATACAATGAAGAATTATTTCAGGACGATTCTGTCATAGAAAAGAATAACAGAATAATTCTTGAGATATTCCTGAGATATCTTATTCCCAATAATGGGACATTAAACATTCCCAACACCAATTCAAGGTGTCCCTGAGATTTTGCGTGCACGAAAATGAGATGGATGTGAGTTCAAAGTGACTCTGACCTTTTCTGACCAAAATCCAGTAACTTCACCCGCGAGACAAAGTGAACGTTTCTGCCAAATTTGAACAAATTCTATCAAGGAGTTCACGATATTTTACGTTCACAAAAATGGGGACGGACGTGAGGTCAGCGTAACCCTGACCTTTGACCTTTGGCAGCCAATATCCAAACCGTTGCCTCCTTGAGTCCAAATGAACGTTTGTGCCAAATTTGAACCAATTCCACGAAGGCGTTCCTGAGATATCACGTTCGTAAAAATGAGGACGGACGGACAACCGAGACATAAAAGCAACATCTAATGCAGTTAAAGTATGAACGGCTGTCAGCAGATGAAGACTTGTGTGTACTTCCGGTGTTGTGTTCCTTTTATTGTGCGTCTGTTCGTTGTGATGTCGGCGTGTTTCAACCGGCTGGTCACTGCTTGAAAAAGCTGCTCTAAAAATAAATTCACCGGCACTTTTTAATACTTAAAGGATTTACATGTCACATTCAGGAAAAGGTCCTCAGTGTGTGTGTGTGTGTGTGTGTGTGCATGTGCATGTGTGTGTGTGGGGCGTGTCCTGGTGTGTCCTGGCGTGTCCTGGCGTGTCCTCATGTTTTCCACCTTCAGAAGTGCTCAATAATTCAGCAGCGTATTGTCGGGCTGCGGTGGAGCAGCTGTCACCGGCCGCTGAGCGTTTTCTGCCGTCGGGGGATTAAAAAAACTAAAAAACACAAATTGCAGTTTAGTTTGACAAAGTTTAAATTAACTTCATAAAACGATGGAAAAGACGTGACCGCATGAAACAAACGGGGCGTTTCCACCGCGGGAACGTCAGATCAGCCGACCGTGTTTCTACCAGAACATCTATAAAGGTTCTGTGTTCTTATTCTGGAGCTCCACTGGAATATTTACTGTTAAAAACACTCCTTATTTAACTCATACTGGTCCTTTATGCAGCTTTTGTCTCTTTAAGGCTCCACCCCCAAAGAGCCCTCTCTCTGTTCTGATTGGCTGACTCTATAGTTGTTGATTTTACTTCTTTTTCTGCTTTATCTTAACTCAAAATGTGAAATTCTCAAACACAGGAGAACATTTTTGGAGCTTTTTTTTTTTTTTTAATTTCACTTTATTAATCCCCGAGGGGAAATGTCTTCACTACAGCAGGGGGGGTCTCAGGGGGGAGCTGCTGCAGCAGGCTGCCACTAGCTTGGCGCCAGGTAACCTGACCTGAGGATTTTTGGATGATGGGAGGAAGCCGGAGAACCCAGAGAGAACCCACGCAAGCACAGGGAGAACATGCAAACTCTGCACAGAAAGGCTCAGGACCGGAATTGAACCCGGAACCTTTTTGCTGTGAGGCGACAATGCTAACCACTGCACCACCGTGCCGCCCAAGCTTGAATCTGATTGAAGAGAAGCTGCGCCAGCAAGTCTACAAACAGACGAACAATCCAATGGTTCCGATCCAGAAGTGTCTTCAGCTGCAATACCAGCGAGTGCCACTAGAGGTCGGCTGCAAAAAGCCTCCGGCTCCATAGACTCCCATTCAACTTCTCTCATCAAATCCAAAGTGAATAAAATGTGTCCATCAGTTATCTCGGTGTTGTTCGCTAAAGTCACTCCTTCTTATTAGTTTTCTGGAGGTCCATCTGAAAATAATCCCTCATTCATTAGAAAAGAAGATTCAAGAAGACCTGTTTTTGGGGGCGTGTCTGTTTGATTGACAGGTTACAGCTATCGGTGGGCGGGACGTAGTATTGTCAGGTTTCCAATCAGATCGGTCAAATCCACCGCTGGCTCCTCCCCCAGCTCGCCAAATATGGTCACTTCCTGCTCCAAACTGCTCCGAACTAGCAAAGATGGTGAAGAACAGAATCTGAACTGGAGGATTCATAACGTTCACAAACCAACGATGACATCACTGATGGTTGATGACATCACTGATGGATGACGACATCACTGATGGCTGCTGATTGGCTTGTTTTTCACTGAGTTCGAACACCTTCTTCTGGATTAAAGTTTGTGTTGACCGGTTGACCCGCTGCTCCCATTATTAAGCAATCCTTTATATTTATGTCCTGTATCTTTTAAACCCTGTCTTCATGTCGTGTTTCCTTCATATTGTCTTCATGTATAATGTAAAGAGCCCTTTGAAAGGCCTGGTTGTTGAATGCCGCTGTTTCACAATGTGAGAGCTGCTGCTGCCTTTTGTATTTGTTGCCACGCTACAGTGTCAGGTGAACACTTCCAGCCAGCTGTGTGTGTGTGTGTGTGTGTGTGTGTGTGTGTGTGTGTTTTACTGTTTGCTGCCGTGTCATGTTTTCAGGATACAATCACAACCTGTAATTACCGAGTTCCATTTTTTTTAGACTGTTGAAGCTCGAAAACCTTTTTTTCTCTCGTACTTTAAATGGAAGCAGCGAATTAATTCTTATTTATCAGATATTTACATCCGGGACGGAAAATAATCCTTCTAGTTTACACAATAGTGTTAAAAATTTTGATTAAAGAGTTAAAGAGGAACTTTTATTTTGTGTTGTTGATATTTATGGGCAGTGAATGAGATTAAAAAATGTAAAAGAAGCTATTTTCCAGGACAAATGATGTTCTGTGAGACTTTATAACATCTTGGAGTCCCACAAGGCTCCGTGTTAAACCCTGTTTAACTTTCCTTACAATGTGTTTGTTTCCTTTTGGCTCCACTTTAAAAGAAAATATATATGAATATGACATTTCCTACTATTTTTTACACAGATGATACTACGCAGGAGTGAGAAGGAGTGAGGAGGAGTGAAACGGAGAGATGAGAGAAAGAAAAGAGGAAATGGAGGAGCGAAGGAAACAGGATGTTGTGTGGTGGTGTTTCCCAGGACCCAAATGCAGGCTCACAGACTCGGGTATCGGTTCCAAAACACAGTCTTTATTTCCATAAATAAAAACAAACAAACGAACCAAAAGGTGGCACCTATCGTGTCCATTTGCTTCCAGTCGGGAGGGCAACTCAACCGACTGATCCAGGGAGACACGGCTGGCAGGACAGCCGGCAGACCAGAGGACAGGACCGCTGGGAGAAACGGTGTCAATAATCCTCTGAGTCGGGAGGGCAACTCCACCGACTGGTGACTCCGACAGGGAGCTCCGCAGGAGGAACTGGAGCCGGAGGAACGGGAACAGGACAGACGGAGATTGGACGGAGGACAGACGGGTGACTAACTAATGAACCAACAACCAGAGTTGTGCAGGGGCAGGGTACATATAGTCCGGGGAGGTGATCAGGGAGATGCAGCACACCTGCAGGTGGTGATCAGGGATGAGTGGCTGCAGCTGCTGGGACCGGTGAGGGGCGTGGCCACGGGAGGAGAGGAGAGGAGGACACAGGAGGAGAGGAGAGGAGAGGAGAGGAGAGGAGAGGAGAGGAGAGGAGGACACAGGAGGAGAGGATAGGAGAGGAGGACACAGGAGGAGAGGAGAGGAGAGGAGAGGAGAGGAGAGGAGAGGAGAGGAGAGGAGAGGAGAGGAGAGGAGGACACAGGAGGAGAGGGGATCGGGGGCAAAACAAAGGAAAACAGGACTCCTGACACAGGAAGGCCGTAAAAATATCAACTTGAGGGGGAGAAGAATAGAAAAGGGAGGATGGAGAGAGAAGTAGGAGGTAGTGATGCTGCTACCTGGGAGACGGTAACCACGGCAGCAAAGCTTTTTGACCTCCAATCATCCTCCTTGGATGGTTTCCATCTGTTCTCATTACAGAGAGATTAAGACAAAACAAAAAAAAAGAACTGGGGGAGGGGGGTCGTCTCCTTTTATCAACACTGCGTTTAAAAAAAATCACAACTTAATTAAGGATTAAAATGCTAATGCTAAGATAATATGTGGGACAGGAGATGTCAGTTATTAATCAATTATCCATTAATTGCTGTTCATGATTTAAAGATCATCTCTAGGCGTGTTTGAAGATATGAAAAAAAAAACATGTCAATCTGACCTGAAGAGGATTCAAACATCAGACGTCGACATCATGAATCTGAGGCAAGGAAACATGAAACGGACTCAATTCAACTGGTGATTTTAAATGTTTGATTTCCAAGTCGAGTTTAAAGACACTTTAATTTATACCGGATGATCATAAAGTTCAGGAAGCAAAAACAACCTTCATGAGGAAGAATTCAGAGTGTTGATCGACATCTGCACGTTAACATGACCGCTGGTACGACAACATATGTGATGTCACCATGGAAACCTGCAACTGGAGCAGAGAAACAGCAGATTTTGGGGAACAGAAATCTTCAGTGTTCCTGAGTCCATGCAGTGATTTCCGCTACAGAATCTTTTTTGGGTCAAACTCTGTAAACGGTCAACAGACACCCTTGAAAGTCTTCAGAAAGTCTACAGCGATGAAGCGACAAGCCAGGCAAGGTGTTCTGATGACATCACGTTTCAAGAGGGGCGGAGCTTCACCGTCCGAGACCGAAGAAGGCGTCAGGTCAGGAGACACCAGGTGGGTTTTCTTTGTGCCACCGTGAATTTGTCCCCCAGAGTCAGACTGTCAACACAGAGTTCCACCGGGACCTTCTGAGGGTTGTTAGCAATGCTAGCTTTTTGTTAGCTGGCTGTTAAATTGAGTTTAGCTGTTTTTTAGCGAAAATAGCGGTTTGTTAGCTTTGTGAGCTGTTTGTTAACTTGAGTTTCACTGGTTTATAGCGAAATTAGCTTTTCGTTACCATCTCAGACCGTCAAAAAACGAGTTCTATTGTGTTGCCATGGCAACCGGCTTCCCCAACATGACAACACAACCCGCTCACAGTTGGAGGAGAGGAATCGGTGGAAATCAGCGCATTGGCTCAGCAACACTCAGCTGTAAGAGTCGTATTCATGTTTAAAAAAAATAATGTCAATAAATGGAAAACGAGTTGTTTGCGTGAACAAACGGTCGTCTGGAGTCCCAAAGAGGTTACGAACTGCGCTTCCCGTCATTATCAGCGTTCCTGCTGGAAAGAAACAAACTAGAGACTCAAACAACACTTCAGTTTTCTGCCTGTGAAATGTTTTCTTTCATGACCTCCAAACATTAAAGACCGGCGATGAATCCTCCTGCAGGTCGCTGCTGTTTTACACGTTTTATTCTGAAAACTTTTCCTCCGGAGTCGTAAATCCAGGAAGAAGAATCGAGGACCGTGAACACAACGGCCTCTGAAACACAACGAGCTGCTGTTTGTGGAGATTAAACGTCTGGCGGAACATTCAGGGATTCATCAGCCGGCTGGGAGCTCCTTTTCTTTTTTTCCTTTTTTTTTTTAAACTCGGCGGCTCATAAATAAATAATAGAGGAAGTGAATTTCTCAGGAGCTGCAGCTCAAACGCCGTCAGGGACGTCGGAGCCAAAGCGTTCATGTCCCAGCATGCATTGTGTGTCTAAGTCGGAGCTGAGTGACTGGAGGAGACTTTTTAAAAACAGGTAGAAGTCTCAGTAAATCTGCTGAGTCGTGGTATCGATCCGAAGACTCGGCACATCTTCAGAATCTCTGGCAGGATTTTAGGTACACGGAGCCAGAAAAAAAAAAAAAAAAAAGTGAATTTACTGAGGAAACGTCGGTTTTAAGGTCGACTGTGCAGAAAAAAATATAAAAAAACAGGAAGACACTCGATGAAGACAGAAGGAGAAATATTTCAGGATCAAAGGACGAACTGCTGAAAGTTTTATAACAGCTAAATTTACCTTGACGTGACGGCGATTTTACAACCTGTAAAATATCACTTCCTGTGTCAGCCACTCAGGTGGCTCCTGGGGGGTGGGGGCAGGTGTGGGGGGGGGGGTAACGGAGGCGCTGCCAATCTCCTGTCATTAGGATTCATTGGCAGCATATGATGAGGCCATACGGACTATTAACAACCCAACCTCTCTGGAGGGGGATGGGAAGGGGGAGGGGGGGACGGCCATATGGACGAGGAAGACATGAAACTGAAGAGAGACGAAGGTGAAGACGGACGGATGGACTTGGCAGGTCTTCACCAGCAGTTAGCACGTCCTGTTAGCATTAATTAGTCACCATGGAGACGGACGGTCGGACGGCAGAAGATCAGAACCAGAGATGACAGACTGATGAAGAGGATGAAGATGATGAAGAGGATCTTCAGGTGGTGTGTTGCCTCCCCCCCTCTGGTGGCCATGTTGGAAGCAGTTAATTTTCTCTGACCAGCTGACAGCGTTCCACTCTGATCCACAGGAAACACGCCGCGATCACATGGCAGATTCAACACGTCTTCAACACGTCTTCAACACGTCTTCAACACGTATGTTCTGAGTTTCTGTTCGACATCAAACAACAGAAGAAGAAAGTTTTTAAAATCTGAGAAAACATGAACTGATTCAGAATCTGCCATGTTCTGTTCCGTGTTCTGTTCTCCGTGTTCTGTTCTCCTTGTTCTGTTCCCCGTGTTCTGTTCCATGTTCTGTTCCGTGTTCTGTTCTCCGTGTTCTGTTCCCCGTGTTCTGTTCCATGTTCTGTTCCGTGTTCTGTTCTCCGTGTTCTGTTCTCCGTGTTCTGTTCCATGTTCTGTTCCCCGTGTTCTGTTCTCCGTGTTCTGTTCCCCGTGTTCTGTTCCATGTTCTGTTCTGTGTTCTGTTCTCCGTGTTCTGTTCCATGTTCTGTTCCCCGTGTTCTGTTCCCCGTGTTCTGTTCTCCGTGTTCTGTTCCCCGTGTTCTGTTCTCCGTGTTCTGTTCCCCTTGTTCTGTTCCCCGTGTTCTGTTCCCCGTGTTCTGTTCCCCGTGTTCTGTTATCCGTGTTCTGTTCTCCTTGTTCTGTTCCGTGTTCTGTTCTCCTTGTTCTGTTCTCCGTGTTCTGTTCCATGTTCTGTTCCCCGTGTTCTGTTCTCCGTGTTCTGTTCCCCTTGTTCTGTTCCCCTTGTTCTGTTCCCCGTGTTCTGTTCCCCGTGTTCCGTTCTCCGTGTTCTGTTCCGTGTTCTGTTCCCCGTGTTCTGTTCCCCGTGTTCTGTTCTCCGTGTTCTGTTCCCCGTGTTCTGTTCTCCGTGTTCTGTTCCCCTTGTTCTGTTCCCCGTGTTCTGTTCCCCGTGTTCTGTTCCCCGTGTTCTGTTCTCCGTGTTCTGTTCCCCTTGTTCTGTTCCCCGTGTTCTGTTCTCCTTGTTCTGTTCCCCGTGTTCTGTTATCCGTGTTCTGTTCTCCGTGTTCTGTTCCATGTTCTGTTCCCCGTGTTCTGTTCTCCGTGTTCTGTTCCCCGTGTTCTGTTCCATGTTCTGTTTTGTGTTCTGTTCTCCGTGTTCTGTTCCATGTTCTGTTCCCCGTGTTCTGTTCCCCGTGTTCTGTTCTCCGTGTTCTGTTCCCCGTGTTCTGTTCTCCGTGTTCTGTTCCCCTTGTTCTGTTCCCCGTGTTCTGTTCCCCGTGTTCTGTTCCCCGTGTTCTGTTATCCGTGTTCTGTTCTCCTTGTTCTGTTCCGTGTTCTGTTCTCCTTGTTCTGTTCTCCGTGTTCTGTTCCATGTTCTGTTCCCCGTGTTCTGTTCTCCGTGTTCTGTTCCCCTTGTTCTGTTCCCCTTGTTCTGTTCCCCGTGTTCTGTTCCCCGTGTTCCGTTCTCCGTGTTCTGTTCCGTGTTCTGTTCCCCGTGTTCTGTTCCCCGTGTTCTGTTCTCCGTGTTCTGTTCCCCGTGTTCTGTTCTCCGTGTTCTGTTCCCCTTGTTCTGTTCCCCGTGTTCTGTTCCCCGTGTTCTGTTCCCCGTGTTCTGTTCTCCGTGTTCTGTTCCCCTTGTTCTGTTCCCCGTGTTCTGTTCCCCGTGTTCTGTTCCCCGTGTTCTGTTATCCATGTTCTGTTCTCCTTGTTCTGTTCCGTGTTCTGTTCTCCTTGTTCCGTTCTCCGTGTTCTGTTCCGTGTTCTGTTCCCCGTGTTCTGTTCCCCGTGTTCTGTTCTCCGTGTTCTGTTCCCCGTGTTCTGTTCTCCGTGTTCTGTTCCCCTTGTTCTGTTCCCCGTGTTCTGTTCCCCGTGTTCTGTTCCCCGTGTTCTGTTATCCGTGTTCTGTTCTCCTTGTTCTGTTCCGTGTTCTGTTCTCCTTGTTCTGTTCTCCGTGTTCTGTTCCATGTTCTGTTCCCCGTGTTCTGTTCCCCTTGTTCTGTTCCCCGTGTTCTGTTCCCCGTGTTCCGTTCTCCGTGTTCTGTTCTCCGTGTTCTGTTCCGTGTTTTGTTCTCCTTGTTCTGTTCTCCGTGTTCTGTTCCGTGTTTTGTTCTCCTTGTTCTGTTCTCCGTGTTCTGTTCCGTGTTTTGTTCTCCTTGTTCTGTTCTCCGTGTTCTGTTCTCCGTGTTCTGTTCCCCGTATTCTGTTCTCCATGTTCTGTTCCGTGTTCTGTTCCGTGTTCTGTCTGATCTCAGCTGCAGACTGAGTTATGACTCTGACATTCGGGTCCTCGGA